>NC_059076.1:141746444-142046444 GCF_020497125.1 Mauremys mutica
GTCTGATAACCCATCCCCAGGATGCTGGGCTCCCCCCTGAAAGGCAGCCAAGGGGCGAATCATACGGCAAAGCGAGAAGACTGTGTCTCCCCTGCACATTAAAGGGAGAAGACTAGAGCTGCATTCGAGCCAGGATCTATGTGTAGACAGAAGTAAGTGTGCTCGGTGTGCTCTGGATTTGGTCACCCCAAGGTGAACGGCAGCTGCTTGGAGACACAAGACTGTCGGATTCTCCTCTCCCTGAAAGTCTCAGCCTGCCACACCCCCTCCCTTTCTGATCTGGGCCTCAGCCATTAGCTCGCGCCGCTCCCCCATGGGGTGTGGTTCCTGGAACCAGCAGACAACACTCAGATGCCCAGATAATCCCCTTACATTGCAGAAGTGGCTTCTCTCACGGTAACCAAAGGGTGAAGCTGCCTCTCACTAATGTACTGAGTTTACAGTTCTCAGCCTTTCCTGAAACAGATTCTGGGAGGAGCTTCTCTGTCACTGAGCGCACACTACATTTTTCCTTATGTTTTCATAGAATCACAGAATATCAGGGTTGGAAGGGACCTCAGGAGGTATCTAGTCCAACCCCCTGCTCAAAGCAGGGCCAATCCCCAACTAAATCATCCCAGCCAGGGCTTTGTCAAGCCTGACCTTAAAAACCTCTAAGGAAGGAGATTCCATCACCCCCATAGGTAACCCATTCCAGTGCTTCACCACCCTCCTAGTGAAATAGTGTTTCCTAATATCCAACCCCGACCTCCCCCACTGCAATTTGAGACCATTGCTCCTTGTTCTGTCGTCTGCCACCACTGAGAACAGTCTAGATACGTCTGTGATGAAGTGGAAGTGCAAAAAACGGCTGCCCCAAAAGCAGAACTGCGCAGCCTCAAAAAAAAAAAATGCCCAGCCCTGGTGCAGGCTCTTGGAAAGCTGCAGCTGTATCATTTTGGGCAGCACTTTACTGTGTATACTGACCACTCTCCTCCGACGTGGCGGCATCAAATGCAAGGGGCTGAGGCCAAGCTGCTTGGAACAGACACACCTGTTCAGAGGGTGGCCCCGGTCAAGCTGGGGGCTGTTAACCAAGAGAGCCCAAATTGCAGCCCTCCAAATTGGAGCGCTGGGAAAAGACCCAATCCCAGTTTAAACCCCAGGGGTATTGGGGTGGCAAAAGGGCCCGGGCTGCATGAACCTTCCCACACGCAGCCTGCAAGCGCCATCAAGCACAACAGACCCACGGGAGGGGGTGAAACTGGACTGTCCTGGTGTAACTCACTCCAAGGAATGGGAGAGATGCTGGGGCACCCATGGAAACGTTGCTGGGTTCAAACTTCCCCAGGTCACTGGCTAAACTGACCTCGCTCAGTTCGGTCTCGAAGAGGGGAGAGATGTGACAAAATGGGGCTGTTCTTAATGTTTCCTCTGAATACTGTGTGGGTGCCTCAGTTTCTAACCGGACACTCTGTCGCCTAACAACTAAACCTCTGTTTTACTGGCTGGATAAGTGTCACGTCTAACTGAAAAGTGGGGGTGTGTGCAGGACCCTCTGGCTTCCCCAGAACCCTGCTGTCACAGAGTGTGGGGGAGTCCGGGCCCGGCACCCCCGGCATCCTGCAATTCACCATGACTGTCAGCCAGCCAGTAAAGCAGAAGGTTTATTTAGACGACAGGAACAGAGTCCAAAACAGGTCTTACCGGTACAGACAACAGGACCTCCTGTAGTTAGGTCCATCTGTGGGCCCCAGGGAGGCCACAGCCCCGTTGGGAAGCCCAAGCCCCATCGGGGCTCCCCTCCATTTCCCAGCCAGCTCCCAAACTGAAACTCCCTCCAGCCTCTCACTCAGCCTCCCCCCGGCTCCTCCCCCAGCCTCTGTCCTTTGTCCAGTGTCCCGGGCAGAGGTGTCACCTGGCCTCCAACCCCCCTCCTGGGGTCTCAGGTTACATGCTCAGGTATCTCCCTTCCCCAGTGCAGCCGTCCCAGCACAACTCCCCTGCACCCTTCCCAGGTCAATACTCCCCTCTCAGCATTCACATCACACAGCCGGAACATTCCCACTTCCTCACACCTGCCTGGGCAGACTCGCTGTGGGAAGCGCACAAAGGGGCATATGCTACATGCTCCCAGAAGAGACCCAGGAGGTGAAGCCGTGTGAGCTTCTTGCCCTGAAGACAGTCTGCTCCATGGGAGAGGAGGCTCCCCAAAGTCCTGACTGGCTTTGTGGGGAGCAGTTCCAGAGCATCGCCCGGGGACTCCGTAACACCGTCCTCTTTGGAACCCCCTTTCAGGGAGTTGAAAGCAGCTATCAAATCCCCCCTCACTCTTCTCTTCTGCAGACTAAATAATCCCAGTTCCCTCAGCCTCTCCTCATAAGTCATGTGCTCCAGCCCCCTAATCATTTTTTTTTGCCCTCCGCTGGACTCTTTCCAATTTTTCCACATCCTTCTTGTAGTGTGGGGCCCAAAACTGGACACAGTACTCCAGATGAGCCTCATCAATGCCGAATAGAGGGGAATGATCACATCCCTCGATCTGCTGGCAGTGCTCCTACTTATACAGCCCAAAATGCCATTAGCCTTCCTGGCAACAAGGGCACACTGCTGACTCATAGCCAGCTTTTCCTTTGTTGCTGCAGAGAGCCTAGCTGAGCTCGGTGCATAGCTGCAGCTGCCTACTGAATCTCACATCCTCACCCGCACCCTCCACTTCCGTCAGCCCCGTCTCCCTGCCTGTCTCCTGACCCTTCCTGGGCGTCTTTCATGTGTTCAAATCCAGAACAGCTGGCACATGGCATCTGGATTGCACTGAAACCAAAGGGGATAAACAGGCCCTTGTCCAGCTGACACCTGCCCAACCAAACATAAGAATGTGAGAACGGCCAGACTGGGTCAGACCAAAGGTCCATCTACCCCAGCATCCTGTCTGCCGACAGTGAACAGTGCCAGGTGCCCCAGAGGGAATGAACAGAACAGGGAATCATCAAGTGATCCAGCCCCTGTCGCCCATTCCCAGCTTCTGGCAAAGGGGCTAGGGACACCATCCCTGTCCATTCTGGCTAATAATCAATCATGGACCTATCCTCCATGAACTTATCTAGTTCTTTTTTGAACTCTGTTATGGTCTTGGCCTTCACAATATCCTCTGATAAGGAGTTCCACAGGTTAACTGTGCATTTTGTGAAGAAATACTTCCTTTTGTTTATTTTGTTTGTTTGTTTTAAACCTTCACTTGGTGACCCCTAGTTCTTGTGTTATGAGAAGGAGTAAATAACACTTCCTTATTTACTTTCTCCACACCAGTCATGATTTTATAGATCTCAGTCATATCCTCCCATAGTCGTCTCTTTTCCAAGCTGAAAAGTCCCAGTCGTATTAATCTCTCCTCATATGGAAGCCGTTCCATACTCCTAATCCCTTTTCTGAACCTTTTCCAATTCCAATAGATCCGTTTTGAGATGGGGCAACCACATCTGCACGCAGTATTCAAGACGTGGGTGTACCATGGATTTATATAGAGGCAATATGATATTTTCTGTCCCTTTCTTAATGATCCCGAACATTCTGTTCGCTTTTTTGAAGCCGCTGCACATTGAGTGGATGTTTTCAGAGAACTATCCACAGTGACTCCAAGATCCCTCTCTTGAGTGGAAACAGTTAATTCAGACCCCATCGTGTTATAAGTACAGTTGGGATTATGTTTTCCAATGTGCGTTACTTTGCATTAATCAACATTGAATTTCATTTGCCATTTTGTTGCCCAGTCACCCAGCCAAAGCCCTGAGAGGGGCCCCTTGTGCTGGGAGCTTTAGAAAAACAGCCTGGTCCTTATCTCAGCACTTCCAGCTCCATTTGCTCCTTGTCCTTGGAGGAACAGGTTCCCTCCCCATCCCCGAGCCCTGGGGAAAACCCTTCTCTGCTAACACAGCTACATCTCCCTGCCCCTGCTCACGGTCACACGCGTGTGCTCAGGCAGGGAAGGGGCAGAAGGTAAGGAAAGGAGGTGTCACTGTGAAATGGGGGGGATGAGAGGGAGCTGGTCCCCAGAGATGGGGGCTGTGAGGATTCGACCCTGGTGATCTCCTCCTGGGAGAGGCTGATGGTAGCAGTGAGCTGGGGAGGGGGAGCCTGGCTGGCTTTTATGGCCAGCCCATGGCACTGCGCTGCCCGGCAGGAGGCTGGGATGCTGTGCAGGGACTCCCATCTCTCCCCCTGTGCCCTTCTCCCGTTGGGGACTGGCAGGGGAGAGAACGCACTGGGAAGCACTGACCGAGCACCCTCGCCCACTGCCCGTGGTGCTGTCTGGCCAGCACAAGGCTGAGCTCTGGGTTCGTGGTCAGTGGAGCAAGCGGTCGCTGCCCAGGACGCTCTGCAGAGACCGCAAAGCCAAGGAGAGGCCAGCGGGAGTCCAGGGTCCGGTGCAGCCTCTTGTGCTTACCTTTGGGCTGGGGAGCAGCTTTCGTCATCGGCATGTTCGCATAGATATCCTCATCCGCCATTGTCCTGCCTTCCCGCTGAGCCGAGCCCCTGATCACTGGCCTGTGGGTCCCTTCAGCAGCCTGCTGGGTTAGAGCCTCCCTCTGACAGCAGCCCTGGCCCAGAAATAGAAATGGGAAGTGATGCCTGGTGGTTGGATGAGGGAAGGAGGGGTAGTGGGAGGTCTGGAGAAAAGAGGTGGTTGGACGGGGGAGGGCATGGAGGGGAGAGACGGGTGCATGAGGAAAGGAGGCGTGAGGGAAGAAGGCTGCACTCTGTCAGCAGCACCTGGCCATAGGTGCTGGATCTAGGGGGGCTGTGGTTTCCTCTCCCCTCCTGGGATACCCCCAGCTCCGCCCCAGCCATGGCATCCTGCTCTGTGTCCTGGCCCACTTGTGTTGTGGGGCCTCCAGCGTCATCCCGCTGAAGCACGGTGAGGGGCAGGCTGGGGGCAGTGTGGGGCCAGGCCTGTGTCCTGCTCCTTGCCTCCGGACCACGTCCCCTCCCCTCTGACCATGGCACCCTGGGCAGTCACCCACATCGCCCGCCCCGAAGGCCGGCCCTATCCTGGGGCATCCACGACTGTCCAAATCTGCATCTTTTTCCTATGTGTGACCATCCACGGGTGGGAGTTCTGCTGTCCAAAGAGACAGACCCTGCTCACTGCTCCGGCGGTGACATGGGATGAGAGGGGGCACGTGTGGAATCAAAGGTTAGCATGTTACACAAGCACTCCTGGTGAGTACGAGCAGCACTGGTACAAGCAGCCAAGTGGGCACACGCCCAGCGATACACAAACGTTGGTGGCTGAACGCTGACATGACTTTGTAGCGTAGACACGGCCTCGGTCGCCATCTCTGGGGCTGTACAGGAGGTTTCCAGGAAGGACAAGCAGCCTTGCAGGCTTTTTCCTCTCCACTGATCACTCCCAGTTTGTCGAGTTTTGCTGGGAAACTTCCCCAGCCAGGCTGAGTTCAGCCTCCAGCTCCCTGGGTGAGACCAGTCCGCACATGGTCAGCCCTGCTCTGGCTGCGAGTCCAGGGCTGCTGCCTGCTGGGGGTGTGTCTGGGCGCTGGGCTAGGAGACGACAGTTTGGATGTTAGTGTAGTTGTGTAACCTGCACCTTGAGCCCTGCACCCCTTTGTGGGGAGGGGAAATCCTGGGATCGACGCAGCCTGACTCTTGCCTGAGGAGGATCCCAGCCAGCAGAGACCAGCCCCTCTGCAGTGACCGAGGGGTCCAGAGTGAGCTCTGACCCTGAGGATCATTCATGGAGTTTGTGAGGGCACCAGGGAATTTATTTTGGGGACACCCTACTCCCTGAACTGTGTCCTCAAGCCAGGGAGTGACAGTTTGGGGATTTTATAACCTGCTGCTTATTAAACCTGTGGAAGGACTTACCACCTCCTCCCACTTGTGAGTCCTTTGGGTTGTACTGAACCCAGCCAGCCACACGGCTAAACCACTGCAGAGACAATCTAGTGGTCATAGGTCATCAAAGGCCCCAACAAAGTACGGCACCGACGGGACACTGATCTTAAATTTCATACATCAGGGCACGTGACGTGACTGGGGAAAGTCACGGGTATTAGCAGTGTTTTACCCTGTTATGGTATGTTTGTCTCCTGTTTAATACAATTACTGTGTTGAATACATTGGATGTGTTTGTGTTATTTCTTGGGAGTCTCCAACGATCTGGCAAGTAAGTGGGAGTTCCCCTGTGGTAAGAATTTTCCGCCCAAGCTACCCTGGTGACCCTGCCAGGAAGGAGCGAGGCGGCTGAGGCACCGCCAAATAAATTCATAGGGAAAACTAGAGAAGATTCACCCTGCTGCGGGGGTGGCAGGATCCAGGAGAACCCAGACCTGTCCATCAACTCCTGTAAGCCAACTGGCATTAAAGAAGGTGACCAGGTGGAGCGGGGGCGCTACATGGGAATTGCTGCTGGCCGAACGGGGCTTTGGACTGGTGTTTGCTGAGGAGATTCTGAAGTGCTGGGTGGGGACGGAGAGGCCGCCATTCTCCTCAGGCCCCGGAGAGTCCAAAGGGGGGACACATACATTTGGAGCCCCCCCCCCACAGAGACTGGGACATGATCAGTGTGAGGTCAGAGGGGAATGCTCGGAAGGTGTGGTCCAAACTCCACAAATGAGTGTTGTGTTGTTACCTTGCACTGAAATACATGCAACAGCAACAGCACCGGGAGTCTCTGTAAGGAACCCCACAGATTTACTGCCGGACCGCGCTGCTGACGGGACTGAAAAGTGTCCCGCATACTGTCTGCGAGGGGCTGTGTGTGTGTTAAACGTTTGCTCACTAAGAAATTGTCTGGGACTCTCTGAGCTGACTGGCAGCTGTCCTTAACCCGTACAGGCAGGGGCTGGTACCGTAGCTCTGAGCTTCAGTTCTGTGCAAAACTTTTCTTTTTTGAAGTCCTGAAAAAACAGAGCTCAGGCCTGCGCTTCAGCAGGGAGTTGTGCAGGAGCGGGCTGGCCCTTTTAGGGGATTTGGGCTCAGCCCCATCAGTGTGCAGTTAGCCCCCACCCCAGTGATGGTTTGGGACACTGGCTGGATCAGACATCACATGATGGTAGCCTGGGGCAGGGGCAGGGCTGCTTGTAAAATGGAGCCTGCTGTCTCACAGAGGGGAGACAAGAGGCTCAGAAAGACATAGGGAGCTGGTGGGTGAGGCCCAAAGTCTTGCAAGGGGCTGGTTAAAATCCCTCACTCAGGGAGAACTGGTGCCCGGTGCCCTGATAGACGGGTAAAGGGCAGAAAGAGACCTGTGGAGGATCCAGAGGGGATCCTGGGAGCACCTTCCCCCACACCAGCCAGAGGGAAAGGCCTGGCTGGAGCTACCTGAGTGAGGGCCAGGAACCAACCCTTAAGGCCTGGTCATCACTGCAGAAGAGGGACGTTAACTCAGAGAATCATATGTAAGCAGAGTCAGGATGAGCTCTACCCTGACATCTGGTGATGAAGTATGGGGAGTGTGGAAAGGAATTTCAGGTATTTGCTTTGGCACACCCACCCCACCTAACATTGCACACAGCTGCCTGGGATGGTTATTCTCACAGCTCTGGGATCCCCATTTTCTTTGATTATTGGGGCAGGAGGAATAAAGTGTTGTCACCCAGATTATGTGAATGAGGAACTATGAGACTGCGTTAGGACAGAGATGTCTCACTATCCATTAAGTAGCACTTGCTAGACGAGGGACATGGGTGCCAAAACCTAGTGAAGGGAGAGAGGTTGGGGACTGGTGTGTGTACCTGATGGTATGGGCCCCTTTTGAGGGCCTGGGACACCAATTGCACTTCCCCCTCTCTCCACTGTTAAAGAGCAGAGCTAATTTTGAATCCTTTAGGAGTCCATCTAGAGGCTGCTGACCTGAATTCACATTGGGCCAATGGTGCACCAGCGCTAGGGCTCCCCTACTACAAGCTGAAATCACTAAGTGCTGAAATCACTAAAAGAGCTAAGCTTACTGAGCTGAGATCACTGAGTGCTGTGTTAACTAGTGGGGGAGCCTGAAGATCTATCGCTAAGTGGCTGGCAGAGCGAAGCAGTTTGCAGCATGTTGCAGCAGCCCACGGAGCAGCGAACGGAGCGGTTTGCGGGGGGCGGCTGGAGCGGCTCACGGGTCGGCTGGAGGAGCGGCACAGCTGGTGGAGTGGAGCTGGTCGTGGGGAAGGCTGCAGCAGAACTCCACGGAGAGGCGGAGCAGTTGGCCCTGGCCCACGTAAGGTGCCCCCTTAACACCCTGTGTGTGTGGGCCCCCCCCATTTCCACCCAGGCGGGGGGGGGTGGTGGTAAAACGCTGCAGATAAACTTTTGAACTCTGGGGTGGCACTGACCAGAGACAGAGACTTTCGGGTTGTTGGACTTTGGGGTGATTGGACATAAGACCCTAAGGGGGAAAGGATATTGCCAAACGTACTTGGAGGTGGGTTTTTGTTGCTTATGGTTTGTGTTATAATCCGGTTTGTGGTGTTTCTCCAACGGGATGCCACATTGTTTCCCTCCTTTATTAAAAGGATTTTGTGACACTCAGACTCCGTGCTTGCGAGTGGGGAAGTATTGCCTCCTAGAGGCGCCCGGGGTGGTGGTATGTAATTGTCCCAGGTCACTGGGTGGGGGCTCGAGCCGGTTTTGCATTGTGTTATTGAAACGGAACCCCTGGATACTGAACCAAGCCCTTGTTGCTGCCAATTCAGAGGGGCAGAAGGGTTACCTGTATTTAATTCATTATCACAATGTATAATTGACTAGTAGAGAACCCAAATCAGGGATGTGTTGTGCCTGACACACCAAGTGAGCATGACAGGTGGCGGAACGGACGGGGAATGGAAGGACCAGGGCAATGAAGACAGGATTAATGGCTACAGAGGTAGCTATTGCACCACTCGATCCTTTCTGACGGTGCCATGTCACCTGAAAGATTAGCAGTAAATAGAGAGAGAGAATAAACCCCACTCTTGTGACTGCAGCACAGAGCACTTGAGAAAGCCATGAGCTGTTTGCAAACACCCCGTGCATAGAACGGGAAGTGAGATTTGTCAGATAAATTGTCTGGTGTGAAATACACTTTTGCCAAGAGTCACAACATCTTTGCTCCTGTTACTGACACAAATGTGGTGTTTGTTGCTGGGCCCAATGAAGCTGGGGGAGAGTTCACCAGATTCTCTACTGACTACAGGTGGTCAACATATTTGATCAACACTTTTTTTTCCCAATGAAAACAGGCTTTTCTGTCAACACGGAGTTCCGCAGGGATAGTTTGATTTTTTGACCAAATCAATTTGGGTTTTCGTTGAAAAAAATCTGAAAACAAAACCAAACCACAAATATTCAGTTGCCATCAACTAAAAATAAACCATGATTTGAGGACTTTAATGGCTCAGACATAGGTTTGATACAGGAGTGGGTGGGTGAGATTCTGTGGCCTGTGTTGTGCAGGAGGTCAGACTAGATGATCATAATGGTCCCTTCTGACCTTAAAGTCTATGATTCTATGATTTCAGTTTTTAGGGGTTTTGTCACAAAAAATGAGGAAAAATGTAGAGAAAGACCTTTGTCTTCAGGAACATTTTTAATAGGAACGAAAAAAACGTTTCGCTTCACTACTGAGTAATGCAGTGTTAGCAGAATTGCCAGCTAAATTCTGATTGCAGAACTGGTATTGCTGGTCATGGAGACACATTGACAAAGAATTCAGCTGATTTTCAGATTCCCAAGCGCAGTTTGTAGCACTGCCAGTTAGAAAAGGAATCAGCTTTTAACTTGAAAAAGGGAACAGCTCGTATTGTGAGCGTGTTGCACGAGTGTCTAGAGGTCACCAGTCAAGACTCAGAGCCCCACTGTGCGGGGTGCTGTACGAACAGAACAATGGTCCTTTCCCAAACTAGCTGACAATGTAAGTGTAGGACAGGAAGCAACAAACACATGGATAAAACTAATACCACAAAGTCACAGGGAGACAGTTATGAGCAATGGCATAAGCACCAGCAGCAGGACACCAACTGCCCAACCAATCCAAAGAGAGAACGAAGATAAAACCCCAGTGAGCCCCATCCCATTTGTAGTTAACTGCTTATACTGCACAGCCTGACTGCAGGCTCTCTCAGTAGCTGAGATACCGTCAAGATTTTAAGGAGCACACGGAGGAATACCCTGTGTCCGGGAAGGGTTATGGAGGTGCCCAGTGGAAATGGAAAATGTAGCTAGATAGATTCAGATGAGAAATACAGCACCAAGGTTTAAACAAGGGCAACTGCCCATTAGAACATCTTACCTAGAGAGGTGGTGGATTCTCCAGCACTTGGAGCCTTAAATCCAGAGTGGATGGCTCCTTCTAATAGATCTGCTGTAGCTGAACCAGACGTCCTGGGCTAGCTGGAGGAATCGCATGGGGAAGATCTCTGGCCTTATTATTCCATTTGGTGAATAATAATCCAAGCCACAGTCCATGGGCTGCAGCAACCCGCTAGGCAGTGAATCCAAAGAGCCCAGGAAGGTAGCAAGTTAGACACGAGTTAGCAATGTGCCAGGGTGCCAAGAAAAAAAAAAGGCCAGTGGAAATTTGGGGTGCAAACACAAAAGGGTCCCGTTGTAGAGCAGAGAGACACAGACAACAAACCTACTCCCTGCCAATGTTCCCAGCCAACCTACAGGGCAAAGAGACTGTAACAGCCAGTGGAGAGCGTTGACTTTCCATGGGAACTGCCAACAAGGTGACAAATAATATTAATTGTGGTGATGGTTCCATTGTGATGTGAACACCTGTCCCGTAGAAATGGGACCGAAAGCAACTCAATACACGTAGGACACCACAGAGCTCTCAGATGGGAACAACGTTTGGTCATTGTTGACATGGGACAGATCAGTGCCCTAGCAGGGAAATGTCCCGTTTTGATAAGATTATTAATATTAAAGTGAATATGGGCCCATGGTATTTGCCTAGCACGCAGCATGGCTTCTCTCTCTTGTATTTAATTCAAAGGCTACACGCAAGCCCAGCCTTAAACTCTGTGGCCTGAGGCTTTTCACCTTCCCAATTACAGAGCTTGCTGTCCATTTCCATTTCTGGGCATATTCAATGTGTTAACCAGCCTTTGTGAAACAGCTGCTTAAAGGAAACCATTTATCAAGCGTTCAGCTCACAGGGAAGGACAGAGAATGGCAGACAAAAATATTTATATGAATGTGAATATTGGAAAAGCACCTCTCCAGCCTCCAGGTAAGGACAACACATGCTGACTCCATTATGCCAACTTGCCTTGTTTTCTTGGACTCCCAATTCTTGGCACTGGCTGGCCTGGGAAAACAGACCCACAGCTCAGCCCGGCTCTTGGAAAACTTAAGCCCAGGAGGGAGCAGCAGCACATGCAGTGGACAGGAGGGGTTTGGTCTGGTCTTGATCTTTCGTTCCTCCTGGGAGGACTCCGATAATGTATGAAGGCACCGGCCAGGTTTATTGTCAAATGAAGCACAGTAATAGTTTCCCGTAGACTCTACAGGACATACTAGGAATATGTGCCCCTTGGCAATGGACCGTCTCAGTGAGTGGCGGGACACTCCACTGCCCCCTAGGCTGGACCAAGACACCGCCCCAGGGATGCCTTCTGATACACCGGTACAAACACGTGACACATCACTCCTGACATATGAGGTGCAGCCCCTCTATGTAGTAAGGTGCCGCCTCTCACCTTGTACATGTTGGTTTGAATAAAACAACTCTATCCACCATAGAAACTTTTGCCCCTGTCTTTAGGAGGGGTTCGCCTGTTCCTGGTTATCCGTGTGGAATGTGCCAGCATTGGAGTGTTCTGGTGCCATCCCAGCATATGTTTGTATCTCTAGTGTCCAGGTATGTGTATTTTTGCAGCATCAGCCCTTTCCTTGCCGGCTCCTGCGAGCAGGGCCTGCCTCTGGCTCACAGCTTAACTCTGCTTTATGTGAGCAAAGTCTTGATCCTTCCTTTAGTTCAGGCCTCAGGCCTCAGACCGGGCCTCTGATGCAAGAGTTTATGTTCCAGGGCCTCATCTTACTACAGTTTCTACCTGGGTGCAGTAGAATCTACTTTCTAGCACAGAAAGTCACTCAAAATACAACCCATTTCCAATTTAATTCCTGGCCCTTTTTGGAAACTAGCCCTCCCCGCTCCCCCCATGTCCCAAAGAAAAGCAATTATTGCTGCTGCTCTGAGCACATCCTCAAGAAACATTCCAAGGAACGCAGGAGACTCCCTCTGCTGTCAAGACACAGTCATAACCGCTTTGGAACTGGGCCAGTTCTTTGAAAACGTATGTACCTGAGACGCAAATCAGAGCCTAAGAGTAGAAACCCAGTTCCGTTCTCCTCCATCTAACTACCGCCGGTGGTTAGGGTTGCAACCTGTGGAAGTGTGTCATGATATTGCAACATCAAAAAAAATATGGGGATGCTTTTAATGGCCTTCGGTCTATTCACCTAGTTTATGGGCAGCGTTAGAGGGCTTTCCCTCCACCCGCCCACTTCCCTGGTTCTTGTCACGCAGACAGCAAGCGGCAAAAGACCAGAAGTCCGAAGTCCAGACAGTGCGATGTTTATTGGGGTCAATGTCCAGCAAACTTGATTCCAATTTCCCTGCCTACTTCCTGTTTGACCCCAGTTTATATAGTAATATTCTCAGCTATACCTTAACCAATCATTGTACTGAAATCTATCTAACCAATCCTAACATATTGGAGCATAATTCGCTAACCAATTATATCCCACTACCCTAATTAACTGACACCTACCAAAATTAATTACACAGCAGAGAGAAACAGTTAGAGAACCAGACAGATTAACAATAGGAAAGTGGGGGCCAAAAAAATAAAACACACAGAAATGAGGGTTTCACAACCATTGATAAGTGATCTCTTGCCAGACAGGCTGCTGTCAAACTGAGCTCCTCACCAGCGGGTGGCTGGGAAATATTCTAGCTTGGAAATTAAGGCGCTTTCTGAGGTGCTGGGACCTGCATGTCACAGCCCAGCTGGTCCATGGGCCTGCTTACAAATCCACCTGAAAGGCTGAGTGCAGTTGGCATCATTCCACAAATTCCGGTTGATTGAATGGATGTGAACACAGTCTTCTCTGCCTCCAATCCCCTGATCCCAGTTGTCTGGCTGATTCTCCGACCAGAACCTACGGATCAGAGTGTTAATGTCTCAGGGGAGAACCACAGCCAGTTCCTGAGCTCAGTTCTGCTCTGTGGACTCTGTTGTTGGCAGGGGACCAAGACCCCCAGCAATGACGCGGTGAAGCGATGCACCCCCCGGCCACCCCTCAGAGTTCTCCACAGCTCTTGTGGCCATGGTAACGAAGGGCTTCTGACGGCCAGGGGTAGCACCTGCCCTGCGCCTGACAGGCCAGCAAAGAGCCAAAGTCAGTGTGTGGCTCCAAACGCTGAGCAGCAGCAACTCGGATCTCAGTGCCCAGAACCAGAGCAGGAGGCACAGCACGTCCCAGGCACCCCCGGGATGGGAACGCAGGAACGGGAAGAGAGGGCAGCGGGGGTCAGTCATTAACTTCTCCCTGGCCCTGCTTATGGGCCTCGCCCACAGCCCCCTGAGGTCACTGCACCGACTGCAGCTGGCTCCGGCCATGGCCCCGGCCCCACAGCCTCCCCGTGCCCAGCCTGACCGAGGGGAGAGCGCAGCGCAATCCCAAGGAGAGCGGGAACCTGCCGCTCACTCCAGACTCCCCTGGCTGCACTGAGTCGACTTGGGGCCAGACCCTCAGCTGGTGTAAATCCCTGTGGTTCATTCAAGTCAATGCCGAGTTACCCAGGGGAGGCTCTGGCCCTGGGTCTCAGTGGGCACTGAACACACACTCCGTGTTCAGGCTCCTGCTCTAAGCAAAGGGGCATTAGCAGGAATTCCTGAGAGGATTCACTGATGTCATGGCAGCGCCCGGGGGCCTCCCTCAGGATCGGGCCCGCTGTGCCGGGTGCTGCATAGACACCAGGGGCCGCACAGACGCTGCCCGAAAGAGCTTGTGACCAATCGTGTAATAAATAATCACGTCTCGCAAGCTTTACTCACCCCCTGCTTGCGTCTGCTCTGTATTCTGTGCCATCCACCCAGCGCCAGCTGCCTTCTGTCTCCCGGTCGGTGAGTCCAATCCAGTGATTTTGACCTTTGGTATCGCTGGAGAGAAACTCCTGCACAACACAGTTTGCAGCATGTGCAGGTCACCCAAGAGAGGCTGCAGGATGCAGCTGCAGCTGCCTGGGCTGAACAGATTTTGGGGGAGAGGAAAGGGCGTCTGGTGGTGTGAGCAGGGCACTGGGCAGCGGGAGACGCGGTGTCCTGCCCCCAACGCTGACAGTGACTAGCTGGGAGACCCTGAGGGAGCCCTGGAGCAGCTCTGTGTCTGTGTCTGCATCTGTATCTGCCTGGGACTAGCAGCAGGGACCTGTCTCAGAACACTCCCCTCACGGCCCCCTCAGAGCTGGGCTGCGGCAGGTACTGACGGGCACCTCAGAGTTCACACCAGCCCCCTGCCCTTGCAGGAGGCAAAGCTCGGAGCAGAGAACTGGGTGCAAAGTCTGGCCCTGCTGGAGGGTGGGATTTTCCTCCTCCGAAAGTGCCGCAGAGGCCTGGGGTGAGGGCTGCAGTGGGCACGTGGGGAGAGAGGATTCTCTGAGAGGTGCATGGCTCCTTGCACACAAGCCTTCCAGCTACAGGCTTCTAGATTGTCCAGCAGGAGCTCAGGCCCGAGCACAGAGGAGGATTAAGGTTTCCTGGGGCCCTGGGCTAGAGCGAGTGGTGGTGGTGGGGGCTTCCCACCCCTTCTGCCTGTGGCTGAGGGTGCTGGCTCCAGGGTGGGACTAGAAATGAGGGATTCAGGGTGCAGGAGGGGTCTGGGGCAGTAGGTTGGGTTGCAGTGTGTGGGAGGGTGGGAGGGGTCTGGCTCGGGGTGTGGACTCTGGGCTGAGGCCAGGAATGAGGGTTTCGGGGTGCAGGAGGGTGCTCCAGGATGGGGCTGAGGAGTTCGGAGTGTGGCAGGGACTCAGGGATGAGGCAGGGGGGGTGGGAAGGGGTGGAGGGCGAGCTCCAGACAGGAGTTTGGATGCGGGAGTGGGATCAGGGCTGGGGCGGGGGGTTGGAGCATGGGAGGGGGTGTGGGGTGCAGGCTCCCTGTGGCACTCACCTCAGGGGGCTCCCAGGAAGTGGCCAGCATGTCCTTTTGGCTCCTAGGCAGAGGCGCAGCCAGGGGGCTATGCATGCTGCCCCCACCCGCAGGCCCCGCCACCGCAGCTCCCATTCAAAGGTGCTGGAACTAGAGGTGTTGCGGGGTGGGGGGGCTGCAGCACCCTCTGTCTTCAAGTGGCTTCCATTATGTACAGGGTTTGCAGTTTGGTTCAATGACTGTCAGCAGTCCCACTATTCAAACTGTTCCAGCACCCCTGCTCCCATTGGCCTTCATTCCCAGCCAATGGGTGCTGCGGAGCTGGCGCTCAGGGTGAGGGCAGTGCATGGATCCTCCATGGCTTCCCCTAGGCCTAGGATCTGGAGGGACATGATGGCCGCTTCCCGGGAACCATGTGGAGCCAGGTGCGGAGCCTGACAACTCTGCGCCAACCAGACTTTTAACCGCCCAGTCAGTGGTGCTGACCGGAGCCACCAGGGTCCCTTTGCAACTGGGTGTTCTGGTCAGAAACCGGACACCTGGCAACCCTGACTACGGCCCTGCAACCGTTTTCTCCTTTCTGGCCAACCCCGCACAGTGGCCCCAAGACCGGAGAAGCTCTGTACCTTCGCCACGGTCCTGGGGCCGCAGCGGGGAGTAAGAGCTCCCCCAGCCCTGAGGCCTCACAGGGAGCGAGCGCGTCTCCGGTCCCAGGGCCGCAGCGTGGGAGCCAGGGGGGGGGGCTTCCCCTGCTGCCTGGTGCTTCTGCTGGGGAGTGGGGTTGGGGTGCTGGGGCTTCTCCCACCCCACCTGCCTGCCCGGTACTTCTGCCGGGGCTACGGGCTTCTGCCGTCCCATGATGGATTTCTGCTGGGGGTGGGGAACCCATTTTTCCAGAGCCCCGGGGCACAGGCCCCGTCAGCCCATTGGACAATGCACCACTGCCTGAGCCCTCGGACTGGGGAGAGGGATCAAAGTGGGTCGTCACTGGGAAAGGCCATTGGGTTTGCTGGAAATGCTACATTGGAAGTAGGGAAAATCAGAAATGAGCCTCACCCCAAATCCCCTTCCCCCAGCATCCCAGATCCTGGCACTGTTCCTCGGCCCATCTCTGCTTTTAAACTGATGGGTGAATCCCCTGAGTCAGGTTCCAAGGCTTGGCATCCTCTCCGATGGTTTGCCACAAGCCATGTCACAGATTTGCAACCTCACCTGCCACCTGCCACCTCCTTCTGGTATGAAACAAGGCACTGACCCATTATCAAAGCCCCTAGGAAGTTCCTGCACTCACCTGTTCTGCCTGGGAGGAGACAGAGGTCAGGTGCGAGTCCTGAGACACACAGAACTGCTCGGCCTCGTCCCACGACTTCCTTTCTTGTGAAAAGTAATAGAGGTTCCCACCGTAAAACCTCCAGCCCCTGGAGAGCTTTGTCAGCACATCACCTAGGAGCAGAGACTGAGGTGAGACACCCGGGCTAAAGTCACAGGGACACATGCAGGGAGCTCAGGGTTTCTAGTGCTGCATTTCCCCTGCCCTTCAGCTGCCCCCAGCCCAGGGAGCTTCTGAATCCTGATTCTCCAGCATCACAATAAGTAACTTTTGTGGCCACATGATGGATCCCAAAGAGCGCTGCAGAAAGCAGGCACCACGGGGTCACTCCCCCAGCACTGAAATGCAGCTGCATCTGGGCTGGAGCATGGGTGCTAGTCCCAGTGCAGAGCAGCACGGCTGTAATGGGAAAGGGGAGACTCACTGTGCAGCTGAGCTGGGAGGGGGAATTCAGGAGGGGGAATGTAGCTGCCCAAAGTGGAACATCCCCTGGTTCTGTATCAACATCTTTAAATGATCATAAGTGGTGAAGGTCTTGAGTCTTTTGCACTTTGGCACCTCCCACAACACCCTGCCGGGGGCACTGGCTCAGGGATGGTTCTGAAAGTAACGCCCCATACGCTGAAATTCCAGGGTCACTTTTTGCCTGTGAGCTGACAGGTCTGGAGCATCTAAGAGAGCTGATAGCTGGGTGCTCTCATTATGCTAACGAGGCCTAGGGTGTAATTTAACTCCACACCGATCACCACGGTGTGGGCACAGGTCATCTTTAATGGAAGAGAACTCGGTGCTGGTGAAAGGCGCTGCGTTGTGAGCCTGGGAGCCTGAAATCCTCCGTTCATCCTCAGCACCAGGAGAAACAGATCTGGATTTCTCTATAGGCTGCACTGACGTTGTCCAGACGGATCTGGATTTCTCCATACACTGCACTGACGTTACCCAGCTGGGCTTTCAGCATCCGGACTCCTGCCTGCGCTTCATCCAATAGCTGCAGACCTAGAAGAAAGTCACAGCGACGTCAGTGGAGATGCAGAACACTTGATTATCAGCACGTGTGGTAGAGCAGCACCTGCCGGCCCCTGTGTGTCAGGCGCTGTACGGACAGGAGGGGACAGTCCCTGCTCTCAACAGCTCACAGTCAGAATAGACGCGAGGTGGGAGAATTAAAGGATGATTTTACAGATGGGGAACTGAGGTGCAGGGAGAGGTGCCGAGAATTTGAAACCAAGGTACCTGAATCCCAGCCCAGCTCCCTAGCCACACAGCCATGCTTAGCCTTAAACCGCAGCCCACAGCCAACCCAGGGCACAAGGAGATGAGCAGTGCCGCCTCTCCCCCGTTCCCTCCTGCCTCTGGAACTCCGAGTGGGTCACCTGCAGCCTGCAGACAAACTGGGGCTACAGGAATGTCCCTGGGCCTGAGCCATGGCACCAGGATCCAGGCCTGGATTTGGAACCCGCCAGCGTTCAGGCCTGGTCAGTACCAGGGGGTTGGTTCAGGCCCATCTCCTGTTCGTGTGCTGCATAAAAATCTCAGCCACAGATCGGCTTTTACACTCAGTCACTTGCCAGAGGGTTAATAATGTTTCCTCGGCCCAGTGCCAGCTGGACGGCTGGAGGGCGCTCTGATCCCGTCAGTGTGATTCTGGTTGTGTGAGACACGCCTAGAGCCCCAGAAAGTGAAAGTTCAAGACCCAGATTGTGATCTCCTCCCGCAGGGCCTGGGGCTGCCTACGGGTCTGTGCAGCACTCAGCCCACCGTGGCTGCTGCTGTATTAAACACAGATCATCCCTATTCACAACAACAGAACTGGGTTTGCCTTTAGCTCATTTCCAGGATCACCCACGATGTCTGAGGAAACAAAAGCAGGGCCAGTAACCTGTGTGAGTTTAAAGTTCCTGTATGAAGAGTGTGATTCAAATACAAACTGGCCACGCTCCAAGTCCTGCTGAGAGCTGATGGACTCGCACTAAGCTGGCTTTGTTCATTTCTATCCAGGAAGTCCTGTGGCCTGCTCGGCGCCGATCCTGCAATGTCCATGCTGCTCACACATCTGACTACCTGGGCTGTTAGGCTCGGCTCCCGCTGCAGTGTAGACACACCCTTAGTCTCTCGGTGCCTCAGTTCCCATCTGTACAATGGGCTCCATCTCCCAGGGTGTTGTGAGGATAAATACATCAGAAGGTGCCAGGGGCTCAGAGACTGCGGTGATGGGGACCGGAGACGTCCCCGTGCTAGAGAAGGCAGAAAGCGCACACCTTGCTCCCCCACTTACTGTCCAGCTCCTTTGAGGTGTCCAAGGTGGTGTTGGGCTGCAGAGAGGCTCTGATTTTGTGAACCGCTTTGTCCACGTCTCGTAGCCTTTTCTGTCCCTGGAAATCTAGGAATCACATGGTCAGGGGTCAGAGCACTTCATTAGCAGAGAAAGAGAACAGACTCTCGGCGGGTGGGGAATGATTTGCTCTCTAATCTATGAGAGATTTTTATCATCTGTGCAACACGAACACCAGAATCGGGAAAATTCCCCCCCAGGAGCCTCACTGACATTTAGCCTCACGTCAGCATTGGGCCAGGAGAACCCCAGAATATTCCCTGGAACCCCCACCCTGCCAGTGCACATGACACTGTTCCTTTGGGGGGTACAGCCCGTGTCCTTGGCACGCCCAGCCAGGTCCATGGGCCGTGCAGAGAGGTGTGGCAGAGCCAGCGACTCACCATTTCGCTAGCCCTCTCCATCCCCTGTGGGGTAACTGCAGCCACAGACACACTTCAAGAGAGCAGCTGTGTGCTCCCCGAACACTGGCCCTTGCATGATTTCCCCTCCCCGGCTGCAAGCCCATGTTAGGACCAGACATAATCTGGCCCTAAGTATCTATAGAAACACTCCAAGAACCTCCAAATCTCCCCGGCTCAGCAAGGTGGATGTTGTTGTCTGACCTGGTGGGGAACCACCACCTGAATGGATGCTGCGGAGAGCCTGGATCCCCAACCGCTGCCCCTTCAATTAATAGAAACGTTACATCCATTTTGCTTGTGTTTAGAAACAAGAACCTGGAACTGAACATTGCGCTTGGGTGGAACTTACACATGACGGTCACTGCAATGAGGGAGATACCCAGAGCCACGCTCAGAACAACGGGCAGGGCAGAGAGGATGACTGAGGTCTTGCGAGATGGCGCAGCTGGCGTCTCAGGCTGTTTCGCTTGTGGGGAAAAAGAGGAATATTTCCATGGGAGCTGAAGCCCATCTAAGCTCTGCACTGCCAGGCTCACCCTCACTAGTGAGGAGACATCCCAGTCGATAGAAAGCCAAAACCACATTTCGCTTACGTAGCTATTATTGAGGCCAGGAGCTCCGTACAATTGGAAGAAGGTTTGCAGTTGGATGGATATCTACAGTTAAATATAAGGGATTAAAAACCCTCCGGGGGCATCACCCAACCTTTACCTGTGTGGGCTTAGGCAGAAATGTCCCCTCAGGGCAGCTTTTTCCCATAACGGCCCCATTATGGGGTTTCTTTCACTTTTCCCTGAAGCATCTGGAACTGGCCACCATCAGGGGCAGCTCATTGGGCTGGAAGGACCATGGACCTGCCTGGTAAGGCAATTCCTGTGAATCTGGGAGGCAGAATCATTGAACCGTAGCACTGGAAGGGACCTTGAGAGGTCACCTAGTCCAGTGCCCTGCACTCATGGCAGCACTAAGGATTATCTAGACCCTCCCTGACAGGGGTTTGTCCAACCTGCTCTTAAAAATCCCAAATGATGGAGATTCAACAACCTCCCCAAGCCATTTATTCCAGTGCTAACCACCCTGACAGTTAGGAATGTTTTCCTAATGCCCAGCCTAAACTTCCCTTGCTGCAATTTAAGCCCATTGCTTCTTGTCCTGTCCCCAGAGGTTAAGAAGAATATTTTTTCTCCCTCCTTCTTGTAACAACCTTTTATGCACTTGAAAACTGTTATCATGTCCCCTCTCAGTCTTCTCTTCTCCAGACTAAACAAACCCAATTTTTTCAATCTTCCCTCATAGCTCATGTTTTCTAGACCTTTCATCATTTTTGTTGCTCTTCTCTGGACTTTCTCCAATTTGTCCACATCTTTCCTGAAATGTGGCCCTCCAGAACTGGACACAATACTCCAGTTGAGGCCGTATCAGAGTGGAGTAGAGTGGAAGAATTACTACTAGTGTCTTACTTACAACATCCCTGCGAATACATCCCAAAATGTTACACTGTTGACTCATATTTAGCTTGTGATCCACTATGATCCCGAGATCCCTTTCTGCAGGACTCCTTCCTAGGCAGTCATTGCCCATTTGGAGGACTTTGCAATTGTCCTTATTGAATTTCATCCTATTTACTTCAGACCATTTCTCCAGTTTGTCCAGGTCACTTTGAATTTTAATCCTATCCTCCCAAGCACTTGCAACCCCTCCCAGCTTGGTATCGTCCGCAAACTTCATAAGTGTCCTCTCTAGGCCATTATCTAAATCACTGATGAAGATATTAACAGAATCACTTCCGATGAACTGAGAACTGACCCCACGTCTCCCCCTAAACTGACTCAGCTCTTGAAAAGTTCCCGCACACGTTTGGTTTGTTTGGATAAGCTGGTGGGGTTCGGGTTTCAGTGTGAGATGGGAGCGCAGCTTGCACACTCCTCCCAGGGGGAACGAAAGATGAAGACCAGACCAAACCCCTCCTGTCCACTGCACGTGCTGCTGCTTCCTCCTGGGCTTAAGTTTTCCAAGAGCCGGGCTGAGCTGTGGGTCTGTTTTCTCAGGCCAGCCAGTGCCAAGAATTGGGAGTCCAAGAAAACAAGGCAAGTTGGCGTAATGGATTCAGCATGTGTTGTCCTTACCTGGAGGCTGGAGAGGTGCTTTTCCAATATTCACATTCATATAAATATTTTTGTCCGCCATTCTCTGTCCTTCCCTGTGAGCTGAACGGTTGATAAATGGTTTCCTTTAAGCAGCGGTTTCACAAAGGCTGGTTAACACATTTGAATATGCCCAGAAATAGAAATGGACAGCAAGCTCTGTAATTGGGAGGGTGAAAAGCCTCAGGCCACAGAGTTTAAGGCTGGGCTTGCGTGTAGCCTTTGAATTAAATACAAGAGAGAGAAGCCATGCTGCGTGCTAGGCAAATACCATGGGCCCATATTCACTTTAATATTAATAATCTTATCAAAACGGGACATTTCCCTGCTAGGGCACTGATCTGTCCCATGTCAACAATGACCAAACTTTGTTCCCATCTGAGAGCTCAGTGGTGTCCTACATGTATTGAGTTGGTGGCTCTCGGTCCCATTTCTAGGGGACAGATGTCCACATCACAATGGAACCATCACCACAATTAATATTATTTGTCACCTTGTTGGCAGTTCAAATGGAAAGTCAACACTCTCCACTGGTTGTTACAGTCCCTTTGCCCTGTAGGTTGGCTGGGAACATTGGCAGGGAGTAGGGTTGTTGTCTGTGTGTCTCTGCTCTACAACGGGACCCCTTTGTGTTTGCAGCCCAAATTTCCACTGGCCTTTTTTTTTTCTTGGCACCCTGGCACATTGCTAACTCATGTCTAACTTGCTACCTTCCTGGGATCTTTGGATTCACTGCCTAGCGGGTTCCTGCAGCCCATGGACTGTGGCCTGGATTATGTCACGGACTCACAGATCGTGACCACTCCTGGCCCCGTGGGGTCCGTGGGGGGTGCCCCTTTCAGTGCGACAGCCCTTCTCGGGGGGCCACTCTCTCTCGGGGTCAGGCCCCTCCACCTCCTGGAGCTGCACCTCTCTGAGCCTTAGCACACCTGTTTCTCGCCATGGGCCCCCTCAGGGAGTCCACGCGCTCTGGACCCCCCGGGCCTCCTCACCCCTGAAGGGGTTGATGCAACCCTGCTGTCTAGACCGGAGCGACTCTCAGCCAGCATAAAACAGGAGGGTTTATTGAGAGTTGAACACAGCACAGGAAACTCTCAGGGCGTCAGGCCTGAGCTCTCTCAATAACAGCACATCCCAGTCCCCCTGCATCCAGGTGTGCTCTGCCTGCTCCCCCTCTCCAGCGCAGAGCCCCCCTGCTTCCCACCTGGGACTCCGATATCCCTGGCCCCAAGCCCCACCTCTGTCCATTGTCCTCTCTCCAGGTAAACAGGGTCGTAAACAGGAAGGCCTGGGTCTCCTCTCCTCTCAGCCCTCCTCTGGCTGGAACCGGCTGGTCAGGTCACCGGGGTCCTCTCTCCACAGCCCATTGTCCTCCCACTGGCCAGAACCAGCTGTGACTCCTGAGCCGGGTCTCCAGGTCACCAGTCACTGGGGTCTCCATCCTCCAGGCCATCGGCCGGGGTCCTGAGTCCCTCTCCGGTCCTCGGTAACAACAAACTCCCTCTCCCCTCACCTCGTTAAACCAGTAACACCCGGGGACACTGAGTCCCACCCCCTGAGCATGCAAACCACTGGAAAACACAGAAAACCCCAAGAAAAGCCCCTACTTCATCACAGATTATTATTCCCCAAATGGACTAATTTCATTTTCCACAAAAGAACCTCGGCCTGTTGTTTTCTGCCCAGGTTTCAGAGATTTTTAAGGCCAGAAAGGACTGTTCTGATGGTCCAGTCTGACTTCCTGCACAGCGCAGGCCAGAGATCTTCCCCATGCGATTCCTCCAGCCAGCCCAGGAAGTCTGGTTCAGCTACAGCAGATCTGTTAGAAGGAGCCATCCACTCTGGATTTAAGGCTCCAAGTGCTGGAGAATCCACCACCTCTCTAGGTAAGATGTTCTAATGGGCAGTTGCCCTTGTTTAAACCTTGGTGCTGTATTTCTCATCTGAATCTATCTAGGTACATTTTCCATTTCCACTGGGCACCTCCATAACCCTTCCCGGACACAGGGTATTCCTCCGTGTGCTCCTTAAAATCTTGACGGTATCTCAGCTCCTGAGAGAGCCTGCAGTCGGGCTGTTTAATAAAAGCAGCTGACTGTACAAATGGGATGGTGCTCACTGGGGTTTCATCTTCGTTCTCTCTCGTACGTGTTCCAGAACTTTACAGTGGTTGGGCAGTTGGTGTCCTGCTGCTGGTGCTTATGCCATTGCTCAGAACTGTCTCCCTGTGGCTTTGTGGTATTAGTTTTATCCATGTGTTTGTTGCTTCCTGTCCTACACTTACATTGTCAGCGAGTTTGGGAAAGGACCATTGTTCTGTTCGTACAGCACCCCACACAATGGGGCTCTGAGTCTTGACTGGTGACCTCTAGACACTCGTGCAACACACTCACAATACGAGCTGGTCCCTTTTGCAAGTTAAAAGCTGATTCCTTTTCTAACTGGCAGGGCACAAACTGCACTTGGGAATCTGAAAATCAGCTGAATTCTTTGTCAGCAATACCAGTTCTGCAATCAGAATTTAGCTGGCAATTCTGCTAACACTGCATTAGTCAGTAGTGAAGCGAAATGTTTTTTTCATTCCTATTAAAAATGTTCCTGAAGACAAATGTCTTTGTCTACATTTTTCCTCATTTTTTTGTGACAAAACCCCTAAAAACTGAAATATTTTTAGTTGATGGCAACTGAATATTTGTGGTTTGGTTTTGTTTTCAGATTGTTTTCAACGAAAACCCAAATTGATTTGGTCAAAAAATCAAACTATCCCTGCGGAACTCCGTGTTGACTGAAAAGCCTGTTTTCACTGGGAAAAAAAAGTGTTGATCAAAAGATGTTGACCACCTGTAGTCAGTGGAGAATCCGGCGAACTCTCCCCCGGCTTCATGGGGCCCAGCAGCAAACACCACATTTGTGTCAGTAACAGGAGCAAAGATGTTGTGACTCTTGGCAAAAGTGTATTTCACACCAGACAATTTATCTGACAAATCTCACTTCCCGTTCTATGTACGGGGTGTTTGCAAACAGCTCGTGGCTTTCTCAAGTGCTCTGTGCTGCAGTCACAAGAGTGGGGTTTATTCTCTCTCTCTATTTTACTGCTAATCTTTCAGGTGACATGGCACCGTCAGAAAGGATCGAGTGGTGCAATAGCTACCTCTGTAGCCATTAATCCTGTCTTCACTGCCCTGGTCCTTCCAGTCCCCGTCCGTTCCGCCACCTGTCATGCTCACTTGGTGTGTCAGGCGCAACGGATCCCTGATTTCGGGACTCTGCTAGTCAGTTATACATTGTGATAATGAATTAAATACATAATTAAATTAAGTAAATAAATCAACATGCAATAACCAACCAATAATTTAATCAATTTTAAAGGAATGTGATATGTTAGATCTTGTTGCTGTTTGGGCCAGGCCTGGGATCGTTCTGCAAAGCTTCCTGCGGTGACTCAGGAGCATGGCACCCATCTCAGGACGGGCTATTAGAGAGCCGGGCACAAACCCCAAATGGGCTGTGAGTTCTAGACGTAGATTTCACCTACAAATTATCAAGTGCAAACTCCTCAGGCACCATAACAGCCTCAACTGGAGTCACAGCCAGTCCCTTGGGTGCTCCGATCCGTCTTGCCACCCAGGTGAGCTGCCTCCGTGATAGATGGTCCCAAAGAATCACAGCAATATTCAGGGTACGGCCAGTGCCAAAGGACCAGTCACTTACCCCAGGATCAGGAGGGTCACCTTAGATCTCACACCAAAGACCGCGCTTGTAGCCAATCCTGTAATACACTAAATCCAGATGTATTAACTAGGGAAAGGAAACGAGAGATATTTACAAGGATAAAGCAGGTAAACGCATATAAACAGAAATGAGTTAAAATCTGAAGTTTCAAAAAATAATAGAAGCTGCTATGATAAGCAAGCGCTAGATGCCCTTTAGGGCTAACCCGTGCTAAGCATTGGGGAATCTCCTGCTTATGCCTAGAAACCTTGTCCCCCAGAGCCCACACAGTGTGGAGATACAGTTCCTTCTTGTTAGGGGTTTTTATCCACCTCTTCCCTCGTGCTCTGGGCTGCAATCTCAGCTGATGGAAGGAATCTACTCGCACGACTCATGTTCGGGGGGAAGGGGCAGAACAACCAATGTCTTGGTCCTCTTTCACATCTGACAATAGTCTGGTGTCGCTGGACCTTTCCTGTGAGGAGTGACGTAAAACCTTCCGTTGGAGACCCACACTTCCCACCCGTTTATATCCCTCTCCTGTCTGGTGGTTTACACGGACACAGAGGCTCACAATATAACCGCTCAGATAGCACCTTACAACACGGGATACAGATGTTATGTCAGATTAACGCAGGCAGCAACTCACAAGAATTCAGTAAAGTCTAAACACTAAACACATTCGTACACACCTAATCGTTACTGTAACACTACTACCACGCGGGTGAGGCACACTGCTCCCTGCCATGGATTTGTCAGTGTTCCATTGAGACATGGGAACCTTGGCTTGAGCTGACACCTGGGCTGCCTGCATCATAAGTACCCAATAAAGGCCCTGATTTAGGAAAGCCCTTAAGCACAAGTTTAAATGAATCCCCGTTCAGGACAGCACTTAAGCATGCAATCTTAATGTTAAGCTCATGCTCATGTAAGCAGAGTCAGGATGAGCTCTACCCTGACATCTGGTGGTGAATTATGGCAAGTGTGAAAAAGAATTTCAGGGGCTGATCTTGTTTGCATAGGCACACCCACCCCGCCTAGCATGAGTCCACGGCAGCCCAAAATGGTCATTTTGACAGCTGTGGGATCCCCAATTTCTCTGTTATTGGGGCAGGAGGAATAAAGTGTTGTTACCCTGATTATGTGAATGAAGGACTGTGAAACTGTTTTATGACAGAGGGTTTCACCATCAACTAAGTAGCACTTGCTAGACAAGGGATATGGGTTCCAAAATCCAGCGAATTGAGAGAGGTTGGGGGCTGGTATGTGTACCTGATGGTATAGATCCCTTTTGAGGGTCTGGCACACCAATTGCACTGTCTCTTTTCTCCACTGTAGACTATTAGAGCTAATTTTGATTCCATTAGAAATCTAGCTAGAAGCTGCTGAACTGAGTTCACTTTGGTTCAATAATGCACCAGCCCTGGGGCTCCCCTACTACAAACTGAAGTCACTAAAAGAGCTAAACTTAGTGAGCTGGGTGCTGTGTTAACAAGTGGGGGAGCCTGAAGATCTATCGCTAAGCAGCTGGAAGAGTGGAGCAGTTTGCAGGACAGTTGGAGCAGCCCATGGCACAGTGAGCCGAGCGGAGCGGTTCACAGGACGGTTGGAGTGGCCCACAGAACAGTGAGCGGAGCGGAGCTGAGCAGATTGTGGGATGGTTGGAGCGGCCCACAGAACAACAAGTGAGTGGAGCGGAGCGGTTTGCGGGGATGGCTCGAGTGGCTCATGGGTCAGCTGGAGGAGTGGAGCGGCTGGTGGAGTGGAGCCGGTTGTGGTGAAGGCTGCAGCAGAACTCCCTGGAGAGGTGGGGCAGTCAGCCTCGGCCCACGTAAGGTGCTCCTTAACACCCCGTGTGCCCCTCTGTTTCCACTCAGGCTGGGGGGGTAAAACTCTGCAGATAAACTTTTGAACTCTGGGGTGGCACTGACCAGGGACAGAGACTTTTGGGTTGTTGGACTTTGGGGTGATTGGACTTAAGACCCTAAGGGGAAAAGGACATTGCCAAACTTACTTGGTGGGTCTTTTGCTCATGGTTTATGTTATGAATCCTGTTTGTGGTGTTTCCCCGACATAATGCCACATTGTTTCCCTCCTTTATTAAAAGGATTTTGCTACACTCAGACTCCGTGCTTGCAAGTGGGGAAGTATTGCCTCCTAGAGGCGCCTGGGGGGTGGTGGTATGTAATTGTCCCAGGTCACTGGGTGGGGGCTTGAGCCGGTTTTGCATTGTGTTATTGAAATGGAACCCCTGGATGCTGAACCCGGCCCTTGCTGCTGCCAACTCAGAGGGGCAGAAGGGTTACACTTACGTGCTGTCCTGGTCGTGCATGTTTTCCTGAACTGGATGGGGCCATGATCCAGTAATAACGATTCTCTTTATTCAAAACTATTTGCTGAATAATTTCTTTGTCTGCAGATTGTTCACTTGCAGATGGTTGTGAATGTTCCATCGTTAAAGTTCAAACTCAGTCGCTCAGGTTTGAGTGGATAAATAGGTCACATGGTATCCTTCTGTTCTCGGAATGAATGAAACTCAGAATCAGAACGCTGGCGTAAATATTTGTGTGTATCCGTTTGATATTCTATTTCGGTCAATGTCTTCTCTCTATCAACACTTCTCTCAATAAACTCATTTGTTAGAATCTCTGCAAGAGCTGGTTAAATTTTTGTTACTGCAACATTTTTCCAGTGAAAAGTGGCTTTTTGACCAAAATGAAATGTTTTTGTGGGGTGCTGAAGGTCTGGGCGCTCAGCTCAGCTGCCCTTGGGCTCCTGGCTTCTGACTCTCCACTGGGAGCCTTGCTGACCCCTGGGCTCTTAGCTCCCTGCTCCTCACCAGGAGTAAGGCAACCACCCAGGCTCCCGGCAGGGAGCTCCATGCCCAGAGTCTGGGTGGCTGCCAGGCTCCCAGTGGCGACCAGGAAGCTGGGAGCCTTGGTACATCTGGGCTCGAAGTGGGAGCCAGGCAGGCACAGCCCAGCTCACGGAGAGCCTGGGCAGCAAACAGGCTGGGAGCAGGGAGTCAGGACCTAAGGCGCAGCCCCGCTCCGAGCAGGGAGTGGGGAGCTGGTCAGACACAGCCCAGCTGGGAGCCGGGATCCAGGAGCCCAGGGTGCAGCCGGGCTCTAGCTGGAGCTCCACACTCACCCCAGCTTTCTTGTCTGTGAAACTGACAAGAATGACCCCTAACAGCCAATGTAAGTAACCCTCAGTGTCTACACAGAAACTGCATTGCCCTGATTACACCGACATGAGCCCTACGCCTCTCGTGGAGAGGGAGTTATGATCTCAGTGTAGTAGGGCACTTACATCAATGGGACCATGTCGACCTAACTCCGTAGTGTAGACCAAGCCAGAGGGTGAGATTCTACCACTTTTACTCACGATGAGAAATATCTTAATTTGCAGCTGGTCCCCTTGAAATGAATGAGGCTGCTTGTGGTGAAAGGTATAACCCAGTGTGGATTAGCATGGCAGAACCCAGCTTAAGAACATAAGAATGGCCCTACTGGGTCAGATTAGAGGTCCATATAGCCCAGTATCCTGTCTGCCGACAGTGGCCAGTGCCAGGTGCCCCAGAGGGAATGAACAGAACAGGGAATCATCAAATGATCCATCCCCTGTCGCTCATTCCCAGCTGCTGGCAAACAGAGGCCGGGGACACCATCCCTGTCCATCCTGGCTAATAGCCATTGATGGACTTGTCCTCCATTAATTTATCTAATTCTTTTTTGAACCCTGTTATGGTCTTTGCCTTCACAACATCCTCTGGCACAAGTTCCACGGGTGACTGTGCATTGTGTGAAGAATTATTTCCTTTTATTTGTTTTAAACCTGCTGCCTATTAATTTCATTGGGTGACCCCTAGTTCTTGCGTTATCAGATGTAGTAAACAACACTTCCTTATCTACTTTCTCTAGACCATTCATGATTTTATAGACCTCAATCATATCTCCCCTTAGCCGTTTCTATTCCAAGCTGAAAATTCCCAGTCTTATTAATCTCTCCTCATATGGAAGCTGTTCCATATCCCTAATAATTTTTTTTGTTCTTTTCTGAACCTTTTGCAATTGCAATATATCATTTTTTTGAGATGCGGCGACCACATCTGCATGCAGTATTCAAGCCCTACTGCATCAGGTTGTTTTTCTAAGCGAGCTTCCATCTTCAGCTGACACGAGAAACAACATTTTCAGTGGAGGAAAGGTGGGTTTCCTGTTACAAACAAGTTCCGTCCCAGCCTAGTGTTAACCTCAAGAGAACATGCATTCGGGCTCTCTTTGTACTCTGTGTGGCAGGAGGTTTCTGAGTTATTCAGGGGCACAGTCAGATCAGAAAATTGGATTAATTTACCAGCAGGTTTCATTTCAGGCAGAGCAATTTCAGATTTATCATCCCCCAGTTGTCTCCTACTCTCTCGGTTGCATGTTTTGTTATTTGGGTTTAACTAAAAGATTCTAATTTTAATTAAAAGTCTTTCTCGCCATGCTAAGCAGTCCCCTGCAGCGCTCCTAAGCTCCGGATGCCCTCGTCTGTATGGGGAGAAGGGTTTGCCCTTAACTCAAAAAAAATCCTCATGGAGACAAGGCAGGTCATATTTTTCACATTGGTTGTTAGGCTACTCCTCAGGCTTTAACTTGACTTTCTAACAACTCATGTGAAAACTACACACGGCCTTGTCTTCACTCGGATTTTACCTCAAGTTAGTTAACTCAAGTTCTTCAGTACTGACCTGCGTGTAGGTATGGAGAACACACGGATCGAGTTTGCAGGTGACCCAAGGCTAGGAGGGAAGGGTTACAACACTTTGGAGGATAAAGCTCAAATTCAGAGGGATCTTGCTAAATTGGAGAACTGGGCTATAGACAACAACACGAAATTCAACAAAGACAAACGTAAGGGGCTACACAAAGGGAAGAACAACCAAATGCACAAATACAGAATGGGGGGAAAGTGATTTGGCAGCAGCACTGCTGAGGATTGGGGAGTTGTGGTGGATCCCAACCTCAACATGAGTCAGCAATGCGATGCTGTTGCAGAAAAAGCAAATGCAATTTTAGGTTTCAGTAACAGAGGGCTCGCATGCAAGTCACAGGAGGTGACAGGACCGCTCAACCCAGTGCTGGGTAGGCCTCAGCTGGAGAACTGTGTCCAATTCAGGTCACCAATGTATAGAAAGGATGTAAAGAAACTGGAGAGTATCCAGAGGTGGACACAGATGGTCAGAGGGATGGAATGCAATGCAAGGCGTCTGAGCAAAGACTGAAGGGACCGGGTATCTTTGGTTTGGAAAAGAGGAGACTAAGGGGGGACATGACAGCAGGCTTCAAACACTTGAAAGATTGACATAAGAAAGATGGAGAAAAGTTGTTCTCTTTTGCCAGAGACGGCAGGACGAGGGGCGATGGGTTCAAACTACAGCACAGCAGATTGAGATTAAATCTCAGGACAAACTTCCTCACTGTAAGAACAGGAGGACAATGGAACAGATGCCTAGAGAGGTTGTGGAAGCTCCTTCACTGGAGGGTTTCAAAGGCTCGCTGACTGTCTGGGATGGTTTAGACCACAGCAAACCTGGCAGCCTGACAAGGGTTAGACTAGACGACCCTTGCGGCCCCTTCTAGCTCGATGGTTCTATGAGTCTCTGAGTTAATGTCCCTCTTCTGCAGTGACAACAAGGTCTGAAGGGTTGGCTCCTGGCCCTCACTCAGGTAGCTCCAGCCAGGCCTTTCCCTCTGGCTGATGTGGGGGAAGGTGCTCCCAGGATCCCCTCTGGATCCTCCACAGGTCTCTTCCTGCCCTTTACCCGTCTATCAGGGCACCAGGCACCAGCTCTCCCTGAGCGAGGGAGCTCTGCCAGCCCCTTGCAAGTCTCTGGGCCTCACCCACCAGCCCCCTATGTCTTTCTGAGCCCCTTGTCTCCCCTCTGTGAGACAGCAGGCTCCATTTTAGAAGCAGCCCTGCCCCTACAAGCAGCCCTGCCTCTTCCCTTTAAAAAAGGGAAGAAGGAAGATCCAGGGAACTACAGGCCAGTCAGTCTCACCTCAGTCCCTGGAAAAATCATGGAACAGGTCCTCATGGAATCAATCCTGAACCACTTAAAGGAGGAGAAAGTGATCAGGAACAGTCAGCATGGATTCACCAAGGGCAAGTCATGCCTGACTAACCTAATTGCCTTCTATGACGAGATAACCGGCTCTGTGGATGAGGGGAAAGCAGTGGATGTGCTATTTCTGGACTTTAGCAAAGCTTTTGATACAGTCTCCCACAGTATTCTTGCCAGCAAGTTAAAGAAGTATGGGCTGGATGAATGGACGGTAAGGTGGATAGAAAACTGGCTAGATGGTCGGGCTCAACGGGTAGTGATCAATGGTTCCATGTCTAGTTGGCAGCCGGTATCAAGTGGAGTGCCCCAAGGGTCGGTGCTGGGGCCGGTTTTATTCAATATCTTCATTAACGATCTGGAGGATGGTGTGGACTGCACCCTTAGCAAGTTTGCAGATGACACTAAACTGGGAGGAGTGGTTGATACGCTGGAGGGTAGGGACAGGATACAGAGGGACCTAGACAAATTAGAGGATTGGGCCAAAGAAATATGATGAGGTTCAACAAGGACAAGTGCAGAGTCCTGCACTTAGGACGGAAGAATCCCATGCACTGCTACAGACTAGGGACCGAATGGCTGGGCAGCAGTTCTGCAGAAAAGGACCTAGGGGTTACCGTGGAGGAAAAGCTGAATATGAGTCAACAGTGTGCCCTTGTTGCCAAGAAGGCTAATGGCATTTTGGGTTGTATAAGTAGGGGCATTTCCAGCAGATCGAGGGATGTGATCATTCCCCTCTACTCAGCACTGGTGAGGCCTCATTTGGAGTACTGTGTCCAGTTTTGGGCCCCACACTACAAGAAGGATGTGGATAAATTGGAGAGAGTCCAGCGGAGGGCAACAAAAATGATTAGGGGGCTGGAGCACATGACTTATGAGGAGAGGCTGAGGGAACTGGGATTGTTTAGTCTGCAGAAGAGAAGAATGAGGGGGGATTTGATAGCTGCTTTCAACTACCTGAAAGGGGGTTCCAAAGAGGATGGATCTAGACTGTTCTCAGTGGTAGAAGATGACAGAACAAGGAGTAATGGTCTCAAGTTGCAGAGGGGGAGGTTTAGGTTGGATATTAGGAAAAACTTTTTCACTAGTAGGGTGGTGAAGAACTGGAATGGGTTATCTAGGGAGGTGGTGGAATCTCCTTCCTTAGAGGTTTTTAAGGTCAGGCTTGACAAAGCCCTGGCTGGGATGACTTAGTTGGGTTTGGTCCTGCTTTGAGCAGGGGGTTGGACTAGATGACCTCCTGAGGTCCCTTCCAACCCTGAGATTCTATGATTCTATGATACCCCAGGCTACCATCACGTGATGTCTGATGCAGCCAGTGTCCTAAACCCATCACCTGTGGTTGATGGCTAACTGAACACTGATGGGGCTGAGCCCAAATCCCCTAAAAGGGCCTGCCCACCCCTGACACGACCCACCTGGCAGGGGAGGGGGAAGCCACTTCCAGGAGTCAGGCCGTGCTGGACCAGTGGCGATGCTGTAGCAGGGCACAGAGATGCAATGGGCTGGGGGAGGCGGAGGCAGAGGTGAAAGTAAGCCTGTCCAGTCCGGCGTATCGGCAAGAGCCAATACACTGTGCCCAGGGGCGGCTCCAGGTACCAGCGCAGCAAGCACGTGCCTGGGGCACCCAGCCACGGGGAGCAGCCTGCCGGTCGCTGTGAGGGCGGCAGTCAGGCAGCCTTTGGCGGCAGGCCTGCGGGAGGTCCGCCGGTCTCCTGGCTTCGGCGGCAATTTGGCGGCGGGTATGCCGAAAGCATAGGACCGGCAGATCACCCGCAGAAATGCCGTGGAATCCGCATGACCAGTGCACCGCCCCCAGGCATGTCGCCGAAAGCTGCCTGACTGCCGTGCTTGGGGCGGCAAAAAACATCGAGCCGCCCCTGACCGTGCCGGACCGCACCGGCTTCCACAGCGGGGATTTAAAGGGCTCTGGGCTCCCCACCGCAGAAGGCAGCCCAGAGCCCTTTAAATCCTGCCCGCGGCTCCAGCGGCCGGGCTGGGGCCAGGATGTAAAGGGCTCAGAGCTCCCCGCCGCTGCGGCAGCTCCACTAGATCCAGCAACGACGGCCAGTCGCTGCTGACAGAGCGCTGTCTTCCTCTTCCCTCATGCCTCCTTCCCCCGTACAACCGCCTCTCCCCTCCACTCCCCTCCCCCCTCCATCCCCATCCACCCACCTCCCCCTTCCTCTCCCCCACACTCCTTCCCCATCCACCTGTCTTCCCCCTCCACTTCTCCACCAACCTTCTTCCCCATCCCCAACCAAGCACCTCTCCCCTACACTTCCCCTCCTTCCCCCATCTGCCCACCTCTCTCCTCTACTCCCTCCCCTCCTTCCCCATCCCCATCTACCCGCCTCCCCCTCCCCTCTTCTACCCCTCCCCCTCCACTCCCTTCTCCTCCTTCCCCCATCCAACTATCTCTCCCCTCCCCTCCACCTCCTTCCCTCATCCAACTAAAAGGGTGTAATCAGGAGGAGGGAGAAAACTTGTTCACCTGAGCCTCTAAGGATAGAACAAGAAGCAATGGGCTTAAACTGCAGCAAGGAAGGTTTAGGTTGGACATTAGGAAAAAGTTCCTAACTGTCAGGGTGGTTAAACACTGGAATAAATTGCCCAGGGAGGTTGTGGAATCTCCATCTCTGGAGATATTTAAGAGCAGGTTAGATAAATGTCTATCCGGGATGGTCTAGACAATATTTGGTCCTGCCATGAGGGCAGCGGACTGGATTTGATGACCTCTTGAGGTCCCTTCCAGCCCTAGAATCTATGAATCTATGAACTGCCAGGCATCACTTCCCATTTCTATTTCTGGGCCAGGGCTGCTGTCAGAGGGAGGCTTTAACCCAGCAGGCTGCTGAAAGGACCCACAGGCCAGTGATCAGGGGCTCGGCTCAGCGCGAAGGCAGGACAATGGCGGATGAGGATATCTATGAGAACATGGAGGTGACAGAAGCTGCTCCCCAGCCCAAAGGTAAGCACAAGAGGCTGCACCGGACCCTGGACTCCCGCTGGCCTCTCCTTGGCTTTGCGGTCTCTGCAGAGCATCCTGGGCAGCGATCGCTTGCTCCACTGACCACGTTCCCAGAGCTCAGGCTTGTGCTGGCCAGACAGCACCACGGGCAGCGGGCGAGGGTGCTCGGTCAGTGCTTCCCAGTGCGTTCTCTCCCCTGCCAGTCCCCAACGGGAGAAGGGCACAGGGGGAGAGATGGGAGTCCCTGCCCAGCATCCCAGCCTCCTGCCGGGCAGCGCAGTGCCATGGGCTGGCCATAAAAGCCAGCCAGGCTCCCCCTCCCCAGCTCACTGCCACCATCAGCCTCTCCCAGGAGGAGATCACCAGGGTCGAATCCTCACAGCCCCCATCTCTGGGGACCAGCTCCCTCTCATCCCCCCATTTCACAGTGACACCTCCTTTCCTTACCCTCTGCCCCTTCCCTGCCCGAGCACACGCGTCTAACCGTGAGCAGGGGCAGGGAGATGTAGCTGTGTTAGCAGAGAAGGGGTTTCCCCAGGGCTCGGGGATGGGGAGGGAAGGGAGCCTGTTCCTCCAAGGACAAGGAGCAAATGGAGTTGGAAGTTCTGAGATAAGGACCAGGCTGTTTTCCTAAAGTTCCCAGCACAAGGGGCCCCTCTCAGTGCTTTGCTGGGTGACTGGGCAACAAAATGGCAAATGAAATTCAATGTTGATAAATGCAAAGTAACGCACATTGGAAAACATAATCCCAACTGTACTTATAACACGATGGGGTCTGAATTAGCTGTTTCCAGTCAAGAGAGGGATCTTGGAGTCACTGTGGACAGTTCTCTGAAAACAGCCACTCAATGTGCAGCGGCAGTCAAAAAAGCGAACAAAATGGGAATAATTAAGAAATGGACAGATAATAAAACAGAAAATATCATTTGCCTCTGTATAAATCCATAGTACGCCCACATCTTGAATACTGTGTGCAGATGTGGTTGCCCCATCTGAAAAAAGATATATTGGAATTGGAAAAGGTTCTGAAAAGTGATTAGGGATATGGAACGGCTGCCATAATAGAAGAAATGAATAAGGCTGGGACTTTTCAGCTCGGAAAAGAGACGACTAAGAGGGGGATATAAGAGATCTATAAAATCATGACCGGTGTGGAGAAAGTAGATAAGGAAGTGTTATTTACTCCTTCTCATAACAAAAGAACTAGGGTCCATGTCATAAACAGATAGTTAAGGGTTAAAGTCTCTTTTACCTGTAAAGGGTTAACAAGCTCAGTAAACCTGATGAACACCTGACCAGAGGACCAATCAAGGGACAAGATAATTTCAAATCTCTGTGGAGGGAAGTTTTTGTATGTGTTCTTTGTTTTGGGGGGCTGTTCTCTCTTTGGATCTAAGAGGGGCCAGACATATATCCAGGCTCTCCAAGCTTCCTGAAGTATTCTCTTCTATTCAGTATAGTGAGTATTAGCAAGGCGGATTAGTTTTGTGATTAATTTCTGTATTTGCAAATGTGTGTTTGCTGGAGAAATATCTTTATTTCTGTTTGCTGTTACTTTTGATTATTCTGAGAAAGGGGGGGGGTCCCTCTAGGTTTATAAGCTAGACCCTGTAATATTTTTCATCCTGGTGTTACAGAGATAGTGTTACTTTCTTTCTTTCTTTTAATAAAATCTTTCCTTTTAAGAACCTGATTGATTTCTTCCCTTGTTTGGAACCTCAGGGAAAGAGGAGGGGGAAAGGTGAATCCCTCTTTGTTTTGATTCAAGGAGTTTGAATCAAGGTGATCTCTCCCGACGGCTAAGGGAGGGGGAGGTGCGGGAATGGGCTATTTCCCTTTGTGTTAAGATCCAAGGAGTTTGGATCGGTGTTCCCCCGGGAAAGTTTTGGGGAAACGGAGTGTGCTAGACACTGGAATTTCTAGCTGGTGGCAGCATTACCAGATCTAAACTAGGATTTAAGTTTAGAGGAGCCCATGCTGGTCCCCATCTTGTGGACGCTAAAGTTCAAAGTGGGGAATAAACCTATGACAGGCCACCAAGTGAAATTAATAGGCAGCAAGTTTAAAACAAACAAAAGGAAGTGTTTCTTCACGCAAAGCACAATCAGTCGGAAGAACTTCTTGTCAGAGGATGTTGTGAAGGCCAAGACTATAACAGGGTTCAAAAAAGAACTAGATAAATTCATGGAGGACAGGTCCATCAGTGGCTATTAGCCGGGATGGGCAGGGATGGTGTCCCTAGCCTCTGTTTGCCAGAAGCTGGGAATGAGTGACAGGGGATGGATCACTTGAAGATTCCCTGTTCTGTTCATTCCCTCTGGGGCACCTGGCACTGGCTACTGTCCGCAGCCAGGACACTGGGCTAGATGGACCTTTGGTCTGACCCAGTCTGGCCGGTCTCACGTTCTTATGTTTCGTTGTGCAGGTGTCAGCTGAACAAGGGCCTGCTCCGGAGGTTGTTTATCCCCTTTGGTTTCAGTGCAATCCAGATGCCGTGTGGCAGCTGTTCTGGATTTGAACACATGAAAGATGCCCAGGAAGGGTCAGGAGACAGGCAGGGAGACGGGGCTGACAGAAGTGGAGGGTGTGGCCGTAGGCAGCGGCAGCTCCGCACCGAGCTCAGCTAGGCTCTCTGCAGCGACAAAGGAAAACACAAGGGGAATGTAGCCTGCGCTGGGTGACAGTGAAGCTCCTCCCAGAATCTGTTTCAGGAAAGGCTGAGAACTGTAAACTCAGTACATTAGTGAGAGGCAGCCTCACCCTTTGGTTACTGTGAGAGAAGCCACTTCTGCAATGTAAGGGGATGATCTGGACATCTGAGTGTTGTCTGCTGGTTCCAGGACCCACACCCCATGGGGGAGCGGCGCGAGCTAATGGCTGAGGCCCAGATCAGACAGGGAGGGGGTGCGGCAGGCTGAGACTATGAGGGAGAGGAGAATCTGACAGTCTTGCATCTCCAAGCAGCTGCCGTTCACCTTGGGGAGACCAAATCCAGAGCACACCGAGCACACTTACTTCTGTCCAAATATAGATCCTGGCTCGAATGCAGCTCTAGTCTTCTCCCTTTAATGTGCAGGGGAGACATAGTCTTAGTGCTTTGCCCTGTGATTCGCCCCTTGGCTGCCTTGCAGGGAGGAGCCCAGCATCCTGGGGATGGGTTATCAGACAGGGATGCTGTAGAAAGGCCCTTCTGAGCACACTGCTGCTGTCAGCCCCACTTTTCTCCTGCACAGAATCATTTCCCCTCATTTCAATGCCTCGTTGTATTCATATTTCATAAGTTGTTTCAGGATCCTTTTCTCACTTAAAAATACTCCTTTGGGCCTGGACTTCACAAGCCCTAAACGTCCCTCTCAAGAAATGCTTAGGCAGTGGGGAAATCCTGCTCCCAGATCTCTCTCACAGGACGCCTGCCTGGCACTAGAGTCACTCCTGATTTAGGGAGGGTCGCTTTTCTCATTCGAGTTCCGGTGGTTCTGACCTTATTTGGCGTGATTCCGCTGTTGCTGTTAACCACAGTCGGGGAATAGGAGGCTGAGCAGGTATTGGATTTTGGGGGTGGAGTTTCCTCGGTCAGTGGCAGTTGAGCTGTAACTTTCCATGGATACGTTTCTTCTTCTCCTTCAAGGAAACCCTCCCAAGACATCGGTCCCTTGGCGGCACAGGACGCGGGGCATCGTCACTGCTGTCCTTCTCCTCCTGGGTCTGGCCCTGGCCACGTCCCTCCTTGCTGTGACGCTTCTATGTAAGTTCAACTGCAGCTCCAAGCCCAACGTTTGCCAACTTCCATACAGGCCAGCTGGCTCGACTGGAGATTGGGGGGGGGAAACATATTCCAGCAGAATATCGACCACATTTCCAGTCTATCCCTCCAAATAAATCTCCTGCTCCAAGGAGTTCGAATGGAGCTGTAAGATCTTGCCCTGCTCGTTTGATACTGGCACAAACTTTCTAAGTCTAACGATAGTCCAGCACTGGCACAGGTCACCAGGGGAGGCTGTGGAATCCCCATCACGGGAGGCTTTTAAGGACAGGTTAGACAACCACCTGTCAGGGATGGTCTGGGTGAACTTCATCCTGCCTGAGCATCACCTCAGGGACTTCAGATCACATGTGGCAGCCCCACATGCTCAACCTGCGCCCTGAGGGTCACGCTGGGTCCGTTCCTGACCACATATCACCAGCACGAGCCTCAGGCCCAGGCGTCCTCATGGCACCATTGAAATGCCCTGTGGAGAGACCGGACGGCCCAGTGGTTCAGGTGCTTGTCTGGGGGCTCAGACTGCTGGGTTTAATTCCCTGCTCTGCCAAAGAGTCCCTGCCCTGGAGCCAGCGAACAGCTGAAAGCAGGGAGCTGGAGTGGAGAGCTCTTGGAGGAGAGGGGAGACAAGCCCCTGTTCCTTAGGGGCAGTGAGTGGCAAAGACGACTGGTGCCTGCCCATGCTGGGGGGCCACAATCTAAAGGGGAGGACACGTGACCACCCCACGTGTCTCCTCTGCCCAGCGACCCCCGCGCCCAGCCCAGGGCCACCATGCACTCCCTGCCCTGCCAGAGTTACCTGCGGGGGGCTCTGTCCTTCTCCCGCCGCGCCTCCCCCCACCACATTGGGCCAGTCTCCCTGGCAGCCGGGCCCGGGCGAGGAGCAGGAGGGAGCCGCCTCTCATGCGGCTGAAGCCGGTCGCTCCAGGTCACTGCTCTGTGCAGGGCAGCAGCTGCCTGAGAGCCTGGCTGGGGGCGCAGGGCCAGGACGCCCCCACAAGGGCCCTGCTGCTGCGCACAGGGGCTGAGTGAGCCGGAAACGTGCCGGGGGGTCAGGGGACTCCAGCTTGCTCGACCCCTGTGCCTGGTAGCCTGGCCTTGATGGGGTAGCTCCCCCCACCTCCCCACCAGGCTCTCTCAGGCAGCCGCTGCGCTGCACAGAGCAGAGACCCTGAGCGGCCAACATGAGAAGTGGCTGGTCCTGCCCCCTCCACTCCCTGCCCAGGCCCGGCTGTCGGGGATGGGGCCGAGCGTGCCGGGGGTCAGCGTCAGCGGGAGAAGGACACAGCCCCTCTTCCTCCTTCCCCACCCCCCGGCATGCCAAGCAGAAATCTGGGGGGGTGCTTCACTCTGCACACACCCCCTATGCCTCACCTCTGGCGAGTGGGTTCTGGAGAGTTTGCTGGTTTGCGGTGTTCAGTTTGTAGAGGCTGGTACGGGCCATGCGCTGAGAGATGCAGAGCCTGTGATCACATCAGATCGGGCGAGGGGCTTCCCTGGTTAGGGGGCCTACAAAGGCAGCCAAGCCGTGGGAAAGAAGCCAGCAAACAACCGGGAACAGGGGAGTTCGCGTGCGGGATTGTAAGGAGAGTTTGGGGGAGGGGCGGTGACGTTCTGGTTTTCTGTGGTGTTGGGTTTTCTTTCTTCTTGGCAGGCGCTTAGGCAGGAAGGGTGTGACAGATACAGAGGCAGCAGTGGTAGTGACCCAAGCAATGGAAGAGACAGTGAAGATGACCGGATGTGGAAGCTGCGGGATGTACATGTTCCTGGTGCAGGTACCTGAAAAGAGCTTGTTTGTATGAAGCGCCGCCTGAGAGAGCTGATGGAAGAGAAGAGCCGAGGTTTGGAGATGCAGGTGGAAACTATGGTTGAGTTTTGAAGGGGATTCGAGCAGATGATGGAGGGAAGGCGAGAGGAGGCTGAAGGGAAAACTCAGGACTGGCAGATCCAAGCTGGACTGGAGAACGCGGCGGGGAGACTGCTGGGTGAATAAAGTGGCCAGTGGAAACGTGATGATGAGAACCGGGCAGAGGAAAAGACCAGCTAGAGAAGGAGAAGTAGAGCTCAGGAACAGGTTTGCTGAGTTGGAAAGTGAAGAAGGCTGCAGCAGGGAGTAGCAGAAGGTGGGAGGGCCAGGGAGAAGAGAAGAGCAGCTAGTCCTACAAGAAGAGGGGAAGAGTCAATGTACATACCCAGAGTTCGGAGCCCCAGGAGGACAGAGGATGACTTGCAGTAGATCACAAGGGAGAACAAAAGACAAGAGGACTTGCATTCAGAAGGAACAGGAGGAAGGCTGGAGAATGGCACCAACACCAGGAAGAAGCAGGTCTACGTGATAGTGACTCCTTACTAAGAAGAATGGACAGGCCTGGCACCAGACCTGATCCAGGGAACAGAAGGGTGAGCTGTCTGCCGGGAGCTAAGTTATGGGATGTGGACCTGAGGCTGAAGAGGATCCTAATGGGAGCAGGAAGGAATCCACTGATTGTCCTTCACATGGGAACAAACGATACTGCTAGATTCTTGCTGGAATGGATTAAGGGAGATGATGCCTGGCTGGGGAACACACTTAAAGAAATGGAGGCTCAGGTGATCTTCAATGGGATTCTACCTGTCCCTAGAGGAGGAGAACGGAGGTGAGACAAGATGATGATGATCAATGCACGGCTCAGGCAGTGGAGCTCTGAGGAGGTCTCTGTGGTGTTTGACCACTGGGAGGCATTCACGGACAAAGGACTGTTCTCATGGGACAGACTCCCCCTGAGTAGGGGGGAGATTCTGGGATGGAGGGTGGCACAACTAGTTAAAAGAGCTTTAAGCTTGGAATTCAGGGGAGACAGTTGAGAGATGCTCATGTAATATCCACTTCTGATTCTAATATTGAGCAGGAGAAAATCAAGTAAGAGCAGACACAGCAAAGGAGAAAAGAACAGCAGAGGGAAGGAGAATGGACATCAAGAGGAAAGACAGTTCCCAAACCAATGATGCTAACAGCCAAGTAGTAGGTGATACTGGCAGTAGCATGACTGTGCCTAATCGCGTGAGGAGCCCTGGCGAAGCCGAGCGGAAACAACTAACGTGTCTATGCACCAATGCAAGAAGCCTGGGGGACAAAATGGAGGAACTAGATCTACTGGTGCAGGAAGTGAAGCCAGATGTTACGAGGATAACAGAAACAGGGTGGAATAGTAGCCAGGACTGGAGTACAGACAATGGAGAGTATTTGCTGCTCAGGAAAGACAGAAATGAAGGTGAAGGTGGTGCAGTAGTGTTGTATATTGATGAGGAGATAGACTGACTGTAAAGACATTAGAAGTGCTGCAATGGATAAATGAGAGACTGTTTGGGTCAAAATCACTTTGGGGATGAAAGCTACCAGAGGCTCCCCTGAGATAGTGCTTGGGGTCTGCTACAGACCCCCAGGATCCTATGTGGATATGGATAGAGACCTCTGGAAAAACTTCAATGATATAATATCAGAGGGGGAGCCGTGTTAGTCTGGATCTGTAAAAAGCAGCAAAGAGTTCTGTGGCACCTTATAGACTAACAGATGTATTGGAGCATGAGCTTTCGTGGGTGAATACCCACTTCGTCGGTTGCATGTAATAGAAATTTCCAGAGGCAGGTATAAATATGCAGGCAAGAATCAGTCTGGAGATAACGAGTTTGTTAGTTCAATCAGGGAGGGTGAGGTCCTCTTCTAGCAGTTGAGGTGAGAACACCAAGGGAGCAGAAACTGCTTTTGTAGTTGGCTGGCCATTCACAGTCTTCGTTTAATCCTGAGCTGATGGTGTCAAATTTGCAGATGAACTGAAGCTCAGCAGTTTCTCTTTCAAGTCTGGTCCTGAAGTTTTTTTGCTGCAGGATGGCTACCTTTAAATCTGCTAGTGTGTGTCCAGGGAGGTTGAAGTGTCTCCTACAGGTTTTTGTATATTGCCATTCCTAATATCTGATTTGTGTCCATTTATCCTTTTCCGTAGGGACTGTCCATTTTGGCCGATGTACATAGCAGAGGGGCATTGCTGGCATATGATGGCGTATATTACATTCATGGACGTGCAGGTGAATGAACCGGTGATGGTGTGGCTGATCTGCTTAGGTCCTGTGCTGGTGTCGCTGGTGTAGATATGTGGGGAGAGTTGGCATTGAGGTTTGTTGCATGGATTGGTTCCTAGAGTTGTTATGGTGCAGTTTGTGGTTGCTGGTGAGAATATGCTTCAGGTTAGGGGTTGTCTGTGGGCGAGGACTGTCTCCCAAGGCCTGTGAAAGTGAGGGATCATTGTCCAGGATGGGTTGTAGATCCCTGATGATGCATTGGAGAAGTTTTAGCTGGGGACTGTATGTGGTGGCCACTGGAGTTCTGTTGGTTTCTTTCTTGGGTTTGTCTTGCAGCAGGAGGCTTCTGGGTACACATCTGGCTCTGTTGATCTGTTTCCTTATTTCCTCGTGTGGGTATCGTAGTTTTGAGAACGCTTGGTGAAGATCTTGTAGGTGCTGGTCTCTGTCTGAGGGGTTGGAGCAGATACGGTTGTACCTCAGCACTTGGCTGTAGACCAGGGGTCAGCAACCTACGGCACACGTGCCGAACACGGCACACAAGCAGATTTTGAGTGGCACGCAACTGCCTGCCGCTATCCCGGCCCCCCGCCCCACTCAGCCCCCCCGCCCACCGCTCTCCCCGGCGGGGGCAGGAGGCAGAAGCTTGGTTCTGCGGCAGCCAAGCTTCCCCCTCCTCCGCTTCTTCCCCCAGCGCGGTGCTTTCCTGCCCCCCCCGTCCCTGCGCCAATCAGCTGATGGCCCTTGCCAGGGGGAGGGGGAAGAGCGGCAGCGTGCACAGCAACTCTGTAGGGATGGAGGCACCTCCCTTCCAGCCCTCTGCCCTGAACCCCCCCACAGCCTTCTGTCCTGCACCCCCCACACCCAGCCCTCTGCCCAGCACCCCCCACACACGTCAGCCCTCTGCCCTGACCCCCCCACCCCAACACACACCGAGCCTTCTGCCCTCCACCCCCACAGCCCCATCGCTCTGCCCTGAACCCCCCCACACCAAGCCCTCTGCCCTGACCCCCTCCACACACTCAGCCTTCTGCCCTGCACCCCCACAGCCCCATCCCTCTGCCTTGAACCCCCCCACACCCAGCCTTCTGCCCTGCACCCCCACAGCCCCCATTCCTGGGAGTGCTGGTGGCATGGGGTCTGAGTAGAGAGTCCACATATCCAGACAGTCCTTCAGTGAGAGTGCCAATGCCTGAGATGATGGGGCGTCCAGGATTTCCAGGTTTGTGGATCTTGGGTAGCAGATAGAATAACCCCGGTCAGGGCTCTAAGGGTGTGTTGATTTGTTCCTGTGTTAGTGTAGGGAGTGTTCTGAGTAGATGGTGCAGTTTCTTAGTACACTGAAACCCCGCTATAACGTGACCTTTGGGGTCCAAAAAAATCCCATTGCGTTAAATGCAGGGTCGCGGTATAGCGGGGTTTCAAATCAGTCAGGTGGTCCCCAAAGCGGTGCATTGAGGTGCACCACCTAGTGCCCCTGGTGCCTAGTGCGCAGCAAGGGAGAGGAGCCGCGGCTTCCCGCCTGCCGGGGACAGAGAACTCCGGGGATGCAGGCGCCAGTGCTCTCTGTCCTCGGCAGGTGAAGGGCCGTGGTTTCTTTCCCACTTCAAGAGGAGCCGCGGCTCCCCACCTGCCCAGGACAGAGAACTCCAGGGCTGCAGGAGCCAGTGCTCTTGGTCCCCCTCAGGCACGGGAACTTGGCTTCTCTCTCGCTTCAAGAGGAGCCGCGGCTCCCCGCCTGCCGTGGACAGAGAACTCCGGGGCTGCGGGTGCCGGTGCTCTCTGTCCTGGCAGGCACGGGGCCGTGGCTTCCCTCCGGCTACAAGATGAGCCATGGCTCCCCGCCTGCTGGGGACAGAGAGCACCGGCGCCAGCAGCCTCGGAATTCTCTGTCCCCAGCTGGTGCGGGGCTGCAGCTTCTCTCCCCTGCCGTGGTGTTGGGGACCATTGGTACAGTATCATACTGCACCTTAAAGGGGAGCCAACCTGCGATCGCGTTATATGCGATTTCGCGTTATGGCGGAGTTTGACTGTATATTCCTCAGTGGGATCTGAGGAAAGCGGCCTGTAGAATTTGGTATTGGAGAGTTGTCTGGCAGCCTCCTTATGATAGACTCCTGAGGGTCACAATGACAGTCTGGACCTATGCATAGAATGCTTCTGCCGACATGCACAGGCAGAAATTGTGGAAAACCAACATTGCTTGCCTCATAACCTAAGTCGTGCAGAACGCAGTGCCATCCACAGCCTCAGAAATAACCCTGACATGATAATCAAAGAGGCTGATAACGGAGGTGCTGTTGTCATCATGAACAGGTCTGACTACCAGAAGTCAAGAAAATCATTATTTATTGGATGATTGTGAAACAATAACTCCACGATCCAAGGATTTTATTCAGTGACAGACCTGGAAACATACAAATTACAGAGCCAGCCACACTGAGCGGCATAAGGGCAGCTGTCGCTGTTGCTGCTACAGCCAGAAATATCACAGCAAGAAAAAGCGTCCCTGTAATGCACATCCCATGCGGCCCCCTCCAGTGCACAGGGCTCCTCATTGGCAGGTGGCTGGGAAATATTCTAGCTTGGAAATTAAGGCGGCTTTCTGAGGTGCTGGGACCTGCATGTCACAGCCCAGCCTATCCATGGGCCTGCTTACAAATCCACCTGAAAGGCTGAGTGCACTTGTAATCATTCCACAAATTCTGCTTTCTTGGCTCAGTGTGAACACAGTCTTCTCCACCATCTTTCTCCGGATCATGATTGTTTGGCTCATTCTCCGCCCAGAACCTACGGATCAGAGTGTTAATGTCTCAGGGGAGAACCACAGCCAATTCCTGAGCTCAGTTCTACTCTGCGGACTCTGTTGTTGGCAGGGGACCAAGACACCCAGCAATGACGCAGTGAAGCGATGCACCCCCCGGCCACCCCTCAGAGTTCTCCACAGCTCTTGTGGCCATGGTAACGAAGGGCTTCTGATGGCCGGGGGTAGCACCTGCCCTGCGCCTGACAGGCCAGCAAAGAGCCAAAGTCAGTGTGTGGCTCCAAACGCTGAGCAGCAGCAACTCGGATCTCAGTGCCCAGAACCAGAGCAGGTGGCACAGCACGTCCCAGGCACCCCCGGGATGGGAACGCAGGAAGAGAGGGCAGCGGGGGTCAGTCATTAACTTCTCCCTGGCCCTGCTTATGGGCCTCGCCCACAGCCCCCTGAGGTCACTGCACCGACTGCAGCTGGCTCCGGCCATGCCCCCGGCCCCACAGCCTCCCCGTGCCCAGCCTGACCGAGGGGAGAGCGCAGCGCAATCCCAAGGAGAGCGGGAACCTGCCGCTCACTCCAGACTCCCCTGGCTGCACTGAGTCGACTTGGGGCCAGACCCTCAGCTGGTGTAAATCCCTGTGGTTCATTCAAGTCAATGCCGAGTTACTCAGGGGAGGCTCTGGCCCTGGGTCTCAGTGGGCACTGAACACACACTCCGTGTTTAGGCTCCTGCTCTAAGCAAAGGGGCATTAGCAGAAATTCCTGAGGGGATTCACTGCTGTCGTGGCAGCGCCCGGGGGCCTCCCTCAGGATCGGGCCCACTGTGCCGGGTGCTGCATAGACACCAGGGGCCGCACAGACGCTGCCCGAAAGAGCTTGTGACCAAACGTGTAAGAAATAATCACGTCTCTCAAGCTTTACTCACCCCCTGCTTGCGTCTGCTCTGTATTCTGTGCCATCCACCCAGTGCCAGCTGCCTTCTGTCTCCTGGTCGGTGAGTCCAATCCAGTGATCTTCTCCCTGGGTCTCGCTGGAGAGAAACTCCTGCACAACACAGTTTGCAGCATGTGCAGGTCACCCAAGAGAGGCTGCAGGATGCAGCCGCAGCTGCCTGGGCTGAACAGATTTTGGGGGAGAGGAAAGGGCGTCTGGTGGTGTGAGCAGGGCACTGGGCAGCGGGAGACGTGGTGTCCTGCCTCCAACGCTGACAGTGACTAGCTGGGAGGCCCTGAGGGAGCCCTGGAGCAGCTCTGTGTCTGTGTCTGCATCTGTATCTGCCTGGGGCTAACAGCAGCGACCTGTCTCAGAACACTCCCCCCACGGCCCCCTCAGAGCTGGGCTGCGGCAGGTACTGACGGGCACCTCAGAGTTCACACCAGCCCCCTGCCCTTGCAGGAGGCAAAGCTCGGAGCAGAGAACTGGGTGCAAAGTCTGGCCCTGCCGGAGGGTGGGATTTTCCTCCTCCGAAAGTGCCGCAGAGGCCTGGGGTGAGGGCTGCAGTGGGCACATGGGGAGAGAGGATTCTCTGAGAGGTGCATGGCCCCTTGCACACAAGCCTTCCAGATACAGGCTTCTAGATTGTCCAGCAGGAGCTCAGGCCTGGGGAGAGGGATCAAAGCGGGTCCTCACTGGGAAAGGTCAGGGGTTGCAGGAAATGCTACACTGGAAGTAGGAAAAATCAGAAATGAGCCTGACCCGAAATCCTCCTCCCCCGGCACCCGAGATCCTGGCTCTGTTCCTCTGCCCATCTCTGCTTTTAAACTGATGGGTGAATTCCCTGAGTCAGGTACTAAGACTTCGCATCCTCTCCGATAGTTTGCCAAAAGGCACATCGCAGAATTGGAACCTCAGCTGCCACCTCCCACCTCCTTCTGGTGTGAAACAAGGCACTGACCCATTATCCAAGCCCCTCGGAGCTTCCTGTGCTCACCTGTTCTGCCTGGGAGGAGACAGAGGTCAGGTGTGAGTTCCAAGACACACAGAATTGCTCGGCCTCGTCCCACGACTTTTTTCCTTTTGAAAAGTAATAGAGGTTCCCACCGTAAAACCTCCAGCCCCTGGGGAGCTTTTTCAGCATGTCACCTAGGAGCAGAGACTGAGGTGAGAAGCCCGGGCTAAAGTCACAGGGACACACGCAGGGAGCTCAGGGTTTCTAGTGCTGCATTTCCCCTGCCCTTGAGCTGCCCCAAGCCCAGCAAGCTTCTGAATCCTGATTCTCTAGCATCACAATAAGTAGCTTTTGTGGCCACATGATGGATCCCAAAGAGCGCTGCAGAAAGCAGACACCACGGGGTCACTCCCCCAGCACTGAAACGCAGCTGCACCTGGGCTGGAGCATGGGCGCTGGTCCCAGTGCAGAGCAGCACGGCTGTAACGGGAAAGGGGAGACTCACTGTTCAGCTGAGCTGGCAGGGGGAGTTCAGGAGGGAGAATGTAGGTGCCCAAGGTGGAAGATCTCCTGGTTCTGTATCAACAATTTTCATTTATCATAAGTGGTGAAGGTCTTGGATCTTTTGCACTTTGGCACCTCCCCCAACACCCTGCTGGGGGCTCTGGCTCAGGGATGGTTCTGAAAGTAACGCCCCATACGCTGAAATGCCAGGGTCACTTTTTGCCTGTGAGCTGACGGGTTTGGAGCGTCTAAGAAGAGCTGACAGCTGGGTGCTCCCATTAGGCTAAGGAGGCCTAGGGTGTAATTTAACTCCACACCGATCACCATGGTGTGTGCACAGGTGCAGCCACCGGTGATTTTTAATGGAAGAGAACTCAGGGCTGGTTAAAGTCGCTGCCTGAAATCCTCTGTGCATCCTGAGCACCAGCAGAAACGGCACCAGCCAGCACTGCAGCTAGTACTTACTACAACGACCTTGCACTGCTGCTTGCGCTGCACTGATGTCCAGCCGGATCTGGATTTCTCCATACGCTGCACTGACGTTACCCAGCTGGGCTTTCAGCATCCGGACTTCTGCCTGCGCGTCATCCAATAGCTGCAGACCTAGAAGAAAGTCACAGCGACGTCAGTGGAGATGCAGAACACTTGATTATCAGCACGTGTGGTAGAGCAGCACCTGCAGGCCCCTGTGTGCCAGGCGCTGTACGGACAGGAGGGGACAGTCCCTGCTCTCAACAGCTCACAGTCAAAATAGACATGAGGTGGAAGAAATAAAGGATGATTTTCCTGCAGGGGAACTGAGGTGCAGGGAGAGATGCCCAAGATCACACAGGAAGTTTGCAGCAGAGCTGGGAATTGACCCCAGCTCTCCTGAATTCTAGCCCTGTCCCCTCAATCTCCCCAGCCACCTCTTCCCAATCGCTCCCCCCTTGTGAGCTGTGAGTGGGTCCCCTGCAGCATGGGGCAGAGCAGGGGCTGCAAGAACATCCATGGCCCCGAGCCCTGGCCCCGGGCTCCAGGCCGGGATTTTGAACAGCCCAGCGTTCAGGCGAGTTCTGTGCCGGGGTTTAGTTCAGGCCCATTTTCTGACTGGACGCTGAATAACCTGATCCATGGACGGGTTTGTATGTGCATCCCTGTGCCAGACAGACAGACAGTTGTGAGACGTGGCCACAAGGGGGCGCTCTGCCTCCAGTAATGGGACTGTGGCAGGTACCCAAATTATTGGAGCTGCATAGGAAGGGCTCAGGGACTGGGGGGCAAATGGAGACCCCCGAGTGCAGCTCCACTGACGTCCTGCTTACACCAGGGTCTGAATTCGGCCCTGTGTGTCTCATGAGCTGCATCTGTCTTTCCCGCCAATGCAACCCTGACAATACAGGGGCCAAGGTGAAAACTATGGAGCGAAGGGAGCAACAGTGAAAGGACGGAAGATGGTGACCACTAGGCATCCTGCGCAGGATCATGGGGTGGATGCAGCCAGCCTGCCACTGCCAGGAAGGGAGCTAGGAGGGAGCCTGGAGCAGCCACCCGTCCCTGGGAACAGAGCCTCCATTGGCAGAGGAACGTGCAGAGCAGCAGCTCATTAGACAGGGGACGGGACCACCTGGCAGGGAAGTCTATGGAGGGGAGCAGGAGGATGCCAGGCACCCACCATCCCTGTAGGCAGGAGAGTGCTCAGCTTCCAGGCCAAGGGAGGGGAGCTGACCCCACCCTGATGCCTAAGACCTTCGTCCTGCGACTTACTGTCTGATCCCTTTGCTGACGCATCCGAGGCGTTGTCAGGTTGCAGAGAGACTTGGAGCTTCTGCACCGCTTCTTCAACCGCTTGCAGCTTGCTCTGTGCCCGGAGATCTAGAAATCACACGTCTGCAGGTCAGCGACCGAACCGAACTGTGGCTGGAGACCAGCCACGCGCAGAGAAGGAACATGCTCCGAGCGCGAGGCTGTTCTCTATGACGTCTTTTATTTTAATCTTGGACAGCTTCTCTCCCGAGGAGGGACACCGGCACAGCCAAGGCCCCGTTCGGGGCTCTCTCCTGGTGTATGTCACAGAGCAGGGACCTGGAGCGGCCGGCTTCAGCCTCATGAGACGCTGCTCCCTCCTGCTCCTCGCCCGGGCCCGGCTGCCAGGGAGAGCGGCCGAATGTGCTGGGGGGAGGCGCAGTGGGAGAAGGACAGAGCCCCCCGCAGGTAACTCTGGCAGGACACGTGGGGCGGTCACGTGTCCTCCCCTTTAGATTGTGGCCCCCCAGCATGGGGAGGCACCAGTCGTCTTTGCCACTCACTGCCCCTAAGGAACAGGGGCTTGTCTCCCCTCTCCTCCAAGAGCTCTCCACTCCAGCTCCCTGCTTTCAGCTGTTTGCTGGCTCCAGGGCAGGGACTCTTTGGCAGAGCAGGGAATTAAACCCAGCAGTCTGAGCCCCCAGACAAGTGTCCGAACCACTGGGCCGTCCAGTCTCTCCGTAGGGCATTTCAATGGTGCCATGAGGACGCCTGGGGCTGAGGCTCGTGCTGGTGATATGTGGTCAGGAACGGATCCAGCGTGACCCTCAGAGCGCAGGTTGAGCATGTGGGGCTGCCACATGTGATCTGAAGTCCTGAGGTGATGCTCAGGCAGGATGAAGTTCACCCAGCCCATCCCTGACAAGTGGTTGTCTAACCTGTCCTTAAAAACCTCCCGTGATGGGGGTTCCACAGCCTCCCCAGGTGACCTGTGCCAGTGCTGGACCATCGTTAGACTTAGAAAGTTTGTGCCAGTATCAAAGCAGCAGGGCAAGATCTTACAGCTCCATTCGAACTACCTGGAGCAGGAGATTTATTTGGGTGAAAACGTGGTCGATATTCTGCTGAAATATGTTCCCCTCCCCCAGTCGAGCCAGCTGGCCTGTATGGAAGTTGGCAAACGTTGGGCTTGGAGCTGCAGTTGAACTTACATAGAAGCGTCACAGCAAGGAGGGACGTGGCCAGGGCCAGACTCAGGAGGAGAAAGACAGCAGTGACGATGCCCCCCGCCCTGTGCCGCCAAGGGACCGATGTCTGGGGAGGGTTTCCTTGAAGGAGAAGAAGAAACGTATCCATGGAAAGTTACAGCTCAACTGCCACTGACAAGGAAACCACCCATCAAATCCAATACCTGCTCAGCCTCCTAGTCCCTGACTGTGGTTAACAGCAACAGCGGAATGAGGCCAAATAAGGTCAGAACCGACCTGAACTCGAATGAGAAAAGCGACTCTCCCTAAATCAGGAGTGACTCTAGTGCCAGGCAGGTGTCCTGTGAGAGAGATCTGGGAGCAGGATTTCCCCCCTGCCTAAGCATTTCTTGAGAGGGACGTTTAGGGCTTGTGAAATCCAGGCCCAAAGGAGTGAGAAAATGAACCTGAAACAACTTATGAAATATGAACTCAACAAGGCAGTGAAATGAGGGGAAATGATTCTTTTCAGGAGAAAAGTGGGGCTGACAGCAGCAGTGTGCTCAGAAGGGCCTTTCTACAGCATCCCTGTCTGATAACCCATCCCCAGGATGCTGGGCTCCCCCGTGCAAGGCAGCCAAGGGGCGAAGACTGTGTCTCCCCTGCTCATTAAAGGGAGAAGACGAGAGCTGCATTCAAGCCAGGATCTATGTGTGGACAGAAGTAAGTGTGCTCGGTGTGCTCTGGATTTGGTCTCCCCAAGGTGAACGGCAGCTGCTTGGAGATGCAAGACTCCCCCATGGAGTGTGGTTCCTGGAACCAGCAGACAACACTCAGATGCCCAGATAATCCCCTTACATTGCAGAAGTGGCTTCTCTCACGCTAACCAAAGGGTGAAGTTGCCTCTCACTAATGTACTGAGTTTACAGTTCTCAGCCTTTCCTGAAACAGATTCTGGGAGGAGCTTCTCTGTCACTGAGCGCACACTACGTTTTTCCTTATGTTTTCATAGAATCACAGAATATCAGGGTTGGAAGGGACCTCAGGAGGTATCTAGTCCAACCCCCTGCTCAAAGCAGGGCCAATCCCCAACTAAATCATCCCAGCCTGGGCTTTGTCAAGCTGGGCCTTAAACACCTCTAAGGAAGGAGATTCCACCACCTCCCTAGGTAACCCATTCCAGTGCTTCACCACCCTCCTAGTGAAATAGTGTTTCCTAATATCCAACCTAAACCTCCCCCACTGCAACTTGAGACCATTGCTCCTTGTTCTGTCATCTGCCACCACTGAGAACCGTCTAGGTCTACCTGTGATGAAGGGGAACTGCAAAAAACGGCTGCCCCAAAAGCAGAACTACACGGCCTCAAAAAAAAAATGCCCAGCCATGGTGCAGGCCCTTGGAAAGCTGCAGCTGTATCATTTTGGGCAGCGCTTTACTGTGTATACTGACCACTCTCCTCCGACGTGGCGGCGTCAAATGCAAGGGGCTGAGGCCAAGCTGCTGGGAACAGACACACCTGTTCAGAGGGTGGCCAAGGTCAAGATGGGGGCTCTTAACCAAGAGAGCCCAAATTGCAGCCCTCCACACTGGAGCGCTGGGAAAAGACCCAATCCCAGTTTAAACCCCAGGGGTATCGGGGTGTGTAGCGGGCCGGTGTGGCTCCCCTTCTCCCCGGAGAGGGTTGAGCCCCGGACACAGGAAGGGGCGGGGCTACAGCGTGGTGAGCCCGCCCCTCAGAGGGTCAGGCGGCGACCCGGAAGGATAAAAGCCGGGCCTTCCAGCCCAGTCAGTGCCCAGCCACTGGGGAGAGCAGACCTGTCGGAGGGAGCTCCTGACGGAGGAACCGCTGGAGCCCCGGGCAGCTGCCTGGACTGGCCGGAGAGCACCCTACCCCACTACTGGGAAGACCTGCTGGAGCTTCCCCGCGCCACCTACGACGAGGAGCCAGTAGGAGCTTCCCCGCTACCGTGCTGTTACCCCGAGGAACCCCCGGAGCACGATTGGCCGGACTTCCCCGGGGAACTACCCGATCTACCCCCCAGCCCGGGTTGTGAGGAACCCATGCAGTGGGACTTCCCGGGACCAGACGCCGTGGACCAGGTAGGACCAGAGGGGGATATTGGAAGTGGCCCGGGGGCAGCTGACCTCAGTCAGGCTGCTGACCAGACCGAGTCCATGTCAGTGTGTTGCGGTCAGGATCCCCACTGACCGTCAGCGGTGACAACCGCTGCCTAGGGCCCCGGGCCGGGACACAGTGGAGTGGGTGGGCCTGTGTCCCCCCTGCCACCCCACGCACGGGTGGCAGTTATCCCCCTCACCCTATTGCTCAGCCTGCCGCAAGAGGCCTGAGCCCCTGTACTGTTCCCTGCTCAGCCTGCTACAAGAGGCCTGAGCCCCTGTACTGTTTGCTGCCCAGCCCCTGCACCAGAGGGCCTGGGCCTTTCCTAGACTATTGGTACTGTTTGCAGCGCAGCCTTGCAGAAAAGGCCTGAGCCCCAACTGACTCTGTCTTTGTCACCTAGCCTTAAAGGGACAGGACCGAACCCCCGTGAGACCAGCGGGCCGGTGTGGCTTCCCTCCTCCCCTCAGAGGGTTGATCCCCAGACCCACCTGTTACAAGTGGCACCTGACCAGGGACTTGATCCCTTGCCCCTGTGAGAAGGGGCTGGTAAGAGGGTAGCGGTTTGCCCCTCTTGACCTAGGAAAATGGATATGGACCGGCTGTTCCAGCTGCTGGTGGAAAGCCAGGAGCGGCACCAGGCAGCCCAGCTCCAGCAACAGCAGCAGCAGCATGTCGCCCAGCTGGAACAGCAGCAGCTGCGAGACGCAGCCCAGCTCCAGCAGCAGCAGCAGCAGGCAGCTCAGCTGGAGCAGCAACAGCAGTTAGTCCAGCAGCTGGGGAACCAGCTACAGCACTTCCTGGGGCCCGTACCCCACCCTGCCGACTGGCCGGCGGGGGAGGGTGCTGGGGGGGGCCCACGGTTGGCGGCCCCCCTGCGCCTGACCAAGATGGGCCCAGATGATGACCCCGAGGCCTTCTTGGTCACTTTTGAACGGGTGGCCCTCGTCGCAGGGTGGGCGAGAGACAAATGGGCCACTCTGTTGGCCCCCTATTTGACCGGGGCGGCCCAAGCAGCCTACCGGGGGCTGGCGACCGAAGAGGCCAGGGAATATGACCAAGTAAAAGCGGCAGTCCTGGACGCTTTGGACATCAGCCCTGAGACGTTTAGACAGAGGTTCCGGCGGTACACCTACCCTGCGGGCGCCCGTCCCCGGATGGTGGCCCAGACCTTGAAAGAGGCCTGCCGCCGGTGGCTGCAGCCAGAGGTCAGGACGGCGGAGGAGGTCACCGAGCAGGTGGTTTTAGAACAATTTGTTCATACCCTACCGGCCAAGGGGAGGGCCTGGGTACTCCGCCACCGGCCGACGACCTTAGCTGACGCCGTCGCGCTGATGGAAGGCTTCCTGGCCGCTGAAGCCTCCATAGGGCCCACCTTCCGGCCACCTATCGCAGGGCCCGAACGGGCCCGTGAGGAGAGGAAGACGTCGGACCGGCCCAGCCCACGGGGCTCGGGCCATGGGCCGGACTCTCAACCGGGATCCCAGACTCCGTGCTTGGAGGTGGCTTCCCAGATGACCACCCCGGCCTTCGACCAGGGAGCTCCAAAGGGCCGTCGAAGCCCCCCCGAAGTACCCGGACCGGCCTTCGTCGGAGTGGGCGACCCGAGCTCGGTCCCTGCTTTAGGTGCGGGAAGGCGGGACATAGACAACGCGACTGTCCCGAAATGGACTGCAGTTTCGGGCAAGTCTATGCCGGGGACGGCCGGGCCCGACTGCCAGAGGCACCCAAGCTCATAATCCCAGTGATGGTGGAGGACCACGCCACACGGGCCCTGATTGACTCTGGGTGCGGCCAGACCCTGGTTCGCCAGACTTTGGGACCCCCAGCCGACCCCCATCTGCAACCGATCCAATTGCAGTGCATCCATGGGGACGTCCGACCCTACCCAAGCACTTGGGCCCGGCTAACGGTGGACGGCATCACCCGGCAGGTAGTAGTCGGCTTGGCGCCCTGCCTGGCGTATCCCGTGATTCTGGGACGGGATTGGCCCACGTTCGAGAGGATCCTCAGGTCGACGCCAGGTTTGGCAGCTGAACCCCAGACACCCCCGCCAGAGGCGGAGCAGGCTGGTGAGGAGGACGGAGGAGGAGCCCAAGAAGCCAGTGCGCCACCGGGAAAACCCCTCGCCGAGCCCCGCCTCGACACGGACTTTTGCCGCGACCAGCGCGCGGACCCAACGCTTAGCCGGGCCTACGAGCAACTTGCGGCCATTGACGGGTCCGTGGTGGATCCTCAAAAGGCCACTCAGTGGCCCCATTTTGAACTTCGCCGGGACCGGCTATACCGGGTCGACCGAGATCCTCGTACTCGGGAGCCCCACACGCAGTTGCTGGTACCCCGTTGCCATCGAAGGGCTGTGATGCAGTTGGCTCATGACGAGCCCGCTGCGGGGCATCTGGGGCAGGAAAAGACCTTTGCCCGAATCCTGGCGCGGTTCTTTTGGCCCGGTATCCATCAAGAGGTGAAGCAATATTGTACCTCCTGCCCCGAGTGTCAGCTGGCCGCACCGCCTCGGGTACCCAAGGCCCCCTTAGTCCCTATGCCAGTGGTCGAGACCCCCTTTGAGCGGGTCGCCATGGACCTGATAGGTCCGCTTCCCCGAAGCGCGGCCAGCTTCCAGTATGTCCTCGTGGACTACGCCTCCCGCTTCCCCGAGGCCGTCCCCCTGCGGAGCATCACCGCCCGGACCATTGCGGGGGAACTGATGAAGATTTTTGCCCGAGTAGGGTTGCCTAGGGAGATCCTAACGGATCAGGGCACTAATTTCACATCCCGGCTGCTCCAACAGGTCTGCAAACTCCTGGGGTGAAACAGCTTCACACGTCTGTATACCACCCGCAGACCGACGGGTTGGTAGAGCGGTTTAACCGCACCCTTAAGGACATGCTAAAAAAATTCCCCCCCCGGGGAACTGCGGCACTGGGACCAGTTCCTACCGCCCCTGCTGCTGGCCATCCGGGAGGTTCCGCAAGCCTCGACCAAGTTCTCCCCCTTTGAACTGTTGTACGGGCGGAGGCCCCGCGGACTTCTGGATTTGATGCAGGAAACCTGGGAGGAGTCGGCCTCCCCAACCCAGGGCCTCCTCCAGTATGTCCTCCAATTACGGGAGTACTTAACTCAGGCCGGGACATTAGCCCGGGAGAATTTGCGGGCAGCCCAGGCGAAACAGGAGCGGAACTATAACCAAGAGGCACGGGCCCGGAGGTTCGCTCCTGGGGACCGGGTCCTACTGCTTCTACCCTCCAGCGAGTCGAAGCTGTTGGCCCGCTGGCAGGGGCCCTATGAGGTGGTGCGGCAAGTGGGCCTCGTGACATATGAAATCCGCCAACCCGACCGACGGAAGAAGCTCCAGGTCTACCACGTCAACCTGCTAAAGCCATGGTGTGACCGAGAGGGCCTACTGATCGACCCTTGCCCGCCTGAGCCAGAACTGGGCCCGGACGCGGCCGAGACGAGGGGTGTGGAGGAACCCCTGATAGGCCCCTCGCTCACGGCAGAGCAGCGTAAGCAGGCTAAGTCTCCTGCAGGCTTTCCAAAAAACCTTTACGGCAGTCCCGGGGTATACGACCCTGGCCTGTCACACGATTCTGACCGAGCCAGGGAAAACGATCAGGGAAACCACCCGGCCTTTGCCATACCGGATGCAGCAGGAGGTAGAAGAAGAGGTCCGAGCCATGTTGGCCTTGGGGGTCATCGAGCCTTCCCGCAGTGAATGGCGCAGTCCGGTGGTGCTGGTCCCCAAACTGGACAGCACCTGCCGATTTTGCATAGACTTCCGTCGGGTAAACGCCATTTCGCGTTTTGACGCCTATCCGATGCCCAGGGTGGACGAACTCCTGGGCCGCTTGGGGGAAGCCCGATTTATCACCACCCTGGACCTGAGCAAAGGATATTGGCAGATCCCACTTGACGAGGCGTCCAAAGAGAAAACGGCCTTTGCTACCCCCTCAGGCCTTTATCAATTCAATCGAATGCCTTTCGGCCTCCATGGTGCCCCCGTGACCTTCCAGCGGCTGATCATAGAATCATAGAATCATAGAATCTCAGGGTTGGAAGGGACCTCAGGAGGTCATCTAGTCCAACCCCCTGCTCAAAGCAGGACCAAACCCAACTAAATCATCCCAGCCAGGGCTTTGTCAAGCCTGACCTTAAAAACCTCTAAGGAAGGAGATTCCACTACCTCCCTAGGTAACCCATTCCAGTTCTTCACCACCCTACTAGTGAAAAAGTTTTTCCTAATATCCAACCTAAACCTCCCCCTCTGCAACTTGAGACCATTACTCCTTGTTCTGTCATCTTCTACCACTGAGAACAGTCTAGATCCATCCTCTTTGGAACCCCCTTTCAGGTAGTTGAAAGCAGCTATCAAATCCCCCCTCATTCTTCTCTTCTGCAGACTAAACAATCCCAGTTCCCTCAGCCTCTCCTCATAAGTCATGTGCTCCAGCCCCCTAATCATTTTTGTTGCCCTCTGCTGGACTCTCTCCAATTTATCCACATCCTTCTTGTAGTGTGGGGCCCAAAACTGGACACAGTACTCCAAATGAGGCCTCACCAATGCTGAGTAGAGGGGAATGATCACATCCCTTGATCTGCTGGAAATGCCCCTACTTATACAACCCAAAATGCCATTAGCCTTCTTGGGAACAAGGGCACACTGTTGACTCATATTCAGCTTTTCGTCCACCGTAACCCCTAGGTCCTTTTCTGCAGAACTGCTACCCAGCCATTCGGTCCCTAGTCTGTAGCAGTGCAAGACCACCTCTTGCGGCCCCACCAGGAGTATGCGGCCGCCTACTTGGATGACGTGGTAATTTACAGCCGCCGCTGGGAAGATCATCTCAACCGGGTTGCCGCGGTCCTACGAACCTTGAGAGAGGCAGGGTTGACCGCCAACCCGAAGAAATGTAGGATCGCCTGGCAGGAGACCACCTATCTTGGCTACACGGTGGGTGGAGGACGAATAAGACCCCTGGTAGGCAAGGTACAAGCCCTTGCGGACTGTCCCACACCCACGACGAAACGCCAAGTGCGGCAGTTCCTAGGCCTCGCCGGGTATTATCAGTGGTTTATTCCGCAATTCGCCTCAATTGCCGCACCCCTAACCGAACTCCTCACGAAAAATAGCCCCCGGCAAGTACGCTGGACGGCCGAGTGCGAGATGGCCTTCCAGACCCTTAAGGACCGCCTGTGCCAGGAACCGGTCTTGTACAGCCCGGACTTCGACAAACCTTTTATCCTACAGACGGACGCGTCGGAGACCGGCGTAGGGGCGGTCCTGTCTCAAGAAGCAGAGGGGGTGGACCATCCAGTAATATACCTCAGCCGGAAACTATTTCCCCGCGAGCGAAACTACTCCGTGATCGAGAAAGAAGCCCTAGCGGTGAAGTGGGCCTGTGATGCCCTCCGATTCTTCCTCCTAGGTGCTCCCTTCACCCTCATCACGGACCATGCACGCCTCCAATGGTTAATGAGGATGAAGGGTAACAACCCCCGGATCATGCGGTCGTACCTAGCCCTACAGCCCTATGCCTTTAACATCTGGCATTGGGCGGGCAAGGACCACGCAAATGCCGACTTCCTGTCCCGCCTTGGGGAGATGGAAGGACCTGGCCCCAAGGTATGGGAGCCAGGCTTGGGGGGGCGGGTGGGGAATGTAGCAGGCGGGTGTGGCTCCCCTCCTCCCCGGAGAGGGTTGAGCCCCGGACACAGGAAGGGGCGGGGCTACAGCGTGGTGAGCCTGCCCCTCAGAGGGTCAGACGGCGACCTGGAAGGATAAAAGCCGGGCCTTCCAGCCCAGTCAGTGCCCAGCCACCGGGGAGAGCAGACCTGTCTGAGGGAGCTCCTGACGGATGAACCGCTGGAGCCCCGGGCAGCTGCCTGGACTGGCCGGAGAGCACCCTACCTCGCTACTGGGAAGACCTGCTGGAGCTTCCCCGCACCACCTACGACGAGGAGCCAGTAGGAGCTTCCCCGCTACCGTGCTGTTACCCCGTGGAACCCCCGGAGCATGATTGGCCGGACTTCCCCGGGGAACTACCCGATCTACCCCCCAGCCCAGGTTGTGAGGAACCCATGCAGTGGGCCTTCCCGGGACCAGACGCCGTGGACCAGGTAGGACCAGAGGGGGATATTGGAAGTGGCCCGGGGGCAGCCGACCTCAGTCAGGCTGCTGACCAGACCGAGTCCATGTCAGTGTGTTGCGGTCAGGATCCCCACTGACCGTCAGCGGTGATGACCGCTGCCTAGGGCCCCGGGCCGGGACACAGTGGAGTGGGTGGGCCTGTGTCCCCCCTGCCACCCCACTCACGGGTGGCAGTTATCCCCCTCACCCTATTGCTCAGCCTGCCGCAAGAGGCCTGAGCCCCTGTACTGTTCCCTGCTCAGCCTGCTACAAGAGGCCTGAGCCCCTGTACTGTTTGCTGCCCAGCCCCTGCACCAGAGGGCCTGGGCCTTATCCAGACTGTTTGCCGCCCAGCCCCTGCACCAGAGGGCTGGGGCCTTTCCTAGACTATTGGTACTGTTTGCAGCGCAGCCTTGCAGAAAAGGCCTGAGCCCCAACTGACTCTGTCTTTGTCACCTCGCCTTAAAGGGACAGGACCGAACCCCCGTGAGACCAGCGGGCCGGTGTGGCTCCCCTCCTCCCCTCAGAGGGTTGAGCCCCAGACCCGCCTGTTACTGGGTGGCAAAAGGGCCCCGGCTGCATGAACCTTCCCACATGCAGCCTGCAAGCGCCATCAAGCACAACAGACCCACGGGAGGGGGTGAAACTGGACTGTCCTGATGTAACTCACCCCAAGGATTGGGAGAGATGCTGGGGCACCCATGGAAACGTTGCTGAGTTCAAACTTCCCCAGGTCACCGGCTAAAGTGACCTCGCTCAGTTCGGTCTCGAAGGGGGGAGAGATGTGACAAAATGGGGCTGTTCGTAATGTTTCCTCTGAATACTGTGTGGGTGCCTCAGTTTCTAACCGGACACTCTGTCACCTAGCAACTAAACCTCTGTTTTACTGGCTGGCTCAGAGTCACGTCTAACTGAAAAGTGGGTGTGTGTGCAGGACCCTCTGGCTTCCCCAGAACCCTGCTGTCACAGAGTGTGGGGGAGTCCGGGCCCGGCACCCCCGGCATCCTGCAATTCACCATGACTGTCAGCCAGCCAGTAAAGCAGAAGGTTTATTTAGAAGACAGGAACAGAGTCCAAAACAGGTCTTGCCGATACAGACAACAGGACCCCCTGTAGTTAGGTCCATCCGTGGGCCCCAGGTAGGCCACAGCCCCGTTGGGAATCCCAAGCCCCGTCGGGCGCCCCTCTCCATTTCCCAGCCAGCTCCCAAACTGAAACTCCCCCCTGCATCTCACTCAGCCTCCCCCCGGCTCCTCCCCCAGCCTCTGTCCTTTTTCCAGTGTCCCGGGCAGAGGTGTCACCTGGCCTCCAAACCCCCTCTTGGGGTCTCAGGTTACATGCTCAGGTATCCTCCCTTCCCCAGTGCAGCCGTCCCAGCACAACTCCCCTGCACCCTTCCCAGGTCAATACTCCCCTCTCAGCATTCACATCACACAGCCGGAACATTCCCACTTCCTCACACCTGCCTGGGCAGACTCGCGTGGGAAGCGCACAAAGGGGACATATGCTCCATGCTCCCAGAAGAGACCCAGGAGGCGAAGCCCTGTGAGCTTCTTGCCCTGCAGACAGTCTGCTCCATGGGAGAGGAGGCTCCCCAAAGTCCTGACTGGCTTTGTGGGGAGCAGTTCCAGAGCATCGCCCGGGGACTCCGTAACACCGTCGTCTTTGGAACCCCCCTTCAGGTAGTTGAAAGCAGCTATCAAATCCCCCCTCACTCTTCTCTTCTGCAGACCAAACAATCCCAGTTCCCTCAGCCTCTCCTCATAAGTCATGTGCTCTAGCCCCCTAGTCATTTTTGTTGCCCTCCGCGAGACTCTTTCCAATTTTTCCACATCCTTCTTGTAGTGTGGGGCCCAAAACTGGACACAGTACTCCAGATGAGGCCTCACCAATGCCGAATAGAGGGGAATGACCATGTCCCTCGATCTGCTGGCAATGCTCCTACTTATACAGCCCAAAATGCCGTTAGCCTTCTTGGCAACAAGGGCACTTTGCTGACTCATATCCAGCTTTTCCTTTGTCGCAGCAGGGAGCCTAGCTGAGCTCGGTGCGGAGCTGCAGCTGCCCACTGAACCTCACATCCTCACCCGCACCCTCCACTTCCGTCAGCCCCGTCTCCCTGCCTGTCTCCTGACCCTTCCTGGGCGTCTTTCATGTGTTCAAATCCAGAACAGCTGCCACATGGCATCTGGATTGCACTGAAACCAAAGGGGATAAACAACCCCCGGAGCAGGCCCTTGTTCACCTGACACCTGCACAACCAAACATAAGAATCTAAGAGCGTCCAGACTGGGTCAGACCAAAGGTCCATCTACCCCCGCATCCTGTCTGCTGACAGTGACCAGTGCCAGGTGCCCCAGAGGGAATGAACAGAACAGGGAATCCATCCCCAGTTGCCCATTCCCAGCTTCAGGCAAAGAGACTAGGGACACCATCCCTGCCCATCCTGGCTAATAGCCAATGATGGGCCTATCCTCCATGAACTTATCTAGGAACTCTGTTATGGTTCTGGCCTTCACAATATCCCCTGTCAAGGAGTTCCACAGGTTAACTGTGCATTTTGTGAAGAAATACCTCCTTTTGTTTGTTTTGTTTGTTTGTCTTAAACCTTCACTTGGTGACCCCTAGTTCTTGTGTTATGAGAAGGAGTAAATAACACTCCCTTATTTACTTTCTCCACCCCAGTCATGATTTTATAGATCTCAGTCATATCTCCCCTTAGTCGTCTCTTTTCCAAGCTGAAAAGTCCCAGTTTTATTAATCTCTCCTCATATGGCAGCTGTTCCATACCCCTAATCCCTTTTCTGAACCTTTTCCAATTCCAATATATCTGTTTTGAGATGGGTGGGTGTACCATGGATTTATATAGAGGCAATAGGATATTTTCTGTCCCTTTCTTAGTGATCCCGAACATTCTGTTCGCTTTTTTGAAGCCGCTGCACATTGAGTGGTTGTTTTCAGAGAACTGTCCACAATGACTCCAAGATCCCTCTCTTGAGTGGAAACAGCTAATTCAGACCCCATCGTGTTATAAGTACAGTTGGGATTATGTTTTCCAATGTGCGTTACTTTGCATTAATCAACATTGAATTTCATTTGCCATTTTATTGCCCAGTCACCCATCAAAGCCCTGAGAGGGGCCCCTTGTGCTGGGAGCTTTAGAAAAACAGCCTGGTCCTTATCTCAGCACTTCCAGCTCCAGTTGCTCCTTGTCCTTGGAGGAACAGGTTCCCTCCCCGTCCCCGAGCCCTGGGGAAAACCCTTCTCTGCTAACACAGCTACATCTCTCTGCCCCTGCTCACGGTTAGACGCGTGTGCTCGGGCAGGGAAGGGGCAGAGGGTAAGGAAAGGAGGTGTCACTGTGAAATGGGGGGATGAGAGGGAGCTGGTCCCCAGAGATGGGGGCTGTGAGGATTCGACCCTGGTGATCTCCTCCTGGGAGAGGCTGATGGTGGCAGTGAGCTGGGGAGGGGGAGCCTGGCTGGCTTTTATGGCCAGCCCATGGCACTGCGCTGCCCGGCAGGAGGCTGGGATGCTGGGCAGGGACTCCCATCTCTCCCCCTGTGCCCTTCTCCCGTTGGGGACTGGCAGGGGAGAGAATGCACTGGGAAGCACTGACCGAGCACCCTCGCCCGCTGCCCGTGGTGCTGTCTGGCCGGCACAAGGCTGAGCTCTGGGTTCGTGGTCAGTGGAGCAAGCGATCGCTGCCCAGGACGCTCTGCAGAGACCACAAAGCCAAGGAGAGGCCAGCGGGAGTCCAGGGACCGGTGCAGCCTCTTGTGCTTACCTTTGGCCTGGGGAGCAGCTTCCGTCATCGGCATGTTCTCATAGATATCCTCATCCGCCATTGTCCTGCCTTCGCGCTGAGCCGAGCCCCTGATCACTGGCCTGTGGGTCCTTTCAGCAGCCTGCTGGGTTAGAGCCTCCCTCTGACAGCAGCCCTGGCCCAGAAATAGAAATGGGAAGTGATGCCTGGCAGTTGGATGAGGGAAGGAGGGGTAGTGGGAGGTCTGGAGATAAGAGATGGTTGCACGGGGGAGGGAGGTGGAGGGGGAGGGCATGGAGGGGAGAGATGGGTGGATGGGGGAAGGAGGCGTGAGGGAAGAGGAAGACAGTGCTCTGTCGGCAGCACCTGGCCATAGGTGCTGGATCTAGGGGGGCTGCCGCACCCCCTGGCTGGAGGCGGTTTCCATCACATGCAGGGTTACAGTTCGGTTCAGTGGCTCTCAGCACCCCACTATTCACAGTGTTCCAGCCCCCTGGGCCCAGCCTTTCATGGCCCCCTCTTGCGGGTGGGGCTCTGGCGAGAGCGTAAAGGCATCATCCCCGTGCGCGGCGCGTGCGATTGGCTGTCGGAGGTCGTGCAGCGGAGGGACTGGGCCTGGGGAAGCCTGGGCCCTCTCCCCTCCTGGGATACCCCCAGCTCCACCCCAGCCATGGCATCCTGCTCTGTGTCCTGGGCCCACTTGTGTTGTGGGGCCTCCAGCATCATCCCGCTGAAGCACGGTGAGGGACAGGCTGGGGGCAGTGTGGGGGCCAGGCCTGTGTTCTGCTCTTTGCCTCCGGACCACACCCCTTCCCCCCAGTATGGCACCCTGGGCAGTCACCCACATCACCCGCCCCGAAGGCCGGCCCTATCCTATGGGCATCCACAACTGTCCAAATCTGCATCTTGTTCCTATGTGTGTCCATCCACGGGTGGGAGTTCTGCTGTCCAAAGAGACAGACCCTGCTCACTGCTCCGGCGGTAACATGGGATGAGAGGGGGCACGTGTGGAATCAAAGGTTAGCGTGTTACACAAGCACTCCTGGTGAGTACGAGCAGCACTGGTACAAGCAGCCAAGTGGGCACACGCCCAGCGATACACAAACGCTGGTGGCTGAACGCTGACATGACTTTGTAGCGTAGACACGGCCTCGGTCGCCATCTCTGGGGCTGTACAGGAGGTTTCCAGGAAGGACAAGCAGCCTTGCTGGCTTTTTCCTCTCCACTGATCACTCCCAGTTTGTCGAGTTTTGCTGGGAAACTTCCCCAGCCAGGCTGAGTTCAGTCTCCAGCTCCCTAGGTGAGACCAGTCCCCACATGGTCAGCTCTGCTCTGGCTGCTAGTCCAGGGCTGCTGCCTGCTGAGGGGGTGTCTGGACGCTGGGCTAGGAGACGACAGTTTGGAGTTTAGTGTAGTTGTGTAACCTGCACCTTGAGCCCTGCACCCCTTTGTGGGGAGGGGAAATCCTGGGACCGACGCAGCCTGACACCTGCCTGAGGAGGATCCCGGCCAGCAGAGACCAGCCCCTCTGCAGTGACCGAGGGGTCCAGAGTCAGCTCTGACCCTGAGGATCATTCATGGAGTTTGTGAGTGCACCAGGGAATTTGTTTTGGGGACCCCCTACTTCCTGAACTGTGTCCCCAAGCCAGGGAGTGACGGTTTGGGGATTTTATAACCTGCTGCTTATTAAACCTGTGGAAGGACTTAACACCTCCTCCCACTTGTGAGTCCTTTGGGTTGTACTGAACCCAGCCAGCCACACGGCTAAACCACTGAAGAGACGATCTTGTGGTCATAGGTCATCAAAGGCCCCAACAAAGTACGGTACCGACGGTACACTGATCTTACATTTCATACATCAGGTCCCGTGACTGGGGAAAGTCACGGGTATTAGCAGTGTTTTACCCTGTTATGGTATGTTTGTCTCCTGTTTAATATAATTACTGATAAGGGGGCTGTGTGTGTGTTAAACGTTCGCTCACTAAGAAATTGTCTGGGACTCTCTGAGCTGACTGGCAGCTGTTGTTAACCCCTACAGGCAGGGGGTGGTACCGTAGCTCTGAGCTTCAATTCTGTGCAATACGTTTCTTTTTTGAAGCCCTGAAAAGACAGAGCTCAGGCCTGCGCTTCAGCAGGGAATTGTACTGAGGGGCAGGGAAGGGGGGTGTCACAGTTACACATAATTCTGCCTCCGCCTCCCCCAGCCCATTGCATCTGTTCCCTGCTGCAGCAATACCACTGGTCCAGCACGGCCTGACTCCTGGCAGCGGCTTCCCCCTCACCTACCAGGTGAGTGGTGTCAGGGGCGGGCTGGCCCTTTTAGGGGATTTGGGCTCAGCCCCATCAGTGTGCAGTTATCCCCCACCCCAGTGATGGTTTGGGATGCTGGCTGGATCAGACATCATGTGATGGTAGCCTGGGGTAGGGGCAGGGCTGCTTGTAAAATGGAGCCTGCTGTCTCACAGAGGGGAGACAAGGGGCTCGGAAAGATATAGGGGGCTGGTGGGAGAGGCCCAGAACCTTGCAAGGGGCTCATAGAGCTCCCTCACTCAGGGAGAGCTGGTGCCTGGTTCCCTGATAGACGGGGAAAGGGCAGAAAGAGACCTGTGGAGGATCCAGAGGGGATCCAGGGAGCACCTTCCCCCACACCAGCCAGAGGGAAAGGCCTGGCTGGAGCTACCTGAGTGAGGGCCAGGAGCCAACCCTTAAGGCCTGGTCATCACTGCAGAAGAGGGACGTTAACTCAGAGAATCATAGAACCATCGAGCTAGAAGGGGCCACAAGGGTCGTCTAGTCTAACCCTGCCAAGCTGCCAGGTTTGCTGTGTCTAAACCATCCCAGGCAGTCAGCGAGCCTTTGAAACCCTCCAGTGAAGGAGCTTCCACAACCCCCACCCCCAGGCATCTGTTCCAGTGTCCTACTGTTCTTACAGAGAGGAAGTTTGTCCTGAGATTTAATCTCGATCTGCTGTGCTGTAGTTTGAACCCATCGCCCCTCGTCCTGCCGTCTCTGGCAAAAGAGAACAACTTTTCTCCATCTTTCTTATGTCAATCTTTCAAGTGTTTGAAGCCTGCTGTCATGTCCCCCCTTAGTCTCCTCTTTTCCAAACCAAAGATACCCGGTTCCTTCAGTCTTTGCTGAGATGACTTGCATTGCATTCCATCCCTCTGACCATCTGTGTCCACCTCTGGATACTCTCCAGTTTCTCTACATCCTTTCTATACATTGGTGACCAGAATTGGACACAGTTCTCCAGCTGAGGCCTACCCAGCACCGAGTAGAGTGGTACTGTCACCTCCTATGACTTGCATGCGAGGCCTCTGTTACTGCAACATAAAGCTGCATTTGCTTTTTCTGCAACAGCATCGCATTGCTGACTCATGTTGAGGTTGGGATCCACCACAAGTCCCCGATCCCTCTCAGCTGTGCTGCTGCCAAACCAGTTTCCCCCCATTCTGTATTTGTGCATTTGGTTGTTCTTCCCTATGTGCAGCACCTTACGTTTGTCTTTGTCGAATTTCATGTTGTTGTCTATAGCCCAGTTCTCCAACTTAGCAAGATCCCTCTGAATTTTAGCTTTATCCTCCAAAGTGTTGTAACCCTTCCCTCCTAGCCTTGTGTCATCTGCAGACTCGATGTGTGTGCTCTCCAGACCTACACTCAGTGTACGGGGAGATTTTGGCAAACCAGTGAAGTGCCTGAAACCACTGTGGCTTAGTGCTAAAAGCAGGCCGTAAAGTGGCCATGCAGCAGGCTTAGCTTGACCAAGGAAGGAGGGGATGGGGGTTTGGGTGCCACAGAAAGGGCAGCTTGACCCCATGTCATTCCTGATAAGAACTGTGTTGAAGTTGCTGATGCAGGCATTTTAGAGGAGCAGGATGTGCCCTCAAGAATGTGTCTGACAGGGTCTCAAGGCTGCAAACTCTGGGAAACCCCCCCACCTGATTAATCAATAATCAGAAGGAAGCCTCTTGCTGGGCCATTGGAATTCCTTGCTGAACAAGTTTTCTTTAAGGGACATGTCATTGTGTTATAAATAAGGGGAAAAACTTTGAGGTGGGGGACTCTTCAGGACCGGTCTCTCCCTCGGGATGCATCTTGTGTTCCCCACTGGCAGACGGGCTGCTGCTGTGCCACTTGAGAGCCACACTCAGCCAGGAGAAGGGGAAGAAATTCTGGACCCTTTGTGTTTTTGTTGTTGTTTTTTTTTGTTTTTGGTAACAAAATAGCAGATAAGAGCTGTAGTAAAAGAAATAAGGAAAAAAGACAGTGCCTCTCTGGAGCAACAGCAGGGGTGAGGTGAACACAAAAAAAGAAGAAGCAACATTAGAAACACTGAGCCTTAATGTGGCTCTGAGTAATCAGATTGTACTTTGATGAAGGTACATGAAAACTCTGTGAGCACAAAAGAAACAGTTACACCTTATGTAAAAGTTGATATGGCTAATATAATGTTATAGAAGTAAAACTATGAAAGGAAGGTGCATTTTTCCCCAGGACATGTGCAGTGTATATTGTAGAAGGGGTAAAAGAAATGCAAACAAAACATGCTACTTAATTAAAATCCTATTAGAGCTCTAAAGTGAGCCACAATAGGTTGTGTTTTCTTTTTCAGCTGGCTGGGTGTTCTGGAAACAGGAGTTGAAAGTGAAAAGAAATCAAAACTCGGGTGGAAGTTGATTTTGTCCTTTTAAGACAGGGTCTCTGAGCTGCTGATGGCTTTGGAGGCAAAAGCAAGCCAGAAAGCGACTGTGTTAATGCAAATCACCTAACTGATAGAGGAAAGAGAGAACTGTCCATAAATGGCACCACAAAGGAGCTGCAGATAATGAATATGCCTGGTCAGCAAACAAACTACCTGAAACCAAAAGGCTCAAATTATGACCCTCCAGAGGAAGATGGAAAACGAAGTCAAACCTAAAAATATGAGAGGGACAGGTTAACCCCAAGTAGGAAAAAATATCCTTTTTCTGTGTGTATGAAGTGCTGAAATCTGAAGACAGGTACGAAAGGGGTCTGCTTATATGCATGACACCCCTACCTTTTAATTCACCAAAACCCCAAGGATATAATTACATTAAAAAGCCTATGCAAAGATTTCAAGAGAACATTGTACACACTGGCCTCAAAAACAAATTGTCTAAATAAAAGGCATGGTATAACAAGATACTTTGAATAGACTTGATCTTAATATTAAACATTGGGATAAATTTAATGTTAATAAGTACCCCTGTAACAATGTATAGTGTGTATGATTTTTGGGAAAACCTTTAAGGTCATATGGTAATGATGCTTCTCAGCTATTACCTGTGAACACACTTCAAGCTTAGCACAGCAGAGAAATATTGCAAACTTGGTCTGCTGTATAAGAAGGCAAACCGAGGTTCACCACCTCATGAATGTAATGACTGAACAAAGACTCCTCGTTGTTTTTGCTGATACAGACTAACACGGCTACCACTCTGGAACCTGTCACCATGCAAGGCACTGAATTCAGCCGTATGAAGTAGAAATCCATCAACTTCATGAAAAAACTCGTGCAGATACAGACAGACATCATCTTCCTTTCCAAACGCAAAGAAATGGACATAATACCAAAGGACTGAAGGTAAAGAATCCATTACAATCAACATACCACACAGACTATGGTGAGAGATTGTGCCACACTCTCAAAGAAACTGCGGAACCACCTGATCAACATCCTATACAGCAAACCAGAGAGGATCAAGAATGAACTCTTATCTCCTTAGACTGACCTCACCCTTGGTAAAGCAACCCCCATCCTCTCATGTGTTTACACCTGCTCCTCTATTTTTCACTTCATGCATCTGAGGGAGTGGGCTCTAGCCCACAAAAGCTTATGCCCAAATAAATGTATTAGTCTCTAAGGTGCCACAAGGACTCCTCCTTGTTTATGCTGATACAGACTAACACGGCTGCCGCTCTGAAACCTATAATTCCCCCTAAACCCTTAAAAGGTAGGAGCCATTGAAATCTGGCCTGCCTATAGAACAAAACCACAGGAACGTATGGGGGTAATTCCTCTTTGTTGCCAGCAATCAGCAAGGATATTTGTAAAAGGAAGGGATATTTTAAGCAATAATCTGCCACCCCAAAAGGGGTAGAAATATGTTCTGTTTGTCTTTCAGAAAATGAGGAAAAGCTGGTACCAGCTGAGGAGCAACCCAGAATACCATGGATCTATTGTTGCGACAAAGATTGTGTTTTGTGTTTTATGTTTTGTCTTGTGTTGTTTGTCTTGTTGCTACCATTGTTGTGTACTGTGTTACAATAAAAAGTAAATACTGCATTAGGCAGAAAAGGCTTAACAACCATTTTAACTGTATTTCCAGAAACCAATGTTGCAGAAGGGCGGAGGTCAAGAATCGCCAGCCTGTTAACAGGGAAACATCCTGAGGGGTGGTAAAGGCACATTTAAAGGCAAAATATGCATGAGATACAGGGTTTATCTGTTGGGGGGAATAAAAGGATGGACATAAAAAAAATTTTTAAGGCAAAAAGTGAAATTACCAAGGGAAAAAGGGTATGGAAAAACATTGGTTACTCAATGACTAAGACGTGCCAATTGTTACTTCTTAGTCAACTTCCAGCATCCAAGCCCAGCTGAATGCACCTGGGTGTTGTATGACACTGGATGTAAGGAAAGAAAAGCCATTGCCACACCTTCCCTGATTACTATAAGGGGCAGTACAGTAAAGGCCCAGTGAAGGCAGAGCTGCCCTAATACTATCTCAATGTGAACTACTGAAGGTTATTGGAGTTCCCTGGCAGCCGGGGTGGGGGTGGGAGGGGTGGGGGTTGGGCAGCCTACAGAAAAGGCTCCCAAGAAATGCACTGAACTGCTTTGGGTGGAACTGGATTAGAAGCTGGAGTGCTGGATGCTACTAGCATAGAGGTATTGGCAAACAAACCAAGTTATGTTCATAAAGTAAATCATAATCTATATGAGAATAAATGTTTCTGTCATATTGTAGCAATCAGGGGATGTGAGTTTGACTTTCATGTACCCAAATTTCAATATAGTGTGACAAAGTCCCTCTTCTACCTTGGTGGGTCCTGCGCTTCTTGACGGATTTGCTCACCTCAGTGATCTTCCCCTCTGGTGGAACCCACGGTCTGGATCAACAACTCCTGTGTCTGATCATGCTTGATGGTATGATAATTCCTCACTCCTCCAGCAGCACACCCTCTCAGTCTCAGCTCCTTGTGCCTCTTGTTCCCAGCTCCTCACACGCACTTCTCTCCTCTGGCTCCTTCCCCCCAGACTGGAGTGAGCTCCCCTTTTTATACCAGGTGCCTTGATTAGCCTGTCCCGATTGGCTGCAGGTGCTCCAATCAATGTAGCTCTCTCCGGTGCCTTCTAGAAAGTTCTTAATTGGCCCCAGGTGCCTTGATTAGCCTGGAGCAACTGCCATTTTGGTTCCCATGGTACTAGGGATTTGCTTAGCCTGGGGCTAACATACCTGCTCCTCAGTACTTTCCTGTAGCCATCCGGCCTTGCTCCATCACATATCCCCACCCTCTGCTCAACACCATAGGGTTGGGCAACTTGGGACGCCAGGCAGTGTGCTCGTGAAAGACCATCAGCGTTGCCGTGGTGGCATCCAGCCCTATGCCGTATGCGGAACTGGAATGGTTGGAGGGATAAGAACCACCTGGTGACCCTTGCATTCTTCTCCCTATTTCTCTGCATCCATTGAAGGGGTGCATGGTCCGTCACAAGAGTAAACCGTCGGCCTAAGAGGTAATAACGCAGTGTCTCCATGGCCCATTTGACAGCAAGGCATTCTCTCTCGACTACTGCATACTTCCGTTCTCGTGGGAGCAGCTTTCTGCTTAGGTAGAGAATCGGGTGTTCTTCATCTCCAATCAATTGCGACAGAACTGCCCCCAACCCCACCTCAGAGGCATCTGTCTGTAAAATAAATTCCTTGGTAAAGTCCGGGGCTATGAGTACGGGGTCATTACAGAGGGCTGTCCGAAGGTCTACAAACGCCCCTTCTGCAGCGTCGGTCCACTTCACCACGTCTGGACCTCGAGCCTTCACCAGATCCGTTAGAGGACTTGCCCTACTGGCGAAGTGGGGAATAAACCGTCGGTAGTAACCTACCACGCCTAGGAATGCACGGACCTGCTTCTTCCGGGTCGGCCGGGGCCAGTTTTGAATCGCTTCTAGTTTATTAGTTTGGGGCTTCACTATACCTCTTCCTACAATATATCCCAGGTACCTAGCCTCTGCTAGTCCTATGGCACACTTAGCAGGATTAGCGGTGAGGCCAGCCCGCCTTAAGGTGCGTAGCACTGCCTCAACTTTCTCCAAGTAGGTTCCCCAGTCTGGCGTATGGATGATGACATCATCTAGGTATGCAGCTGCATAACTAGTATGGGGGCGCAGCAGCTTATCCATGAGGCGCTGGAATGTGGCTGGGGCCCCATGTAACCCAAAAGGGAGGACAGTGTACTGGAATAGCCCGTCTGGGGTGGAGAACGCTGTCTTTTCTTTAGCTTCTTTGGTCAGGGGAATCTGCCAATACCCTTTTGTCAGATCCAGTGTAGTCAAGAATCGGGCACTACCCAGTCGGTCAACCAGTTCGTCGATGCGTGGTATGGGGTATGCATCAAATTGGGATACTTCATTCAGTCGGCGAAAGTCATTACAGAATCTCGTGGTACCATCAGGTTTGGGCACTAGAACGATTGGACTGCACCACTGACTGTAGGATTCTTCAATAACGCCTAATTCTAACATTTTCTTTACTTCGGCCTTGATTTCTTCTCTTTTGGCTGCTGGGATTCGGTAGGGTCTCAGTGTTACCTTGGCTCCAGGGATCATGCGGATATGGTGATAGGTCTCAGTCGTCCGCCCTGGTTTTGTAGAGAACACATCTCGATTGCGATTAATCATGTCAGCTGCCTCGATCTTTTGGATTGGTGTCAAGTCGGGTGATATCTTCACTTGCTCGTGTAAGTTATCCTCCTGGGGAAGGGTCTCCCGGGTGACTAAGCATGCCTCTCGATCATGCCAAGGTTTTACAAGATTGATGTGGTAAATTTGCTCCGGTTTCCTGCGGCCTGGCTGCCGCACCTTATAGTTTACCTCTCCCACGGCTTCAATCACTTCATAGGGTCCCTGCCATTGGGCCAACAGCTTGCTTTCTGTTGTGGGCACAAGGACCATTACTCGATCCCCTGGTTGGAACCGTCGAAGCTTTGCTTGGTGGTTATAATGGGTCCGTTGGGTCTCCTGTGCTTTCTCCAAATGTTCTCGTACAATGGGTGTAACTCGGGCTATCCGATCCCTCATCTGTATTACATGCTCGACTATGTTCCTTCCAGGATTTGGCTCCTCTTCCCAGGCATCTCTGGCTATATCCAATATGCCTCGGGGGTGGCGCCCATATAGTAGTTCGAATGGAGAGAAGCCTGTGGAGGCTTGTGGAACTTCCCGGATGGCGAACATGAGGTAAGGCAATAGGGTATCCCAGTCTTTCCCATCCCGGCTCACCACTTTCCGGATCATGGCCTTGAGGGTCCTATTGAACCTTTCCACAAGGCCGTCTGTTTGCGGGTGGTATACAGAGGTCCGTAGGGCTTGTACATGGAGCAATGAACAGAGATCTTTCATCAACTTAGACACGAAAGGTGTCCCTTGATCAGTCAGTATCTCCTTGGGTAGCCCAACCCGGGAAAAGATCTGTACTAGCTCCTTAGCTATTGTCTTGGAAGCTGTGTTGCGTAGGGGGACGGCTTCCGGGTATCGGGTAGCATAGTCTAGTACAACCAGCACATGTTGGTGGCCCCGAGCTGTCTTCTCTAGGGGCCCAATCAGATCCATGGCTATGCGTTCAAATGGTACCTCTATTATTGGAAGAGGTATCAAAGGGGCCCGTAAGTGTGGGCGAGGGCTATGTAGCTGACACTCTGGACAAGAGGTGCAGTATCGCCTAACATCTTCATGTACTCCTGGCCAGAAGAACCTCCGCAGGATCCTGGCCTGGGTTTTCTCTACCCCTAAGTGTCCTCCAAACAGGTGACTGTGGGCGAGGCTCAATATGGCTTTTTGATGTTTTCGTGGCACCAGAAGTTGATGCATCTCCTGCTCCTGCATTTGCACCACACGGTACAGGAGATCTTTCTTCACTATAAAGTAGGGTCCTGGACCTCGGACCTTCCCCTCCACTGGTATCCCATCTATCTCAGCCACCTCTTTCCTGACGTTATCATATCTGGGGTCCTCTGCCTGGTCCCGTCCGAACGTCTCTCTCCCAGGACTAACCTGCCTGAGCTCCCAGGGGCCGGCTTCTGCTTCTTCCAATGGCCTGTCGCCCTCATGGCTGGGGCCAGCCTCCGGCTCACCTTCCGTGTTGGTAGTTTCACTGTTGGCTGCTCGTGCCCGTCTGCCTACTAGTGCAGTCTTCTGGCCTTGGGTCAGGATCTGGGTTCCCAAAGCCTTCGCGGCCTTCCTTTCTTTTTTTTTCTTCTGGGTCTTTTGGGGGGCTGAGAATAGATCCTGAGAAAACTCAGAAAACATTGGGGGTTGACATTCCCCCAGTGATGAGTCGCTGTCAACAGGGTCTCCACTTCCCTGCAGCCTCTCAGGGGGAAGTAAATTATCAAACCCTGGATAGTCTCTCCCAATAACTACAGGGTATGGGAGTTTAGGTACAACACCCACTGTCACCTCAATGGGGTTCCCCTGAACCTCTATCTCCACTGGGATGGTGGGGTATTGGCTCATGGCCCCATGCACACATGTCACTGCTACACGTTTGGCTTGCAGCAGCTGGCTACTTTTTACCAGCTTACCCGATATAAGGGTGATAGCACTTCCTGAGTCCACCAGTGCTGTAGTCTCTGTTCCATTTATCTTCACTGGCCTGGTGTAGTTATGTGGGGCTAATGCAACGCCCGCCAGGTGGATAAGGGAGCATGGGACCTCCCAATCCCCCAAGTTGCATTGCATAGGCTCTTCGGTGCTGGGACATTGTGCTGCTATGTGTCCCCACTCCCCACATGCATAACATCTATAATTATTTCTAGTCAGTCTCCCATCCTGTGGGCTAGGGGTTTTAGTCACAGGGTTCCCTCCACTCAGGCCAATCCCTTCCTTCTGGAGTCTCTGTTGGTTTTCAGCTCCCCTCTTCCTCCACCTAGGACTCCCCAGGGGTTTGGCTGTCCCTCCTTCCAGGGTTGGGGTTGGGTGTTTGCTACAGAAGGGGCTTTCCTTGCGTAGTTGGGTCAATTCCCTGGCTGTCATGCGTCTTTCTATCAGCGTGATCATCTCATCATAGGTGCACGGATCGTTCTGGCCTACCCATTTGCGGAGATCTGGTGGCAGTGCCCTTGTGTACCGGTCAATGACCAGAACCTCTAGTATCTCTTCCGGACTCCGGGATTCTGTTTGCAACCATTTTCGTGCGAGATGGACGAGGTCATATAATTGGGATCGTGGGGTTTTGTCTTCCCGGTACCGCCACTCATGATACCGCTGGGCCCGTACTGCGGATGTTACCCCAGATCTGGCCAAGATCTCTGCCTTCAGCTGGGAGTAGTCTGCTGCAGCTTCTTCAGGCAGATCATGGTAGGCCTTCTGGGCCTCCCCACACAGGAACGGGGCAAGGATGCTAGCCCACTGATCTCGAGGCCAGGCCTCCCGTAGAGCTGTCCTCTCAAAGGCCAGAAGGTATGCCTCTACATCATCTTCCCTCGTCATTTTCTGCAGCCAATGGTTAGCCCGTATGAGCCGTGTCCCATCATGCCCACGGTTCATTTCTGCAAGTGTCTTTACCTGGCTTACCAGTTCCAGCAACATAGCTCGGTCTTGAACAGCTTGGTCCATCAGCAGGCGGTTAGTTTCTTGCTGCAGCCGCACTGCTTCTTGCTGGGCAGCTGCCTGGACACGAGTAGCCTCCTGCTGGGCCGCCGTGGCTTGTATCAGTGCCCGTACTACATTATCCATTGTGGTAACAAATTGTAAACCCCCTTCTTTTTTTTTTTTTTGTGGTTTTTTTTTTTTTTGCTGTGTTTTTTAAATCACCCTCCTTCTTCCGCCGCGCTGTGCACACCAAACATCCCACTCCTGACACCAGTTGTGACAAAGTCCCTCTTCTACCTTGGTGGGTCCTGCGCTTCTTGACAGATTTGCTCACCTCAGTGATCTTCCCCTCTGGTGGAACCCACAGTCTGGATCAACAACTCCTGTGTCTGATCATGCTTGATGGTATGATAATTCCTCACTCCTCCAGCAGCACACCCTCTCAGTCTCAGCTCCTTGTGCCTCTTGTTCCCAGCTCCTCACACGCACTTCTCTCCTCTGGCTCCTTCCCCCCAGACTGGAGTGAGCTCCCCTTTTTATACCAGGTGCCTTGATTAGCCTGTCCTGATTGGCTGCAGGTGCTCCAATCAATGTAGCTCTCTCCGGTGCCTTCTAGAAAGTTCTTAATTGGCCCCAGGTGCCTTGATTAGCCTGGAGCAACTGCCATTTTGGTTCCCATGGTACTAGGGATTTGCTTAGCCTGGGGCTAACATACCTGCTCCTCAGTACTTTCCTGTAGCCATCCGGCCTTGCTCCATCACAATAGTCAGTTAAACGTGTCTGATACTTTGTATTCTGTTGTAACACCTGTACCTCTTGGAATGGATTTAACTGCCTTACAAACATTGCTTGTACACCCTGATTCACAGAACCAACTAGATACTGCAAAACAGGAAGGGCGCAGAGTCATGGTCACCGTGCATCAGAATGCGGATGAAATTAAACAGGTATTTGCCAGAATTGGCCAAGACCTGTCACACCACTGGTGGGAAGTGTTATTGGGATGGTCCCCCACTGGCACATCCTGAATTTGGCCCTACACCCCATCATAGTAATCTTGGGGTCCCAGTTAGTAGTGGTTTTTGTTACCAGCCAAATGACATGCTGGACTTGGCGCAAAATCCAGCAGTTGCAAGTCCCCCGACAGATGAGTCAGTGGCTACTGCCACCGGCACTCGTACTCCCGGGAAAGGAGGTTAAAACGATCACTTGTCAGTTGCTATGCTGGTGTGCTAAGTATGGGATGCCAACAAGAAGACAATTTGCTCAGTCTCGGTTAAGAGCCTTGAGCTTTCGTTGGATCTCAATGCAGATGCATCCAGAAAAGGTGTGGCGGCAACCATGTAAAGGCCCCCTTGTGTGAAAGGTGACCTTTAAAGAGGGAAACTGTACGGGGAGATTTTGGCAAACCAGTAAAGTGCCTGAAACCACTATGGCTTAGTGCTATAAGCAGCCAAGTCAGCAGGCCGTAAAGTGGCCATGCAGCAGACTTAGCTTAACCAAGGTAGGAGGGGAGGGGGTTCTGGGTGCCACAGAAAGGGCAGCTTGACCCCATGTCCTTCCTGAGAAGAATTGTGTTGAAGTTGCTGATGCATGCATTTTAGAGGAGCAGGATGTGCCCTCAGGAACGTGTCTGACAGGGTCTCAAGGCTTCAAACTCTGGGAAAAACCCACACCTGGTTATTCCATAATTAGAAGGAAGCCTCTTGCTGGACCATTGAAATTGCTTGCAGAACACGTTTTCTTTAAGGGACATATCATTGTATTATAAATAAGTGTGAAAAGTTTGAGGTAGTGGGACTCTTTGTGATGTCCTGTTTGTGCCTGCCATCTAGCAGTCGGACAGTCACTTCTCCCCTGATTTATTTACTGACACCACCTCGCACAAAGTAAACGTTACCAAGAGCTTTTGGTTGTAAGAACCCCAGGTAACACCAGGTCATTACTGAAGATGTTAAACAACACTGGATCTAGAACTTGAGTTAACAAACTTGAGGTAAAATCCTAGTGAAGACAAGGCGGTGTGTAGTTTTCATATGAGTTGTTAGCAGGTCAAGTTAAAGCCTGTGGAGGTGCCTAATAACTAACGTGACAAATATGACCTACCTTGTCTCCATGAGGTTTTAGCTTGAGTTAAGGGCAAACCTTTCTTCCCATCCAGATGAGACCATCCAGAGCTCAGGAGCGCTGCAGGGGACTGCTTAGCATGGCGAGAAAGACTTTCAGTTAATATTAGAATCTTTTGGTTAAAACCAAATGACAAAATCTCCTGCCACACAGAGTACAAAGAGATCCCGAATGCATGTTATCTTGATGTTAACACTAGGCTGGGGCGGAACTTGGTTTTAACAGGAACCCCCCCTTTCCTCCTCTAAAAATATTTCTCACGTTGGCTGAGGATGGAAGCTATATTAGAAAAACCTCCCGATGCAGTAGGGCTGGGTTCTGCCCTGCTAATCCACACTGGGTTATACCTTCCTCCACAAGCAGCCTCACTCATTTGAAGGGGACCAGCTGCAAATTAAAGGATTTTTCATACTGAGTAAAATTGGCAGAATCTCACCCTCTGGCTTGGTCTACACTATAGAGTTAGACACTGTGGGTTTCAAAGTTAAAATCAAAGCCATGAGAGTGTCATTTTGGAGGAAAATAAGTATATGTGAGCAATCGCCACCATAGTGATATAACTTTTCAAAGTCACTAGCATGTTCATAAATTATTTTCTTTAACTCTATTGGCAGCTGTTGATTTAAACCATCTAGTACAAGTGACTTCGCCACACTAATTAACCACTGCTGAGCCTCGATGCACGAAGAGCTTCTGAGAGATTTGATTGCAAAATGCTCAGAGCACCCAATATTTGGAAGTGGTCTTGCTGCTGCATCTCGAGCCAGTGTTGAAGAATAGTCACTATGTCAAATGTTATCGATTCCAGGCTTTGGAATGCCGGAGTGAGAGGTTCTGAGAGGGGAGCTACATCAAGGCCCAAATCTCCTAGACACTTAGCCAAATATTGCTGACCCACAGCATTAAGTACCCCCAAACTAGCTCCCATTCTGCCTAATAAGATTGCTCCCAAATCTCGCTTCTTCCTCTTGATTACTGAAGAAGTTGGAGGCAACACTCCCTTTAGCCACACTCTCCCCCACTAAAGCAGCAGAGAGATATAATGGGCACAAGGGGCGTACAGTGTGGCAATAGATAATTGAGTTCACATGATTGTTTTACAGAGTATTGCAGATTTATCATTAGACTTCTAGTTATATCCTTCTTTACCACAAATGGTCCTACTTGGTACCTGGAGGGTGATGTCATTACTTGCATCTTTCCCAACCCTAAGTTCGAAAGGAGCTTCAAATTTCCATTCTCCATAATGGTTCAGGGAAAAATTCAATGTCAATGTATTAGAGCATAACGTAGCAAACTGAATATTAACATCTTCTACTGGACAAAATTTATATTTAATTTACTCTGTCTTGGAAATATCATAGTTAAACTCATGGTAAGTACAATTCAAGTTCAGCACCATGACATCATGATTAGGCGATTTTACATGGATATTCCCAGATTTTATCAGAGCATCTTGATGATGCATTATGAGAGACAAAGATATTTCTCCAGGTGATACCACAGATGGGGATATGACATTTAATAAAGTGCATCTAGTGAGGTCCCTAGAACAGTTAGAAAATTTTTTGGGGAGACCTGCCATACACATTCTGGGAGAGATTAGTGTATAGGGCCAAACCCCTGGGTTGAATTCTGCAGATGTTTGGTGACAGCTGGACAGCACAATCCCTTTGATTTACATGCAGATAACGTGGCCCATTCCTTTTCCTCATCTCTTATTTCTCTTCCAAATCGCATCCCTTTTCTTAGCCCTATGCCTCTGTTCTTCTTGGTCTTGCTGGAGCTCTCCATCCATGTCTCCAATCCCAATGCAAGGCATCAGAGCAAAGACTGAGGGAAATGGGCACGTTTGGTTAGGAAAAGAGGAGCTTAAGGGGGAATATGACAGCAGTCTTCAAACACTTGAAAGGTTCCCTCCCCATGCTGAACTCTGGAGTACAGATGTGGGAACTGCATGAAAGACCCTGTAAGTTTATATTTCACCGGCTTAGATTAAAAACTTCCCCAAGGCAAAAATTCCTTTCCTTGTACTTGGATGGTATTGCTGCCACCCCCAAGTGATTTAAACAAATATTCAGGGAGGGACCACGTGGAGCCCTATGCCCCGAAAAAATATCCCCCCAAGCCCCTTCAGCCCCTCTCCTGTGGGGCTTGAGAATACTATACCAACCAATCGGTTAACAAACTGAGCACAGGCCAACCCCTATGGAGTTTAGGACACTAAAAATTAATAAGGTTCTTAAAAGAAGAATTTTATTTTAAAAAACACAAAAGAATCACACCTGCAAAAATCAGGATGGAAGGAACTGTTTACAGGGTAATAAAAAGATTTAAAACACAGAAAATTCCCCTCTAGGCTCAAGTTCAAAGTTACAAACAAACAAACAAACAAACAAAAAAACCTCCCAGGAATAAACCTACTTCTTAGTACTGGGAAAATTCACAAGCTAAAAGAAAAGATAATCTAACACATTTCCTTGCTATTACTTACAATTTCTGTAATTGTAGATGTATCATGTCAAGATCTTTTTAGGAGCTGGTTTACCTGCTTGGTCTCTCACTTTGTCCCGAGAGGGAAGCAAACAAAAAGAGCACCAACAAAACCTTCCTCCCCCCACCCCCGATTTGAAAGTACCTTCTTTCCATTTTGGTCCTTCTGGTCAGGTGCCAACTAGGTTAATTGAACTGATTAACGCCTTACAGGTAAGTTATTCAATACCTCTGGCAAGGAGGGATTTTTTTGTTACTGCACACATAAGGGTTGTTACCCTTCCCTTTATATTTATAATAGTTATCATAAAAAAGATGGAGAAAAGTTGTTAGTAGTACGCGGCTCGATAGTATTCATTACCATGTATTTTGGCAGGTTTCCATGCCCCCTTTAGGGCTAATGTCCTGCCCTCCATTCCCATTTCCATTGGTGTCGACGTTTGGCGCCATCGGCCACTTTTTAAAATGTTTGAATGGGGGAATGTTGCATGCTTGTGCTTTGATAGATTTGGTTGATTATTTAGAGAAAAGGGTTGAAAGAATAGAGTGAGAGAACAAAGAAAATAATGATTTTTGTTTTTAAAGGGTTAGTTTGAAAGAATAGAAGCAAGTTATTAAAGAAAACAAAGAGTTTTGGTGAGGTTGAGAGAGGAGAGATGATTTTAAAGGCCTAGTTTGGCATTTTATTAAAGAATAAAAAATTTTGAGATAAATTTAAAAGGTGTATTAAATACAAGGGTAGGTTAAGAAAAGAGCATTTAGAAAGAGTTATATAAAAGAGAAACATATAAAGGTAGGTTAAAAGAGAGAACAGGGTAAGGAAAGGGAAAAGAAAGCCCCTTTGCAAAGTGCAAAGATAGACAGCACGTGGTTGAGTCAGAGAGAGAGATCTTACCCTTGTGGCTGTCCCTGGGGAAAGAGGCAGCTCCCAAGGCTCACAACCCCTCAGGACAGTTATCTCCGCCTCTGGAGCTGACCAATCAGATGCTGTTCTACAGTTGTGTCATAAAATACATTTTTCTGAACCAGTCCTATAGTCCCAAGATTTTTAAACACGAGCCATCTCCCTCCTCTCCCCTCACAACCCCTCCACCCTTAACTGTTTCTTAGCTAAAAAAGCAGACCCCAAGCATCTTTCCCGCCATGTAGCACATTTACAAAGGTGTGTTAATAAGGTAAAAAACCATAAGCCCTTACTAATTAACAGTTTTTAAAAGCTTTTCCCCTATGTTTTAGACTAACATTGGTCATTTTTTAGTGAGGCCAATTTGAAATATTATGCTTTTGCAGCAAAGCATAATATCATGCTCTTGCCAATCCTTTAGAATCTAAAATCTAAAGGTTTATTCATAAAGGGAAAAAGGTAGAGATGAGAGCTAGAATTGGTTAAATGGAATCAATTACATACAGTAATGGCAAAGTTCTTAGTTCAGGCTTGTAGCAGTGATAGAATAAACTGCAATTTCAAATCAAGTCTCTGGAACATCCCCTGCTGGGATGGGTCATCAGTCCTTTGTGCAGAGCTTCAGTTTGTAGCAAAGTCCCTCCAGAGATAAGAAGCAGGATTGAAGACCAGATGGAGATGAGACATCAGCCTTTTATAGGCTTTTCTAGCTGTAAGAACACTTCTTTGTTCTTACTGTGGAAAATTACAGCAAAATGGAGTCTGGAGTCACATGGGCAAGTCCCTGCATACTTTGCCGAGTTACAAGGCTTATCTGCCTTCTCTCAATGGGTCAATTGTGTAGCTGATGGTCCTTAATGGGCCATCAAGCAGGCTAGGCAGAGCTAACACCAACTGGTCTGGGATGTGTCCCAGAAGCACAGCATAAGTTTGAAGTACAGACAGTACAGAGCCAATACTCATAACTTCAACTACAAAATGATACATACATAGAGACAGCATAATCATAACCAGCAATCCATAACCTGGTCTTAGACACCTTATATGACCCCCTTTACATAAGATGTAGTGTCACTACAGGACCTTGGTTGCAGCTATCTTTCATCATCAGATCTGTTTAAATAGAAGCTCCTCCTTATCTTATCTAGTCTCTGAGCCACTGGCTCACAGATGCTGTTTTTGCTCACAGAGGCTTTGCTGAAGAAGCACGTGTCACAGAGTGTGGGGGAGAGAGGGCCCTGCACCCGCCTCTTCCTGCAATTCATCGTGACTCTCAGTTACCAAGCCGATAAAACAGAAAGTTTATTAGACGACAGGTATGCAGTACAAAACAGAGCTTGTAGGTACAGAAAACAGGACCCCTCAGTGAGGTCCATCTTAGGGGGCAGGGAGCCCAGACCCCGGTTCTGGGCCTCCCTCCATTTCCCCAGCCAGCTCCAAACTGAAACTCCCTCGAGCCATCCCACCCACCCACACACCCCAGCCCCTTCTCCAGCCTTTGTCCAGTTTCCCGGACAGAAGGTGTCACCTGGCCTCAACCACCTCCTGGGCTCAGGTTACATGCTCATGTATCATCCCAAATTGTCCTTACTAAAAAATGGCCGACCTTAGTCTAAAACAGAGGGGAAAACTTTTTTATCACTATAAATTACTTCTATAAACAGGTTCTCTGTGTTTTTAACACTGGGATGTCATATGGGCAAGTCCCTGCATACTTTTTAACAAAAGCATGTAAAAGTGATATTAAGTTTTGTAAAGGAATAATCACTTGAAAAGACAAGCCTATATGAAGAGACAGCCCTTTATTTAGCACTTTTGCTTGTGTTCTGATAAAAAATGAGCATGCAGAAACACCCCAGGGTTAAAGCCACAAACCCTTGCTAAGAAAAAGTTTTTAAAAGCTTTTCCCTATGCTTTTAGTGAGGACAGTTTGAAGCAGCAGTAAAAACAGCATCTGTGAGCCAGTGGATCCAAGAGAAGAAGATTGCTGTTTCCCCCCACTTTTTTTAACAAATAGAAGTGAAAGATATATGAAGTCTTGTAAAGGAATAAACACTTTTAAAAAGACAAGCCTATATGAAGATACATCCCTTATTTAGCACTTTTGAATATGCATTTCAATAAAAGTGAGCGTGCAGAGACATCCCAGTGTTAAAAACACAGAGAACCTGTTTATAGAAGTAATTTATAGTGATAAAAAAGTTTTCCCCTCTGTTTTAGACTAAGGTTGGCCATTTTTTAGTAAGGACAATTTGAAGCAGTGTGGTGTGACGGAGTAGTGAGTGGGGAGTATTGACCTGGTAACGTTGCGTGGGGGGTTTACTGGTACTGTCTGCATTGGTGCTGGATGGTGGTGGGACATCAGAGTGTGACTTCACTTAAGGGATGATACATGAGCATGTAACCTGAGCCCAGGAGGTGACACCTTCTGTCCAGGAAACTGGACAAAGGCTGGAGAAGGGGCTGGGGTGTGTGGGTGTGTGGGATGGCTGGAGAGAGTTTCAGTCTGGAGCTGGCTGGGGAAATGGAGGGAGGCCCAGAACCGGGGTCTGGGCTCCCTGCCCCCCAAGATGGACCTCACTGAGGGGTCCTGTTTTCTGTACCTACAAGCTCTGTTTTGTACTGCATACCTGTCGTCTAATAAACCTTCTGTTTTATCGGCTGGGTAACTGAGAGTCACGGTGAATTGCAGGAAGTGCGGGGTGCAGGGCCCTCTCTCCCCCACACTCCGTGACACGTGCTTCTTCAGCAAAGCCTCTGTGAGCAAAAACAGCATCTGTGAGTCAGTGGATCAGCAATAAGAAGGTTGCTTCTTCCCCCACTTTTTAACAAATACAAGTGAAAGTTATATTAAGTTTTGTAAAGGAATAAACACTTTAAAAGAGAAGCCTATCTGAAGACACATTCCTTCATTTAGCACTTTTGCATATGCATTTCAATAAAAAGTGTGCATGCAGAAACATCCCAGGGTTAAAAACAGAGCGAACCTGTTTCTAAAAGTAATTTGTAATGATAAAAAAGTTTCCCCCTCTGTTTTAGACTAACATTGGTCATTTTTTAGTTAGGACAATTTGAAGCAGCGTGCTTCTTCAGCAAAGCCCCTGTTTGCAAAAACAGCATCTGTGAGCCAGTGGATCAGAGACTAGATAAGATAAGGAGGAGCTTCTATTTAAACAGATCTGATGATGAAAGATGGCTGCACCTAGAAGGCCCTGGCCAACACCGGCAGTCAAGCCTCTCATGGAGAGACATTATACGATCGCTGCTATGGGACCTGAAGAGTGTTTGAGATGGGTCATGGGAGTGGGGAAACAGGGATAGTTAATGATGTCTGTATGACGTTATTGATATAAGCTGAGACCATATAGAACATGGTTGCAACCAAGGTCCTGTAGTTACACTACATCTTATGTAAAGGGGGTCATATAAGGTGTCTAAGACCAGGTTCTGGGTTGCTGGTTATGATTATGCTGTCTGTATGTCTGTGTATCATTTTGTAGTTGAAGTTATGAGTATTGGCTCTGTACTGTCTGTACTTCAAACTTATGCTGTGCTTCAGGGAGACATCCCAGACCAGTTGGTGTTAGCTCTGCCTAGCCTGCTTGATGGCCCATTAAGGACCATCAGCTACACAATTGACCCATGGAGAGAAGGCAGATACACCTTGTAACTCGGCAAAGTATGCAGGGACTTGCTCATGTGACTCCAGACTCCATTTTGCTGTAATTTTCCACAGTAAGAACAAAGAGGCTCTTACACCTAGAAAAGCCTATAAAAGGCTGATGCCTCATCTCCATCTGGTCTTCAATCCTACTTCTTACCTCTGGAGGGACTTTGCTACAAACTGAAGCTCTGCACAAAGGACTGATGACCCATCCCAGCAGGGGATGTTCCAGAGACTTGATTTGAACCTGCAGTTTATTCTATCACTGCTACAAGCCTGAACTAAGAACTTTGCCATTACTGTATGTAATTGATCCCATTTAACCAATTCTAGCTCTCATCTCTACCTTTTTCCTTTTATGAATAAACCTTTAGATTTTAGATTCTAAAGGATTGGCAAGAGCGTGATTTTTGGGTAAGATCTGATGTGTATTTTGACCTGGGTCTGGGGCTTGATTCTTTGGGATCAAGAGAACCATTTTCTTTATTGGGGTGTTGGTTTTCATAACCATTCATCCCCAGGACGAGTGGCACTGGTGGTGATACTGGGAGACTGGAGTGTCTAAGGAAATTGCTTGTGTGACTTGTGGTTAGCCAGTGGGGTGAAACCAAAGTCCCCTTTTTCTGGCTGGTTTGGTTTGCCTTAGAGGTGGAAAAACCCCAGCCTTGGGCTGTAACTGCCTTGTTTAAGCAATTGGTCCTGAATTGGCATTCTCAGTTGGGTCCCGCCAGAACAGCATCGTCACAGCCTGTACGCACAAGAATGACACGGTGGAGAAACACGAGGCCAGACCGCCAGACCAACATTTGTTTGAGACTCCGGACCCCGGCCAGGAGAACCCAAACGAATCAAACAAAGGGCTGTACAGAGATGAGGCACTGGTACATTGTATGTAAGAATGTTCAAGGGATGGTTTGGCAGGGACCCGATCACTGGTGCTCGGTTGGCTAGAGCCTTTTGGATCAAGCCTGCACAGAGACATGCTGCATTTGTTGTTGTTGTTTTTAAAAGCTGCATGTGGAAGGGGTCTAAAAGTTTGTAAAAGGTTTTAAAAGCTGCATGCTATGAAAAAGTACAAAGATGCCTTACACGTATTTCTTACTGTACATTTTTCAGCAGCTGAGCGATGGTTCTTCAGAGGACTTGGCGGTTCTGGACACCGACACCTCCGAAGGGCCGAGCGGATTGGGCCCAGTCTGTTTTGGCCCAGACCCAACACCAGATGCTCAACAGAATGCTGAAACAGAGGGGGATGCTTATTCTATAGGCCTGTACTATCTAAAGCTGAGGGAGAAATTCGGTATTAAGCCTGTGCGAGTTCATAACTGTAAAACCGTTATGTGTGCAATGGTGTGAGCAGCTGTGCATGGAATCATCAAACACTGCCTGAGAGAGAAACAAAATGAGGATTGTCCTGGGTGCCCCATAGATGCCCTGGTCAGAGGCATCATGACTGTAAACTGTAAAATTAAAGAAATTAGCGGTAGTTTGTGTCTGGAGAGTGTGTTAAATATCATCATCACGCTGGGATACGCACTGCAGTGCCTCTGTTTAACCCAGGAACATTTAGCTTTAGAGGCAGAATTGGTGAAGAAAGTGACAGAGGCCGAGGACCCAAATAGCATGTTAGATGAAATCATCAAACTGACAGATAAAGGGGGGAAAGTCATGTGTTCTTCAGATAGGCTTCATGCGGTCACAAAGTGACGGCTTTTGTCTTTTACTATCAGTAAATGGAATAAAATACTTGTTATAACTTTCACAAAGTGTCTTTCACTGCAATCTCACCTTTTCTTACAACTGTAACAGTGTTTAAAAGGCTAGGAAAGACATCTGTGTAAAAACCAAGCAAACCGACGGGGTGACCCTAGCGCATTGCTAAGGCAGACTATAGTGCGTGGATCACTGTTAGCCTTACTAGTCTTATCTGCTTTAAAATGTAGAGAAAGCTCCAGCCCGTGATGTATTATTTTAATAAAATCTATGGAGCCAAACCAAACACAGGAGCTTGTACCTGTGTCTCAGCACATGGGTTGCAACATTTAAAATCAGACATTCTGATAAGGCAACAGAAAATTTCAATCTAGAAGTCCTAAGAAAATGAAAACTTAATCTAACTTTCGCATGGATTTGTTAAAAAGTGGGGAGGAAAATAAACTTCTCTCTGATCCACTGATTTACAGAATAAGGGGAATATAAACTGGCTGTTACTAAGGTTCTGTGGTTTTCACTCTAGGGTGTTGCTGCATGCTCATTTTTTTAAATTGAAACACACACACAAAAATGTTAATTAAAGGGCTCTGTCTTGATATAGGCTTAGGTAATAATTGGAGATATACCAATCTCCTAGAACTGGAAGAGACCTTGAAAGGTCATTGAGTCAAGCCCCCTGCCTTCACTAGCAGGACCAATTTTTGCCCCAGATCCCTAAGTGGCCTCCTCAAGGATTGAACTCACAACCCTGGGTTTAGCAGGCCAATGCTCAAACCACTGAGCTATCCCTCCTCCCCAGGCTTGCCTTTTAAAGTGTTTTTTCTTTTACTAAACTTAATATAACTTTCACTTGTATTTGTTAAAAAGCTGGGGAGGAAGCAGCCTTCTTATCTCTGATCCACTGGCTCACAGAAGCTGTTTTTGTCAACAGCAGCTTTGCTGCAAAAGCATAATATTTCAAATTGTCCTCACTAAAAAATGACCAATGTTAGTCTAAAACATAGGGGAAAAGCTTTTAAAAACTCTTAGTTAGTAAGGGCTTATGGTTTTAACCTTTATTAACACACATTTGTAAATGTGCTACATGGCGAGAAAGATGCTTGGGGTCTGCTTTTTTTAGCTAAGAAACAGTTAAGGGTGGAGGGGTTGTGAGGGGAGGGGAGGGAGATGGCTCATGTTTAAAAATCTTGGGACTATAGGACTGGTTCAGGAAAATGTATTTTATGACACAACTGTAGAACAGCATCTGATTGGTCAGTTCCAGAGGCGGAGATAACTGTCCTGAGGGGTCGTGAGCCTTGGGAGCTGCCTCTTTCCCCAGGGACAGCCACAAGGGTAAGATCTCGCTCTCTGACTCAACCACGTGCTGTCTATCTTTGCCCTTTGCAAAGGGGCTTTCTTTTCCCTTTCCTTACCCTGTTCTCTCTTTTAACCTACCTTATATGTTTCTCTTTTATATAACTCTTTCTAAATGCTCTTTGCTTAACCTACCCTTGTATTTAATACAACTTTTAAATTTATCTCAAAAATTTTTATTCTTTAATAAAATGCCAAACTAGGCCTTTAAAATAATCTCTCCTTTCTCAACCTCACCAAAACTCTTTGTTGTCTTTAATAACTTGCCTCTATTCTTTCAAACTAACCCTTTAAAAACAAAAATCATTATTTTCTTTGTTCTCTCACTCTATTCTTTCAACCCTTTTCTCTAAATAATCAACCAAAATATATCAAAGCACAAGCATGCAACATTCCCCATTGAAATATTTTAAAAAGTGTCCGATGGCGCCAAACATCATCACCAACGGAAATGGGAATGGAGGCCAGGACATTAGCCCTAAAGGGGGCATGGAAACCTGCCAAAATACATGGTAATGAATACTATCGAGCCGCGTACTACTAACAACTTTTCTCCATCTTTTTTTATGATAACTATTATAAATATAAAGGGAAGGGTAACAACCCTTATGTGTGCAGGAACAAAAAATCCCTCCTGGTCAGAGGTACTGAATCACTTACCTGTAACGCGTTAATCAGTTCAATTAACCTAGTTGGCACCTGACCAGAAGGACCAAAATGGAAAGAAGGTATTTTCAAATCGGGGGTGGAGGGAGGAAGGTTTTGTTGGTGCTCTTTTTGTTTGCTTCCCTCTCGGGACAAAGTGAGAGACCAAGCAGGTAAACCAGCTCCTAAAAAGATCTTGACATAATACATCTACAATTACAGAAATTGTAAGTAATAGCAAGGAAATGTGTTAGATTATCTTTTCTTTTAGCTTGTGAATTTTCCCAGTACTAAGAAGGAGGTTTATTCCTGGGTTTTTTGTTTGTTTGTTTGTTTGTTTGTAACTTTGAACTTGAGCCTAGAGGGGAATTTTCTGTGTTTTAAATCTTTTTATTACCCTGTAAACAGTTCCTTCCATCCTGATTTTTGCAGGTGTGATTCTTTTGGTTTTTTTTTAAATTAAATTCTTCTTTTAAGAACCTAATTAATTTTTAGTGTCCTAAACTCCATAGGGGTTGGCCTGTGCTCAGTTTGTTAACCGATTGGTTTGTATATTATTCTCAAGCCCCGCAGGAGAGGGGCTGAAGGGGCTTGGGGGGATATTTTTTCGGGGGATAGGGCTCCACGTGGTCCCTCCCTGAATATTTGTTTAAATCACTTGGTGGTGGCAGCAATACCGTCCAAGGACAAGGAAAGGAATTTTTGCCTTGGGGAAGTTTTTAATCTAAGCTGGTGAAATATAAACTTACAGGGTTTTTCATGCAGTTCCCACATCTGTACCCAGAGTTCAGCATGGGGAGGGAACCTTTCAAGTATTTGAAGACTGCTGTCATATCCCCCCTTAAGCTCCTCTTTTCCTAACCAAACGTGCCCATTTCCCTCAGTCTTTGCTCTGACGCCTTGCATTGGGATTGGAGACGTGGATGGAGAGCTACAGCAAGACCAAGAAGAACAGAGGAATAGGGCTAAGAAAAGGGATGCGATTTGGAAGAGAAATAAGAGATGAGGAAAAGGAATGGGCCACGTTATCTGCATGTAAATCAAAGGGATTGTGCTGTCCAGCTGTTACCAAACATCTGCAGAATTCAACCCAGGGGTTTGGCCCTATACACTCATCTCTCCCAGAATGTGTATAGCAGGTCTCCACAAATAATTTTTCTAGCTGTTCTAGGGACTTCACTAGATGCACTTTATTAAATGTCATATCCCCATCTGTGGTATCACCTGGAGAAATATCTTTGTCTCTCATAATGCATCATCAAGATGCTCTGATAAAATCTGGGAATATCCATGTAAAATCGCCTAATCATGATGTCATGGTGCTGAACTTGAATTGTACTTACCATGAGTTTAACTATGATATTTCCAAGAAAGAGTAAATTAAATATAAATTTTGTCCAGTAGAAGATGTTAATATTCAGTTTGCTACGTTATGTTCTAATACATTGACATTGACTTTTTCCCTGAACCATTACGGAGAATGGACATTTGAAGCTCCTTTCGAACTTAGGGTTGGGAAAGATGCAAGTAATGACATCACCCTCCAGGTACCAAGTAGGACCATTTGTGGTAAAGAAGGATATAACTAGAAGTCTAATGATAAATCTGCAATACTCTGTAAAACAATCATGCCAACTCAATTATCTATTGCCACACTGTACGCCCCTTGTGCCCATTATATCTCTCTGCTGCTTTTGTGGGGGAGAGTGTTGCTAAAGGGAGTGTTGCCTCCAACTTCTTCAGTAATCAAGAGGAAGAAGCGAGATTTGGGAGCAATCTTATTAGGCAAATGGGAGCTAGTTTGGGGGTACTTAATGCTGTGGGTCAGCAATATTTGGCTAAGTGTCTAGGAGAATTGGGCCATGATGCAGCCCCGCTCTCAGAACCTCTCACTCCGGCATTCCAAAGCCTGGAATCGATAACATTTGACATAGTGACTATTCTTCAACACTCTCATGGCTTTGATTTTAACATTGAAACCTGCAGTGTCTAATTCTGTAGTGTAGACCAAGCCAGAGGGTGAGATTCTGCCAATTTTACTCAGTATGAGAAATCCTTTAATTTGCAGCTGGTCCCCTTCAAATGAGTGAGGCTGCTTGTGGAGGAAGGTATAACACAGTGTGGATTAGCAGGGCAGAACCCAGCCCTACTGCATCGGGAGGTTTTTCTAATATAGCTTCCATCCTCAGCCAACGTGAGAAATATTTTTAGAGGAGGAAAGGGGGGGTTCCTGTTAAAACCAAGTTCCGCCCCAGCCTAGTGTTAACATCAAGAGAACGTGCATTCGGGCTCTCTTTGTACTCTGTGTGGCAGGAGATTTTGTCATTTGGTTTTAACCAAAAGATTCTAATTTTAATTGAAAGTCTTTCTCGCCATGCTAAGCAGTCCCCTGCAGCACTTCTGAGCTCTGGATGGTCTCGTCTGGATGGGAAGAAAGGTTTGCCCTTAACTCAAGCTAAAACCTCATGGAGACAAGGTAGGTCATATTTGTCATGTTAGTTATTAGGCACCTCCACAGGCTTTAACTTGACCTGCTAACAACTCATATGAAAACTACACACCACCTTGTCTTCGCTAGGATTTTACTTCAAGTTTGTTAACTCAAGTTCTAGGTCCAGTGTTGTTTAATATCTTCAGTAATGACCTGGTGTTACCCGGGGTTCTTTCAACCGAAAGCTCTTGGTAACATTTACTCTGTGCGAGGTGGTGTCAGTAAATAAATCAGGGGAGAAGTGACTGTCCGACTGCTAGATGGCTGGCACAAACAGGACATCACAAAGAGTCCCACTACCTCAAACTTTTCACCCTTATTTATAATACAATGACATGTCCCTTAAAGAAAACTTGTTCTTCAAGCAATTTCAATGGTCCAGCAAGAGGCTTCCTTCTAATTATGGATTAACCAGGTGTGGGTTTTTCCCAGAGTTTGAAGCCTTGAGACCCCGTCAGACACGTTCCTGAGGGCACATCCTGCTCCTCTAAAATGCATGCATCAGCAACTTCAACACAATTCTTCTCAGGAAGGACATGGGGTTAAGTGCCCTTTCTGTGGCACAGAGAACCCCCCCCCCCTCCTGCCTTGGTTAAGCTAAGTCTGCTGCATGGCCAATTTACAGCCTGCTGACTTGGCTGCTTATAGCACTAAGCCATAGTGGTTTCAGGCACTTTACTGGTTTGCCAAAATCTCCCCGTACAGTTCCCCTCTTTAAAGGTCACCTTTCACACAAGGGGGCCTTTACATGGTCACCGCCACACCTTTTCAGGATGCACCTACCTTGAGATCCAACGAAAGCTAAAGGCTCTTAACCGAGACTGAGCAAATTGTCTTCTTGTTGGCATCCCATACTTAGCACACCAGCATAGCAACTGACAAGTGATCGTTTTAACCTCCTTTCCCGGGAGTACGAGTGCCGGTGGCAGTAGCCACTGACTCATCTGTCGGGGGACTTGCAACTGCTGGATTTTGCGCCAAGTCCAGCATGTCATTTGGCTGGTAACAAAAACCACTACTAACTGGGACCCCAAGATTACTATGATGGGGTGTAGGGCCAAATTCAGGATGTGCCAGTGGGGGACCATCCCAATAACACTTCCCACCAGTGGTGTGACAGGTCTTGGCCAATTCTGGCAAATACCTGTTTAATTTCATCCGCATTCTGATGCACGGTGACCATGACTCTGCGCCCTTCCTGTTTTGCAGTATCTAGCGGGTTCTGTAAATCAGGGTGTACAAGCAATGTTTGTAAGGCAGTTAAATCCATTCCAAGAGGTACAGGTGTTACAATAGAATACAAAGTATCAGACACGTTTAACTGACTATATTGAAATTCGGGTACATGAAAGTCAAACTCACATCCCCTGATTGCTACAATATGACAGAAACATTTATTCTCATACAGATTATGATTTACTTTATGAACATAACTTGGTTTGTTTGCCAATACCTCTATGCCAGTAGCATCCAGCACTCCAATTTCTAATCCAGTTCCACCCAAAGCAGTTCAGTACATTTCTTGGGGGCCTTTTCTGTAGGCTGCCCACCCCCTCTGGCTGCCAGGGAACTCCAATAACCTTCAGTAGTTCACATTGAGATAGTATTAGGGCAGCTCTGCCTTCACTGGGCCGTTACTGTACTGCCCCTTATAGTAATCGGGGAAGGTGTGGCAATGGCTTTTCTTTCCTTACATCCAGTGTCATAAAACACCCAGGTGCATTCAGCTGGGCTTGCATACTGGAAGTTGACTAAGAAGTAACAATTGGCAAGTCTTAGGCCTTGTCTACACTACAAGACTATTTCGAATCAACTTAGTTCGAATTTGTGGATTCGACCTTATGAAGTCGAATTTGTGTATCCATACTAAATACACTAATTCGAATTTCTGAGTCCACATTCATGGGGCCAGCGTCGACTTTGGAAGCGGTGCACTGTGGGAAGCTATCCCACAGTTCCCGCAGTCCCCGCTGCCCATTGGAATGCTGGGTAGAGCCCCCAATGCCTGCTGGGGGGAGAAATGTGTCGAGGGTGGTTTTGGGTAAGTGTCGTCATTGAACCGTCAATCACAACCTCCCTCCCTCCCTCCTTGAAAGCGCCTGCGGGCAATCTGTTCGTGCACTTTTCTGGTCAGTGACAGCGCGGACGCCACAGCACTGCAAGCACGGCGCCCGCTGCGATCATCGCCGTTTTCTCCTCCTCGCACTTTATCGTCCACCTCTTCCACAGTCAGCTGATGAGAAATTGGGCTACTTTTCAATGGTGCTGCAAGCACTGGGGGACCATAGGGAACGTTTTACAAACATCAACGTCGGGTGGCCGGGCAAGGTTCATGATGCTTGTGTTTTCAGGAACTGTGGGCTGCTCAGATGCTTGCAGGAAGGTAGTTTCTTCCCGGACCACGAAATAACTGTTGTGGATGTGCAGATGCCTATAGTCATCCTCGGGGACCCAGCCTGCCCGCTAATGCACTTGCTCATGAAGCCCTATACAGGCGCCTGGGACAGCGACAAGGAACTCTTCAAATACCAGCGAGCAGCGAGCAGCGTGACCTGTGACTGTTCATTTCTTTACAGAGAAGCTGAACCTGCCCCTGTTTCTTTACCCACTGACTGTTGACTCTCCTCTTCGGTTACATACCCCGTTCACCCCGTTACCCCCACTTCCAGCACACATGTAAAAATAAAATACATGTCCCATTATTACTTAACAAAGGTTTCTTTATTCATGACTTTTCGTGAAAGGGTTGAAACTGGGATGCAGGCTGTGCTGGGTAGGGTGTGCGGTGATGTAAAGACCGCCTCTAAACTCAAGGAATGACAGGCTCCTGCTCCTAGAGCGGTCCGCAGTGCCGGAATGCTTCTTTCAACGGAGCCTGCCATCCCTCTTTATGGAATTCTGTGTGCGGGCGGATATGTGACCTTGTGGTGGAGGAGGACGGATACAGATTCCTCAGCTGCGTGACTCAGCGGTCCAGGACAAGGACTGCTGTATAAGATCTGTAACCGCCCTCCCCCGCTGCAAAGTCACATCTCCCCCGCCCACACAGATCCTGGAAACCACCTCCCATACCGACCAGGGTGCTTACTGACTGCACCGTGAGTGTGACCCGCTGCTGATCCTGCCCCCGTGTCTGTACCCTGGGAAAGGTGACTGTCCTATGCAATTAACCACCCCCTTCCCCACGCCCCCCATTCAAACACAGTCTTCTTTGAAAAAACATAACGGAAACAGTAATTAACAGCAAAGCATTTTTATTAATTAAGTAGACAGTTAGGGGATGGGACTGGGATTGGGACTACTGTGAGTCTGGAAGTGAAGGACTTCGGCAAATGTAGGGTATGAGAGCTTTTGGGTACTTGAGCACTGTGCTGTGGTGCAGTGACAGTATTCACGTCCCCGGCCGCCCCTCCTCCTGATTATTTTCGGTGAGGGGGGTATGGGACTTTGTGGCGGGGGAGTGCGGTTGCAGATACACTGCAGGGTGTCTCTGTCCTCCTGCGGTCCTGCAGAACATCCACAAGGCACCTGAGCGTATCCGTTTGCTCCCTCACTAGTCCAAGCAGCGTTTCAGTCGCCTGCTTGTCTTCCTCACGCCACCTCTCCTCCCGTTCGCTGTGTGAGCGCTGGCACAGAGAGAGGATCTCCCTCCACTGGCTCTGCTGGTCTGCCTCTGCTAGGTAGCAGCCCATACGTTCCTCGAACATCTTGTCCCTTGTCTTTTTCTTTCGCCGCCTAATCTTTGCCAGCCTCTGCGAGGGGGATGCTGTGGCAGGTCTGGAGACAGTGGAAGCTGTGAGATGGGAAACAGGGAGTGAATTCCTTGCAAAGATACATTTTTGCGAACAATTAACTGAGTCTAGGCTGTCTCTGTGAATTCTGGGTTGAGACCCCTGTGCCTGCTGGGGCAGAAATCATTTTCGCGGTGGATTCTGGGTAAATGTCGCCAGTCATTCCTTCCTCCGGGAAAGCAACGGCAGACAATCATTTCAAGCCCGTTTTCCCAGTATTGCCCTGGCATACGCCATAGCGTGGCAACCATGGACACTGTTTTGCCTTTTGTGTATGTCACCGTATGTGTACTAGATGCCGCTGACAGAGGCAGGCCAGCAGCGCTACACAGCAGCATGCTTTTGCTTTTGCATGACAGCAGAGATGGTTACCAGCCATATTGTACCATCTACCATACCATAAATTGGTAATAAGATGGGCATGGTTACCTGTCCTTTTGCACTGCCCCATGTGCCAATAGGCTGATGATGAGGACGGATTTCCATCTTTTTGTACCATCAGCCATCCATAGCGTGGGGGGAGCAAGGATGTTGGTGTTGAGTGCTGCACCATCGCGTCTATCTGCAGCATTCAGTAAAGATAGGGTGACGTGTAAAAGAGTCAACAGAGGATTGTTTTCACTTCTGGTGGTGGGTGGGGTGTGTGCGCAAATTGCCGAACTATGCCCTGACCCACCGCAGAAACTGTGTTTGACCCTAGAAGCATTTGGAGCTCATCCAAGAATGCAAATACTTTTCGGAGACAGCAGGAACTGTGGGATACCTTGCGTCCTCATTCCCCCCTCCCTCCATGAGCGTCCATTATATTCTTTGGCTTTCCGTTACGCTCGTCACGCAGCTGCGTGCTGAGTCTGTGCTATGCCGTCTGTCCGTAGATTTTTTAAAAATACTTTGGACCAGGCGTAAAATTACAGTAATTACCCTAATTAGATGCAGGAGTCTCCGAGCGAGATCACCCTGAGGAGGGTCACTGAAGGAGATAGAGAGCGCATGCTGCGTGAAAGCTAGCACGAACCAGGGCCCGATGCAGCCGTGCTCGGGGAGGCAGTGCTCCCTGAGTACCTCATGAAAGCCTTGCGCGGAAAAGTGTGCTACCACGGAGCACCCAATAAGGCAGCTCTCCCCAGGAACCTCCTGCTGATGCTTTTCGATTAACGCAAGGAGAGCTTCGTGGAGATCTCCAAGGATGATTTCTGTTCTATCCCCATATCTAGAGAGACCTCCTTTTCACACAGTTAAGATTCCTGTTATATTAAGAATAAAAGTTAACATGGTTAAAGCACTTACCGACTGCTCCTTCCCCTGATTCAGGGTCCGGGTTAATGGCCGGGGAGGGTTGTTGGGGGAGCTCCGTGACGGTGATGAATAGATCCTGGCTGTCGGGGAAACCAGCGTTGTAAGCGCTGTCGCCTGCCTCGTCCTCCACAAACCCTTCCTCATCTTCCCCGTCCGCGAACATCGCCGAGGAACTGTTCGTCGACACTGTCCCATCATCAGAGTCCATGCTCACTGGTGGGGCAGTGGTGGCAGGCTCCGTAGCGTCCGTTTGCCGCTTTGATTTTTTGGTAGCCTTGTCTGGGGTCCTTGATTTTCACGCGGCACTGCGTTGCATGACGGCTGTATCCTCTGTCTGTATCATGGCTTTGGAGACCTTCTCGTAGGTCTTTGCATTCCGTGTTTTGGAGCGCAGCTCCGAAAGCACAGACTCCTCGCCCCACACACCGATCAGATCGAAGAGTTCCCAGTCAGTCTATGCTGGGTCCCTCTTTCTATTCACAGATAACATGAACTCCTCTGCTGGAGAGCTCTGCATTTCTGCCGGTGCTGCGGAGCTCGCCCCGATGTCCAGCCAGGACGTCAGATTCAAAGTGCCCAGACAGGAAAATGAATTCAAATTTTCCCGGGTCATTTCCTGTGTGGCTGGTCAGAGAATCCAAGCTCGGACTGCAGTCCAGAGCGTCAACAGAGTGGTGCAGTGTGGGATAGCTCCCGGAGCTACTAAGTTCGATTAGCATCCACACCTAGCCTAATTCGAGCTAGCCATGTCGAATTTAGCGCTACTCCACCTGTCGGGGTGGAGTACCAAATTCGAACTAAAGAGCCCTCTAGTTCGAATTAAATGGCTTCCTGGTGTGGACGGTTGAGCGGTTAGTTCGAATTAACGCTGCTAAATTCGAATTAAAGTCCTAGTGTAGACCAGGCCTTAGTCATTGAGTAACCAATGTTTTTACATACCCTTTTTCCCTTGGTAATTTCACTTTGTGCCTTAAACATTTTTTTTATGTCCATCCTTTTATTCCCCCCAACAGATAAACCCTGTATCTCATGCATATTTTGCATTTAAATGTGCCTTTACCACCCCTCAGGGATGTTTCTCTGTTAACAGGCTGGCATTTCTTGACCTCCACCCTTCTGCAACATTTGTTTCTGGGAATACAGTTAAAATGGTTGTTAAGCCTTTTCTGCCTAATGCAGTATTTTCTTTTTTATTGTAACACAGTACACAACAATGGTAGCAACAAGACAAACAACACAAGACAAAACATAAAACACAAAACACAATCTTTGTCGCAACAATAGATCCATGGTATTCTGGGTTGCTCCTCAGCTGGTACCAGCTTTTCTTGATTTTCTGAGGCCTGGTCTACACTAGGACTTTAATTCGAATTTAGCAGCATTAATTCGAACTAACCGCTTAACCGTCCACACCAGGAAGCCATTTAATTCGAACTAGAGGGCTCTTTAGTTCGAATTCGGTACTCCACCCCGACAGGTGGAGTAGCGCTAAATTCGACATGGCTAGCTCGAATTAGGCTTGGTGTGGATGCTAATCAAACTTAGTAGCTCCGGGAGCTATCCCACACTGCACCACTCTGTTGACACTCTGGACAGCATTCGGAGCTTGGATTCTCTGACCAGCCACACAGGAAATGACCCGGGAAAATTTGAATTCATTTTCCTGTCTGGGCGGTTTGAATCTGACGTCCTGGCTGGACATCGGGGCGAGCTCCGCAGCACCTGCAACGATGCAGAGCTCTCCAGCAGAGGAGTTCATGTTATCTGTGAATAGAAAGAGGGACCCAGCATAGACTGACTGGGAACTCTTCGATCTGATCGGTGTGTGGGGCGAGGAGTCTGTGCTTTCGGAGCTGCGCTCCAAAACACAGAATGCAAAGACCTACAAGAAGGTCTCCAAAGCCATGATACAGACAGAGGATACAGGCGGGATGCAACGCAGCGCCGCGTGAAAATCAAGGACCCCAGACCAGGCTACCAAAAAATCAAAGCGGCAAACGGACGCTACGGAGCCTGCCACCACTGCCCCACCAGTGACCGTGGACTCTGATGATGGGACAGTGTCGACGGACAGTTCCTCAGCGATGTTCGCGGACGGGGAAGATGAGGAAGGGTTTGTGGAGGACGAGGCAGGCGACAGCGCTTACAACGCTGGTTTCCCCGACAGCCAGGATCTCTTCATCACCCTCACGGAGATCCCCTACCAACCCTCCCCGGCCATGAACCCGGATCCTGAATCAGGGGAAGGAGCAGTCGGTAAGTGCTGTAACCATGTTAACTTTTATTCTTAATATAACAGGAATCTGAAGTGTGTGAAAAGGAGGGCTCTCTATATATGGGGATAGAACAGAAATCATCCTTGGAGATCTCCACGAAGCTCTCCTTGCGTTAATCGAAAAGCATCAGCAGGAGGTTCCTGGGGAGAGCTGCCTTATTGGGTGCTCCGTGGTAGCACACTTTTCCGCGCCAGGCTTTCATGAGGTATTCAGGGAGCACTGCCTCCCCGAGCACGGCTGCATCGGGCCCTGGTTCGTGCTAGCTTTCACGCAGCATGCGCTCTCTATCTCCTTCAGTGACCCTCCTCAGGGTGATCTCGCTCGGAGACTCCTGCATCTAATTAGGGTAATTACTGTAATTTTACGCCTGGTCCAAAGTATTTTTAAAAAATCTACGGACAGACGGCATAGCACAGACTCAGCACGTAGCTGCGTGACGAGCGTAACGGAAAGCCAAAGAATATAATGGACGCTCATGGAGGGAGGGGGGAATGAGGACGCAAGGTATCCCACAGTTCCTGCTGTCTCCGAAAAGTATTTGCATTCTTGAATGAGCTCCAAATGCTTCTAGGGTCAAACACAGTGTCTGCGGTGGGTCAGGGCATAGATCGGCAATTTGCGCACACACCCCACCCACCACCAGAAGTGAAAACAATCCTCTGTTGACTCTTTTACACGTCACCCTATCTTTACTGAATGCTGCAGATAGACGCGATGGTGCAGCACTCAACACCAACATCCTTGCTCCCCCCACGCTATGGATGGCTGATGGTACAAAAAGATGGAAATCCGTCCTCATCATCAGCCTATTGGCACATGGGACAGTGCAAAAGGACTGGTAACCATGCGTACTAGCATCTGTGAGGTCGATCAAGGGCGCCTGGCCCTAATTTTTCATGGTAGATGGTGCAGTATGGCTGGTAACCGTGCTCATCATTGCAACAGGGGGCTGAGCTCCATCAGCCCCCACCCTTCCTGTGTAAAGAAAAGATTGAATTGCCCCTTGTGACGTTATTGATATAAATGGGAACCATATAGAACATGGGTTGCAACCAAGGTCCTGTGGTGGCACCAAATCCTAAGTAAAGGGGGTCATATAAGGTGTCTAAGACCAGGTTCTGGGTTGCTGGTTATGATTATGCTGTCTGTATGTCTGTGTATCATTTTGTAGTTTAAGTATAAGTATTGGCTCCATACTGTCTATATTTTGTATTATGCTCTGCCTCTGGGAAGTGTCCCAGACAAAGCTGATGTTAGCTGGGCATAGCTGGCTTGATGGCCCATTAAAGGGCCACCAGCTACACAATTGACCCATGGAGAGAAGGCAGACACGCCTTGTGACTCAGCAAAGTATGCAGGGACTGGCCCATGTGACTCCAGACTCCATATTTTTGCTGTAAGTTTCCACCGTGAGGACAAAGGGATTCTTACACCTGGAAAAGTCTATATAAGGCTGATGCATCATCTCCATCTGGTCTTCAATCCTGCTTCTGACCTCTGGAGGGATTTTGCTACAAGCTGAAGCTCTGCACAAAGGACTGACTGACCCATCCCAGCGGGGGTGTATTCCAGAGACTCAATTTGAACCTGCAGTTTACTCCATCTCTGCTGCAAGCCTGAACTAAGAACTTTGCCATTACTGTATGTAATTGATTCCATTTAACCAATTCTAACTCTCATCTCTACCTTTTTCCCTTTATGAATAAACCTTTAGATTTTAGATTCTAAAGGATTGGCAACAGCGTGATTTGTGGGTAAGATCTGATGTGTATATTGGCCTGGGTCTGAGGCTTGGTCCTTTGGGATCGAGGGAACCTTTTTCTTTTATTGGGGTGTTGGTTTTCATAACCATTCATCCCCAGGACGAGTGCACTGGTGGTGATGCTGGGAGACTGGAGTGTCTAAGGAAATTGCTTGTGTGACTTGTGGTTAGCCAGTGGGGTGAGACCAAAGTCCTTTTTGTCTGGCTGGTTTGGTTTGCCTTAGAGGTGGAAAAACCCCAGCCTAGGGCTGTGACTGCCCTGTTTAAGCAATTGGTCCTGATTTGGCACTTTCAGTTGGGTCCCGCCAGAATCGCTCCGTCACACCCCTGGACTAGCAGAGGGATGATGGGCTCCTTCATCCACAGTAATTAATGTCCTGCCTGGACTATCATTGCAGCTGGAGGCTTCCTTCCACTCATTTCTCACAAACAAGTCACTGTGTCTTATTCCTGCATTCTTTATTACTTCATCACACAAGTGGTGGGACAATGGTATGGTAGCCCAGGAAGGCTGTGGGAAGGCCGGAATGAACAGGTGTTGTTGTTGCAGGAGCACCCCCTACGAATAGCATACAGCTCCAAATTTATGCAGGATCGGACACAGAGCAGCTGTGCTCTCTGGTTCTATGATACGGTGGTTCTCTAGTACACTTGCCCATAATCTAGGCAGGACTGATTCTATTTTTAGATACCAAAAAGGAGGGATTGACTCAGGGAGTCATTCCCAATTTTTGCTTTTGCGCCCCTGGCTCCTCGGCCAGGGGCACTTATGACAGCACCAAATGGGGCAGTGCAAAAGGACAGGTAACCATGCCCATCTTATTACCAATTTATGGTATGGTAGATGGTACAATATGGCTGGTAACCATCTCTGCTGTCATGCAAAAGCAAAAGCATGCTGCTGTGTAGCGCTGCTGGCCCGCCTCTGTCAGCGGCATCTAGTACACATACGGTGACATACACAAAAGGCAAAACAGTGTCCATGGTTGCCACGCTATGGCGTATGCCAGGGCAATACTGGGAAAACGGGCTTGAAATGATTGTCTGCCGTTGCTTTCCCGGAGGAAGGAATGACTGGCGACATTTACCCAGAATCCACCGCGAAAATGATTTCTGCCCCAGCAGGCACAGGGGTCTCAACCCAGAATTCACAGAGACAGCCTAGACTCAGTTAATTGTTCGCAAAAATGTATCTTTGCAAGGAATTCACTCCCTGTTTCCCATCTCACAGCTTCCACTGTCTCCAGACCTGCCACAGCATCCCCCTCGCAGAGGCTGGCAAAGATTAGGCGGCAAAAGAAAAAGACAAGGGACAAGATGTTCGAGGAACGTATGGGCTGCTACCTAGCAGAGGCGGACCAGCAGAGCCAGTGGAGGGAGATCCTCTCTCTGTGCCAGCGCTCACACAGCGAACGGGAGGAGAGGTGGCGTGAGGAAGACAAGCAGGCGACTGAAATGCTGCTTGGACTAGTGAGGGAGCAAACGGACACGCTCAGGCGCCTTGTGGATGTTCTGCAGGACCGCAAGAGGACAGAGACACCCTGCAGTGTATCTGCAACCGCACTCCCCCGCCACAAAGTCCCATACCCCCCTCACCGAAAATAATCAGGAGGAGGGGCGGCCGGGGACGTGAATACTGTCACTGCACCACAGCACAGTGCTCAAGTACCCAAAAGCTCTCATACCCTACATTTGCCGAAGTCCTTCACTTCCAGACTCACAGTAGTCCCAATCCCAGTCCCATCCCCTAACTGTCTACTTAATTAATAAAAATGCTTTGCTGTTAATTACTGTTTCCGTTATGTTTTTTCAAAGAAGACTGTGTTTGAATGGGGGGCGTGGGGAAGGGGGTGGTTAATTGCATAGGACAGTCACCTTTCCCAGGGTACAGACACGGGGGCAGGATCAGCAGCGGGTCACACACACGGTGCAGTCAGTAGGCACCCTGGTCGGTATGGGAGGTGGTTTCCAGGATCTGTGTGGGCGGGGGAGATGTGACTTTGCAGCGGGGGAGGGCGGTTACAGATCTTATACAGCAGTCCTTGTCCTGGACCGCTGAGTCACGCAGCTGAGGAATCTGTATCCGTCCTCCTCCACCACAAGGTCACATATCCGCCCGCACACAGAATTCCATAAAGAGGGATGGCAGGCTCCGTTGAAAGAAGCATTCCGGCACTGCGGACCGCTCTAGGAGCAGGAGCCTGTCATTCCTTGAGTTTAGAGGCGGTCTTTACATCACCGCACACCCTACCCAGCACAGCCTGCGTCCCAGTTTCAACCCTTTCACGAAAAGTCATGAATAAAGAAACCTTTGTTAAGTAATAATGGGACATGTATTTTATTTTTACATGTGTGCTGGAAGTGGGGGTAACGGGGTGAACGGGGTATGTAACCGAAGAGGAGAGTCAACAGTCAGTGGGTAAAGAAACAGGGGCAGGTTCAGCTTCTCTGTAAAGAAACTGAACAGTCACAGGTCACGCTGCTCGCTGCTCGCTGGTATTTGAAGAGTTCCTTGTCGCTGTCCCAGGCACCTGTATAGGGCTTCATGAGCAAGTGCATTAGCGGGCAGGCTGGGTCCCCGAGGATGACTATAGGCATCTGCACATCCACAACAGTTATTTCGTGGTCCGGGAAGAAACTACCTTCCTGCAGGCGTCTGAGCAGCCCACAGTTCCTGAAAACACACGCATCATGAACCTTGCCCGGCCACCCGACGTTGATGTTTGTAAAACGTCCCCTATGGTCCCCCAGTGCTTGCAGCACCATTGAAAAGTAGCCCAATTTCTCATCAGCTGACTGTGGAAGAGGTGGACGATAAAGTGCGAGGAGGAGAAAACGGCGATGATCGCAGCGGGCTCCATGCTTGCAGTGCTGTGGCGTCCGCGCTGTCACTGACCAGAAAAGTGCACGAACAGATTGCCCGCAGGCGCTTTCAAGGAGGGAGGGAGGGAGGTTGTGATTGACGGTTCAATGACGACACTTACCCAAAACCACCCTCGACACATTTCTCCCCCCAGCAGGCATTGGGGGCTCTACCCAGCATTCCAATGGGCAGCGGGGACTGCGGGAACTGTGGGATAGCTTCCCACAGTGCACCGCTTCCAAAGTCGACGCTTGCCCCGTGAATGTGGACTCAGAAATTCGAATTAGTGTATTTAGTATGGATACACAAATTTGACTTCATAAGGTCGAATCCACAAATTCGAACTAAGTTGATTCGAAATAGTCTTGTAGTGTAGACAAGGCCTGAAAGACAAAAAGAATGTATTTCTACCCCTTTTGGGGTGGCAGATTATTGCTTAAAATATCCCTTCCTTTTACAAATATCCTTGCTGATTGGTGGCAAAAAAGAGGAATTACCCCCACACGTTCCTGTGGTTTTGTTCTATAGGCAGGCCAGGTTTCAATGGCTCCTACCTTTTAAGGGTTTAGGGGGAATTATAGGTTTCAGAGTGGCACCTGTGTTAGTCTGTATCAGAATAAACAACGAGGAGTCCTTGTGGCACCTTAGAGACTAATACATTTATTTGGGCATGAGCTTTTGTGGGCTAGAGCCCACTCCCTCAGATGCATCAAGTGAAAAATACAGGAGCAGGTGTAAACACGTGACAGGATGGGGGTTGCTTTACCAAGGGTGAGGTCAGTCTAAGGAGATAAGAGTTCATTCTTGATCCTCTCTGGTTTGCTGTATAGGATGTTGATCAGGTGGTTCCGCAGTTTCTTTGAGAGTGTAGTACAATCTCTCACCATAGTCTGTGTGGTATGTTGATTGTAATGGATTCTTTACCTTCAGTCCTTTGGTATTATGTCCATTTCTTTGCGTTTGGAAAGGAAGATGATATCTGTCTGTCTCTGCACGAGTTTTTTCATGAAGTTGATGGATTTCCACTTCATACGGCTGAATTCAGTGCCTTGCATGGTGACAGGTTCCAGAGCGGCAGCCGTGTTAGTCTGTATCTGCAAAAACAACGAGGAGTCTTTGTTCAGTCATTACATTCATGAGGTGGTGAACCTCGGTTTGCCTTCTTATACAGCAGACCAAGTTTGCAATGTTTCTCTGCTGTGCTAAGCTTTAAGTGTGTTCACAGGTAATAGCTGAGAAGCATCATTACCATATGACCTTAAAGGTTTTTCCAAAAAACATACACACTATACATTGTTACAGGGGTACTTATTAACATTAAATTTATCCCAGTGTTTAATATTAAGATCAAGTCTATTCAAAGTATCTTGTTATACCATGCCTTTTATTTAGACAATCTGTTTTTGAGGCCAGTGTGTACAATGTTCTCTTGAAATCTTTGCATAGGCTTTTTAATGTAATTATTTCCTTGGGGTTTTGGTGAATTAAAAGGTAGGGGTGTCATGCATATAAGCAGACCCCTTTCGTACCTGTCTTCAGATTTCAGCACTGCATACACACAGAAAAAGGATATTTTTTCCTACTTGGGGTTAACCTGTCCCTCTCATATTTTTAGGTTTGACTTCGTTTTCCACCTTCCTCTGGAGGGTTATAATTTGAGCCTTTTGGTTTCAGGTAGTTTGTTTGCTGACCAGGCATATTCATTATCTGCAGCTCCTTTGTGGTGCCATTTATGGACAGTTCTCCCTTTCCTCTATCAGTTAGGTGATTTGCATTAACACAGACGCTTTCTGGCTTGCTTTTGCCGCCAAAGCCATTTGCAGCTCAGAGACCCTGTCTTAAAAGGGACAAAATCAACTGCCACCCGAGTTTTGATTTCTTTTCACTTTCAACTCCTGTTTCCAGAACACCCAGCCAGCTGAAAAAGAAAACACAACCTATTGTGGCTCCCTTAAGAGCTCTAAGAGGATTTTAATGAAGTAGCATGTTTTGTTTGCATTTCTTTTACCCCTTCTACAATATACACTGCACATGTCCTGGGAAAAAATGCACCTTCCTTTCATAGTTTTACTTCTATAACATTATATTAGCCATATCAACTTTTACATAAGATGTAACTGTTTCTTTTGTGCTCACAGAGTTTTCATGTACCTTCATCAAAGTACAAGCTGATTACTCAGAGCCACCTTAAGGCTCAGTGTTTCTAATGTTGCCTCTTTTTTTGTGTGCACCTCACCCCTGCTGTTGCTCCAGAGAGGCACTGTCTTTTTTCCTTATTTCTTTTACTACAGCTCTTATCTGCTATTTTGTTACCAAAAACAAAACAAAAAACAACAACAAAAACACAAAGGATCCAGAATTTCTTCCCATTCTCCTGGCTGAGTGTGGCTCTCAAGTGGCACAGCAGCAGCCCGTCTGCCGGTGGGGAACATAAGATGCATCCCGAGGGAGAGACCGGTCCTGAAGAGTCCCCCACCTCAAAGTTTTTCCCCTTATTTATAACACAATGACATGTCCCTTAAAGAAAACTTGTTCAGCAAGCAATTCCAATGGCCCAGCAAGAGGCTTCCTTCTGATTATTGATTAATCAGGTGGGGGTTTTTCCCAGAGTTTGCAGCCTTGAGACACTGTCTGACACATTCTTGAGGGCACATCCTGCTCCTCTAAAATGCATGCATCAGCAACTTCAACACAGTTCTTATCAGGAAGGACATGGGGTCAAGCTGCCCTTTCTGTGGCACCCAAAACCCCGTCCCCTCCTTCCTTGGTCAAGCTAAGCCTGCTGCATGGCCACTTTACGGCCTGCTTTTAGCACTAAGCCATAGTGGTTTCAGGCACTTCACTGGTTTGCCAAAATCTCCCTGTACACTGAGTGTAGGTCTGGAGAGCACACGGATCGAGTCTGCAGATGACACAAGGCTAGGAGGGAAGGGTTGCAACACTTTGGAGGATAAAGCTAAAATTCAGAGGGATCTTGCTAAGTTGGAGAACTGGGCTATAGACAACAACATGAAATTCAACAAAGACAAACGTAAGGTGCTGCACATAGGGAAGAACAACCAAATGCACAAATACAGAATGGGGGGAAACTGGTTTGGCAGCAGCACTGCTGAGAAGGATCTGGGTTGGTGGATCCCAACCTCAACATGAGTCAGCAATGCGATGCTGTTTCAGAAAAAGCAAATGCAGTTTTAGGTTGCAGTAACAGAGGCCTCGCATGCAAGTCACAGGATGTGACAGTAACCCTCTACTCGGTGCTGGGTAGGCCTCAGCTGGAGAACTGTGTCCAATTCTGGTCACCAATGTATAGAAAGGATGTAGAGAAACTGGAGAGTATCCAGAGTTGGACACAGATGGTCAGAGGGATGAAATGCAATGCAAGGTGTCTGAGCAAAGACTGAAGGAACTGGGTATTTTGGTTTGGAAAAGAGGAGACTAAGGGGGGATATGACAGCAGGCTTCAAACACTTGAAAGATTGACATAAGAAAGATGGAGAAAAGTTGTTCTCTTTTGCCAGAGACGGCAGGACGACGGGCAATGAGTTCAAACTACAGCACAGCAGATCGAGATTAAATCTCAGGACAAACTTCCTCACTGTAAGAACAGGAGGTTAATGGAACAGATGCCTAGAGAGGTTGTGGAAGCTCCTTCACTGTGTTGAGATGAGTTCCTGTCTGCATCCTATAGAACTTGCCCATACCGGTATTGCCCTGGCCTCTTCTTTTGTCATTCAGTGTTGAACGCATTCTAAGACAATATGCATTTCCTCACCTTTTGGGGGCGAAGCCAGACTTTAAGGCACCTGCTCCCCTACATGGTGTTAACTTCGCTTGTGCCAATCAGAAACAAACACAAACAGGTTTTGGGCCCCGTCCCCTATGACACTTCTATGATGTCATAGTGGGTAATTTATGGCCTACCTGCCATGTGCAGGCAGGGAGAGGAGAAAGAAAAACGAATCCTGTGTATACCCGTGTGTCCTGTGTATACCCGTAACCGAGCCTGATCACCTCGAAGCCTCTCTCTCAGCTCATGTGTTTCAAACAGAGCTTCTACGTTTGCCGGTCGTTATGCGTTGGTTTGTATTTGTAAGTATCAGTTATTACTAAATGCTGCATCTTTGTTTATAAATATTGTTAGTAGATATTTTAGTCATTGTGTGTTTTAAGTTTCATTAGCTAATCATACGCTGCTCCCTTACCCCTTGTAATTATCCCCAATAAAACTTTTAAATTGATTAAGTTTAGTGTGTGTGTGTGTGTGTGTGTCTGCAGTTTGCATCGTGACCCACACTCTCCTTGCATCCCTTACCAATATAGTCTGTTGCCACGTGCAGCCTGGTAAATGACAGGCCTGCATTTTCTTTCGCCCCTGCGAGCCCGTGGCAATCTACACACTGGAGGGTTTCAAAGGCTCTCTGACTGTCTGGGATGGTTTAGACACAGCAAACCTGGCAGCCTGACAGGGGTTAGACTAGACGACCCTTGTGGCCCCTTCTAACTTGATGGTTTTATGAGTCTCTGAGTTAATGTCCCTCTTCTGCAGTGACGACCAGGCCTTAAGGGTTGGCTCCTGGCCCTCACTCAGGTAGCTCCAACCAGGCCTTTCCCACTGGCTGGTGTGGGGGAAGGTGCTCCCAGGATCCCGTCTGGATCCTCCACAGGTCTCTTTCTGCCCTTTCCCCGTCTATCAGGGCACCAGGCACCAGCTCTCCCTGAGTGAGGGAGCTCTACCAGTCCCTTGCAAGGCTCTGGGCCTCTCCTACCAGCCCCCTATGTCTTTCTGAGCCCCTTGTCTCCCCTCTGTGAGACAGCAGGCTCCATTTTACAAGCAGCCCTGCCCCCACCCCAGGCTACCATCACCTGATGTCTGAACCAGCCAGCGTCCCAAACCCATCACCTTGGGTGGGGGCTAACTGCACACTGATGGGCCTGAGCCCAAATCCCCTAAAAGGGCCAGCCCGCCCCTGACACCACCCACCTGGCAGGGGAAGGGGAAGCCGCTGCCAGGAGTCAGGGCGGGCTGGACCAGTGGCGATGCTGCAGCAGGGCACAGAGATGCAATGGGCTGGGGGAGGCGGAGGCAGAATTATGTGTAACTGTGACACCCCCCTTCCCTGCCCCTCAGCACAACTCCCTGCTGAAGCGCAGGCCTGAGCTCTGTCTTTTCAGGGCTTCAAAATAGAAACGTATTGCACAGAATTGAAGCTCAGAGCTACGGTACCAGCCCCTGCCTGTAGGGGTTAACGACAGCTGCCAGTCAGCTCAGAGAGTCGCAGACAATTTCTTAGTGAGCGAACGTTTAACACACACACAGCCCCTCGCAGACAGTATGCGGGACACTTTTCAGTCCCCTCAGCAGCGCGGTTCGGCAGTAAATCTGTGGGGTTCCTTACAGAGACTCCCGGTGCTGTTGCTGTTGCATGTATTTCAGTGCAAGGTAACAACACAACACTCACGTGTGGAGTTTGGGCCACATCTTCTGAGCATTCCCCTCTGACCTCACACTGATCATGTCCCAGTCTCTGTGTGTGTGGGGGGGCACCAAATGTATGTTCCCCCCCCCCTCTGGACTCTCCAGGGCCTGAGGAGAATGGCGGCCTCTCCGTCCCCACCCAGCACCTCAGAATCTCCTCAGCAAACACCAGCCCAAAGCCCCGTTCGGCCAGCAGCAATTCCCATGTAGTGCCCCCGCTCCACCTGGTCACCTTCTTTAATGCCAGTTGGCTTACAGGAGTTGATGGACAGGTCTGGGTTCTCCTGGATCCCGCCACCCCCTCAGCAGGGTGAATCTTCTTTATTTTCCCCTAGGAATTTATTTGGCGGTGCCTCCACCCCCCTCGCTCCTTCCTGGCAGGGTCACCAGGGCAGCTTGGGCGGAAAATTCTTACCACAGGGGAACTCCCACTTACTTGCCAGATCGTTGGAGCCTCCCAAGAAATAACACAAACACATGCAATGTATTCAACACAGTAATTGTATTAAACAGGAGACAAACATACCATAAGAGGGTAAAACACTGCTAATACCCGTGACTTTCCCCAGTCACGTCACGGGACCTGATGTATGAAATGTAAGATCAGTGTCCTGTCGGTACCATACTTTGTTGGGGCCTTTGATGACCTATGACCACAAGATCATCTCTGCAGTGGTTTAGCCGTGTGGCTGACTGGGTTCAGTACAACCCAAAGGACTCACAAGTGGGAGGAGGTGGTAAGTCCATCCACAGGTTTAATAAGCAGCAGGTTATAAAATCCCCAAACCGTCACTCCCTGGCTTGAGGACACAGTTCAGGGAGTAGGGGGTCGCCAAAACAAATTCCCTGGTGCACTCACAAACTCCATGAATGATCCTCAGGGTCAGAGCTGACTCTGGACCCCTCGGTAACTGCAGAGGGGCTGGTCTCTGCTGGCCGGGATCCTCCTCAGGCAGGAGTCAGGCTGCATCGGTCCCAGGATTTCCCCTCCCCACAAAGGGGTGCAGGGCTCAAGGTGCAGGTTACACAACTACACTAACATCCAAACTGTCGTCTCCTAGCCCAGCGCCCAGACACACCCCCAGCAGGCAGCAGCCCTGGACTAGCAGCCAGAGCAGAGCTGAGCATGTGGCGACTGGTCTCACCTAGGGAGCTGGAGGGCGAACTCAGCCTGGCTGGAGAAGTTTCCCAGCAAAACTCGACAAACTGGGAGACATCAGTGGAGAGGAAAAAGCCAGCAAGGCTGCTTGTCCTTCCTGGAAACTTCCTGTACAGCCCCAGAGATGGCGACCGAGGCCGTGTCTACGCTACAAAGTCATGTCGGCGTTCAGCCACCAACGTTTGTGTATCGCTGGCATGTGCCCACTTGGCTGCTTGTACCAGTGCTGCTCGTACTCACCAGGAGTGCTCGTGTAACACGCTAACCTTTGATTCCACACGTGCCCCCTCTCATCCCATGTTACCGCCGGAGCAGTGAGCAGGGTCTGTCTCTTTGGACAGCAGAACTCCCACCCGTGGATGGTCACACATAGGAAAAAGATGCAGATTTGGACAGTCGTGGATGCCCCAGGATAGGGCCGGCCTTCGGGGCGGGCGATGTGGGTGACTGACCAGGGCGCCAAGGTCGGGGGGGGGAGGGGACGTGGTCCGGAGGCAAGGAGCAGGACACAGGCCTGGCCCCACACTGCCCCCAGCCTGCCCCTCACCGTGCTTCAGCGGGATGACACTGGAGGCCCCACAACACAGGGCCCAGGACACAGAGCAGGATGCCATGTCTGGGGCGGAGCTGGGGGTATCCCAGGAGGGGAGAGGGCCCAGGCTTCCCCAGGCCCAGCCCCTCCGCTGCACAACCTCCGACAGCCAATCGCACGCGCCGCGCACGGGGATGATGCCTTTACGCTCTCGCCAGAGCCCCACCCGCAAGAGGGGGCCATGAAAGGCTGGGCCCAGGGGGCTGGAACAACGTGAACAGTGGGGTGCTGAGAGCCACTGAACCGAACTGTAACCCTGCATGTGATGGAAACCGCCTCCAGCCAGGGGGTGCGGCAGCCCCCCTAGATCCAGCACCTATGGCCAGGCACTGCCGACAGAGCACTGTCATCCGCTTCCCTCACGCCTCCTTCCCCCATCCACCCGCCTCCCCTCCATGCCCTCCCCCCTCCACCTCCCTCCCCCGTGCAACCATCTCTTATCTCCACACCTCCCACTACCCCTCCTTCCCTCATCCAACCACCAGGCATGACTTCCCATTTCTATTTCTGGGCCAGGGCTGCTGTCAGAAGGAGGCTCTAACCCAGCAGGCTGCAGAAAGGACCCACAGGCCAGTGATCAGGGGCTCGGGTCAGCGCGAAGGCAGGACAATGGCGGATGAGGATATCTATGAGAACATGGAGTTGGCAGAAGCTGCTCCCAAAGGTAAACACAAGAGGCTGCACCGGACCCTGGACTCCCGCTGGCCTCTCCTTGGCTTTGCAGTCTCTGCAGAGCGTCCTGGGCAGCGATCGCTTGCTCCACTGACCAGGTCCCCAGAGCTCAGCCTTGTGCTGGCCAGACAGCACCACGGGCAGAGGGCGAGGGTGCTCGGTCAGTGCTTCCCAGTGCGTTCTCTCCCCTGCCAGTCCCCAGCGGGAGAAGGGCACAGGGGGAGAGATGGGAGTCCCTGCCCAGCATCCCAGCCTCCTGCCGGGCAGCGCAGTGCCATGGGCTGGCCATAAAAGCCAGCCAGGTTCCCCCTCCCCAGCTCACTGCCACCATCAGCCTCTCCCAGGAGGAGATCACCAGGGTCGAATCCTCACAGCCCCCATCTCTGGGGACCAGCTCCCTCTCAACCCCCCATTTCACAGTGACACCTCCTTTCCTTACCCTCTGCCCCTTCCCTGCCCGAGCACACGCGTCTAACCGTGAGCAGGGGCAGGGAGATGTAGCTGTGTTAGCAGAGAAGGGTTTTCCCCAGGGCTCGGGGATGGGGAGGGAACCTGTTCCTCCAAGGACAAGGAGCAAATGGAGCTGGAAGTGCTGAGATAAGGACCAGGCTGTTTTCCTAAAGCTCCCAGCACAAGGGGCCCCTCTCAGGGCTTTGGCTGGGTGACTGGGCAATAAAATGGCAAGTGAAATTCAATGTTGATTAATGCAAAGTAACGCACATTGGAAAACATAATCCCAACTGTACTTATAACACAATGGGGTCTGAATTAGCTGTTTCCACTCAAGAGAGGGATCTTGGAGTCATTGTGGACAGTTCTCTGAAAACAACCACTCAATGTGCAGCGGCTTCAAAAAACCGAACAGAATGTTCGGGATCATTAAGAAAGGGACAGAAAATATCCTATTGCCTCTATCTAAATCCATGGTACACCCACATCTTGAATACTGCGTGCAGATGTGGTTGCCCCATCTCAAAACAGATATATTGGAATTGGAAAAGGTTCAGAAAAGGGATTAGGGGTATGGAACGGCTGCCATATGAGGAGAGATTAATAAAACTGGGACTTTTCAGCTTGGAAAAGAGACGACTAAGGGGAGATGTGACTGAGATCTATAAAATCATGACTGGTGTGGAGAAAGTAAATAAGGAAGTGTTATTTACTCCTTCTCATAACACAAGAACTAGGGGTCACCAAGTGAAGGTTTAAGACAAACAAACAAAACAAACAAAAGGAAGTATTTCTTCACAAAATGCACAGTTAACCTGTGGAACTCCTTGCCAGGGGATATTGTGAAGGCCAGAACCATAACAGAGTTCCTAGATAAGTTCATGGAGGATAGGCCCATCATTGGCTATTAGCCAGGATGGGCAGGGATGGTGTCCCTAGCCTCTTTGCCTGAAGCTGGGAATGGGCAACTGGGGACGGATTCCCTGTTCTGTTCATTCCCTCTGGGGCACCTGGCACCGGTCACTGTCAGGAGACAGGACACTGGGTTAGATGGACCTTTGGTCTGAGCCAGTCTGGCCGTTCTTACATTCTTATGTTTGGTTGGGCAGGTGTCAGCTGGACAAGGGCCTGCTCCGGGGGTTGTTTATCCCCTTTGGTTTCAGTGCAATCCAGATGCCATGTGGCAGGTGTTCTGGATTCAAACACATGAAAGACACCGGGAAGGGTCAGGAGACAGGCAGGGAGATGGGGCTGACGGAAGTGGAGGGTGCGGGTGAGGATGTGAGGTTCAGTAGGCAGCTGCAGCTACGCACCGAGCTCAGCTAGGCTCCCTGCTGCGACAAAGGAAAAGCTGTCTATGAGTCAACAGTGTGCCCTTGTTGCCAGGAAGGCTAACGGCATTTTGGTCTGTATAAGTACGAGCATTGCCAGCAGATCGAGGGATGTGATCATTCCCCTCTATTTGGCACTGGTGAGGCCTCATCTGGAGTGCTGTGTCCAGTTTTGGGCCCCACACTACAAGAAGGATGTGGAAATATTGGAAAGAGTCCCGCGGAGGGCAACAAAAATGACTAGGGGGCTGGAGCACATGACTTATGAGGAGAGGCTGAGGGAACTGGGATTGTTTAGTCTGCAGAAGAGAAGAGTGAGGGGGGGATTTGATAGCAGCCTTCAACTACCTGAAGGGGGTTCCAAAGAGGACGGTGTTACGGAGTCCCCGGGCGATGCTCTGGAACTGCTCCCCACAAAGCCAGTCAGGACTTTGGGGAGCCTCCTCTCCCATGGAGCAGACTGTCTGCAGGCCAAGAAGCTCACACGGCTTCACCTCCTGGGTGTCTTCTGGGAGCATGTAGCATATGCCCCTTTGTGCGCTTCCCACGTGAGCCTGCCCAGGCAGGTGTGAGGAAGTGGGAATGTTCCGGCTGTGTGATGTGAATGCTGAGAGGGGAGTATTGACCTGGGAAGGGTGCAGGGGAGTTGTGCTGCAGCTTTCTAAGGGCCTGCACCATGGCTGGGCTTTTTTTTTTTTGAGGCCGCGTAGTTCTGCTTTTGGGGCAGCCGTTTTTTGCAGTTCCCCTTCATCACAGGGGGACCTAGACTGTTCTCAGTGGTGGCAGATGGCAGAACAAGGCGTAATGCTCTCAAGTTGCAGAGGGGGAGGTCTAGGTTGGATATTAGGAAACCCCATTTCACTAGTAGGGTGGTGAAGCACTGGAATGGGTTACCTAGGGAGGTGGTGGAATCTCCTTCCTTAGAGGTGTTTAAGGCCCGGCTTGACAAAGCCCTGGCTGGGATGATTTAGTTGGGGTTGATCCTGCTTTGAGCAGGGGGTTGGACTAGATACCTCCTGAGGTCCCTTCCAACCCTGATATTCTAGGATTCTATGAAAACATAAGGAAAAATGTAGTGTGCGCTCATTGACAGAGAAGCTCCTCCCAGAATCTGTTTCAGGAAAGGCTGAGAACTGTAAACTCAGTACATTAGTGAGAGGCAGCTTCACCCTTTGGTTAGCGTGAGAGAAGCCACTTCTGCAATGTAAGGGGATTATCTGGGCATCTGAGTGTTGTCTGCTGGTTCCAGGAACCACACACCATGGGGGAGCGGCACGAGCTAATGGCTGAGGCCCAGATCAGACAGGGAGGGGGTGCGGCAGGCTGAGACTTTCAGGGAGTGGAGAATCTGACAGTCTTGCGTCTCCAAGCAGCTGCCGTTCACCTTGGGGAGACCAAATCCAGAGCACACCGAGCACACTTACTTCTGTCCACACATAGATCCTGGCTCGAATGCAGCTCTAGGCTTCTCCCTTTAATGTGCAGGGGAGACACAGTCTTCTCGCTTTGCCCTATGATTCGCCCCTTGGCTGCCTTGCAGGGGGGAGCCCAGCATCCTGGGGATGGGTTATCAGACAGGGATGCTGTAGAAAGGCCCCTCCGAGCACATTGCTGCTGTCAGCCCCACTTTTCTCCTGCACAGAATCATTTCCCCTCATTTCACTGCCTCGTTGAGTTCATATTTCATAAGTTGTTTCAGGTTCCTTTCCTCACTTAAAAATACTCCTTTGGGCCTGGACTGCACAACCCCTAAACTTCCCTCTCAAGAAATGCTTAGGCAGGGGGGAAATCCTGCTCCCAGATCTCTCTCACAGGACGCCTGCCTGGCACTAGAGTCACTCCTGATTTAGGGAGGGTCGCTGTTCACATTCGAGTTCAGGTCAGTTCTTACCTTATTTGGCCTCATTCCGCTGTTGCTGTTAACCACACTCAGGGACTAGGAGGCTAAGCAGGTATTGGATTTCGGGGGTGGAGTTTCCTCAGTCAGTGGCATTTGAGCTGTAACTTTCCATGGATACGTTTCTTTTTCTCCTTCAAGGAAACCCTCCCAAGACATCGGTCCCTTGGCAGCACAAGGTGCGGAGCATCGTCACTGCTGTCCTTCCCCTCCTGGGTCTGGCCCTGGCCACGTCCCTCCTTGCTGTGACGCTTCTATGTAAGTTCAACTGCAGCTCCAAGCCCAACGTTTGCCAACTTCCATACAGGCCAGCTGGCTCGACTAGGCAGGGGAGGGGAACATATTTCAGCAGAATATTGATCATGTTTCCAGTCTGTCCCTCGAAATAAATCTCCTGCTCCAGGGAGTTCGAATGGAGCTGTAAGATCTTGCCCTGCTGGTTTGATACTAGCACAGACTTTCTAAGTCTAACGATGGTCCAGCACTGGCACAGGTCACCTGGGGAGACTGTGGAACCCCCATCACGGGAGGTTTTTAAGGACAGGTTAGACAACCACCTGTCAGGGATGGTCTGGGTGAACTTCATCCTGCCTGAGCATCACCTCAGGGACTTCAGATCACATGTGGCAGCCCCACATGCTCAACCTGTGCTCTGAGGGTCACGTTGGGTCCGTTCCTGACCACATATCACCAGCACAAGCCTCAGCCCCAGGCGTCCTCATGGCACCACTGAAATGCCCTACAGAGAGACTGGACGGCCCAGTGGTTCGGACACTTGTCTGGGGCTCAGACTGCTGGGTTTAATTCCCTGCTCTGCCAAAGAGTCCCTGCCCTGGAGCCAGCAAACAGAGCTGAAAACAGGGAGCTGGAGTGGAGAGCTCATGGAGGAGACGGGAGACAAGCCCCTGTTCCTTAGGGGCAGTGAGTGGCAAAGACGACTGGTGCCTCCCCGTGCTGGGGGGCCACGATCTAAAGGGGAGGACACGTGACCGCCCCACATGTGTCCTCTGCCCAGCGACCCCCGCACCCAGCCCAGGGCCACCATGCACTCCCTGCCCTGCCAGAGTTACCTGCGGGGGGCACTGTCCTTCTCCCACCACGCCTCCCCCCAGCATATTCGGCCATTCTCCCTGGCAGCCGGGCTCGGGCGAGGAGCAGGAGGGAGCCGCGTCTCATGAAGCTGAAGCCGGCCACTCCAGGTCACTGCTCTGTGCAGGGCAGCAGCTGCCTGAGAGCCTGGCTGGGGGCGCAGGGCCAGGACGCCCCCACAAGGGCCCTGCTGCTGGGGACAGGGCCTGAATGAGCTGGAAACATGCCGGGGGGTCAGGGGACTCCAGCTTGCTCGACCCCTGTGCCTGGTAGCCTGGCCTTGATGGGGTAGCTCCCGCCACCTCCCCACCAGCGTCTCTCAGGCAGCCGCTGCGCTGCATAGAGCAGAGACCCTGAGCGGCCAACATGAGAAATGGCTGGTTCTGCCCCCTCCACTCCCTGCCAGGGCCCGGCTGTCGGGGACGGGGCCGAGCGTGCCAGGGATCAGCGTCAGCGGGAGAAGGACACAGCCCCTCTTCCTCCCACCCCCCACCATGCGAAGCAGAAATCGGGGGTGGGGGGGTGCTTCACCCTGCACACACCCCCTATGCGTCGCCTCTGGCGAGTGGGTTCTGGAGAGTTTGCTGGTTTGTTGTGTTCAGTTTGCAGAGGCAGGTACAGGCCATGCGCTGAGAGATGCAGAGCCTGTGATCACATCACATCAGGGACGGGGCTTCCCTGGTTAGGGGGGCCTATGGAAAAGAAGCCATGGAAAAGAAGCCAGAAAACAACTGGGAACAGGGGAGTTAGCGTGCGGGATTGTAAGGAGAGTTTGGGGGAGGGACGGTGACGTTCTGTTTTTGTGTGGTGTGGGGTTTTCTTTCTCCTTGGCAGGCGCTTAGGCAGTAAGGGTGTGACAGGCACAGAGGCAGCAGTGGTAGTGACCCAAGCAATGGAAGAGACAGTGAAGATGACCGGATGTGGAAGCTGCGGGATGTACATGTTCCTGGTGCAGGTACCTGAAAAGGTTTGTATGACGCGCCGCCTGAGAGAGCTGATGGAAGAGAAGAGCCGAGGTTTGGAGATGCAGGTGGAAACTATGGTTGAGTTTTGAAGGGGATTCGAGCAGATGATGGAGGGAAGGTGAGAGGAGGCTGAAGGGAGAACTCAGGACTGGCAGATCCAAGCTGGACTGGAGAACGCGGCGGGGAGACTGCTGGGTGAGTAAAGTGGCCAGTGGAAACGTGATGATGAGAACCGGGCAGAGGAAAAGACCAGCTAGTGAAGGAGAAGTGGAGCTCAGGAACAGGTTTGCTGAGTTGGAAAGTGAAGAAGGCTGCAGCAGGGAGTAGCAGAAGGTGGGAGGGCAGGGAGAAGAGAAGATCAGCTAGTCCTACAAGAAGAGGGGAAGAGTCAATGTACATACCCAGAGTTTGGAGCCCCGGGAGGACAGAGGATGACTTGCAGTAGATCGCAAGGGAGAACAAAAGACAAGAGGACTTGCATTCAGAAGGAACAGGAGGAAGGCTGGAGAATGGCACCAACACCAGGAAGAGGCAGGTCTACAGACTGGTGACTCCTTACTAAGAGGAATGGACAGGCCTGGCAGCAGAGCTGATCCAGGGAACAGAAGGGTGAGCTGTCTGCCGGGAGCTAAGTTATGGGATGTGAACCTGAGGCTGAAGAGGATCCTAATGGGAGCAGGAAGGAATCCACTGATTGTCCTTCACGTGGGAACAAATGATAGTGCTAGATTCTTGCTGGAATGGATCAAGAGAGATGATGCCAGGCTGGGGAAGACACTTAAAGAAATGGAGGCTCAGGTGATCTTCAATGAGATTCTACCTGTCCCTAGAGGAGGAGAAAGGAGGTGAGACAAGATGATGATCTATGCATGGCTCAGGCAGTGGAGCTCTAAGGAGGTCTCTGGGGTGTTTGACCACTGGGAGGCATTCACGGACAAAGGACTGTTCTCATGGGACAGACTCCCCCTCAGTAGGGCGGGAAATAGATTCTGGGATGGAGGGTGGCACAACTGATTAAAAGAGCTTTAAGCTTGGAATTCAGGGGAGACAGTTGAGAGATGCTCATGTAATCTCCACTTCTGATTCTAATACTGAGCAGGAGAAAATCAAATAAGAGCAGACACAGCAAAGGAGAAAGGAACAGCAGAGGGAAGGAGAATGGACATCAAGAGGAAAGACAGTTCCCAAACCAATGATGCTAACAGCCAAGTAGTAGGTGATACTGGCAGTAGCATGACTGTGCCTAATCGCGTGAGGAGCCCTGGCGAAGCCAAGCGGAAACAGGATGTTAGGAATCATTAAAAAGGGGATAGAGAATAAGACTGCAAATATCTTATTGCCCTTATATAAATCCATGGTACGCCCACATCTCGAATACTGTGTTCAGATGTGGTCTCCTCCCCTCGAAAAAGATATACTGGCACTAGAAAAGGTTCAGAAAAGGGCATCTAAAATTATTAGGGGTTCAGAGAGGGTCCCATACGAGGAAAGATTAAAGAGGCTAGGACTCTTCAGCTTGGAAAAGAGGAGACTAAGGGGGGATATGATAGAGGTATATAAAATCATGAGTGATGTGGAGAAAGTGGGTAAGGAAAAGTTATTTACTTATTCCCATAATACAAGAACTAGGGGCCACCAAATGAAATTAATAGGCAGCAGGTTTAAAACAAATAAGAGGAAGTTCTTCTTCACGCAACTTGTGAAACTCCTTACCTGAGGAGGTTGTGAAGGCTATGAATATAACAGCGTTTAAAAGAGAACTGGATAAATTCATGGAGGTTAAGTCCATTAATGGCTATTAGCCAGGATGGGTAAGGAATGGTGTCCCTAGCCTCTGTTTGTCAGAGGATGGAGATGGATGACAGGGGATGGATCACTTGATCATTGGCTGTTAGGTTCACTCTCTCTGGGGCACCTGGCAGTGGCCACTGTCGGTAGACAGATACTGGGCTAGATGGACCCTTGGTCTGAGCCGGTAGAAGCCGTTCTTATGTTCTTATGTTCTTAAACTACTAAGGTAGCTATGCACCAATGCAAGAAGCCTGGGGGACAAAATGGAGGAAGTAGATCTACTGGTGCAGGAAGTGAAACCAGATGTTACGGGGATAACAGAAACATGGTGGAATAGTAGCCAGGACTGGAGTACAGACAATGGAGAGTGTGTGCTGTTCAGGAAAGACAGAAATGAAGGTGAAGGTGGTGCAGTAGCATTGTATATTGATGAGGAGATAGACTGACTGTAAAGAAATTAGAAGTGCTGGAACGGCTAAAACAGAGTCTGTTTGGGTCAAAATCACTTTGCGGAAGAAAGCTACCAGAGGCTCCCCTGAGATAGTGCCTGGGGTCTGCTACAGACCCCAGGATCCTATGTAGATATGGATAGAGACCTCTGGAATACCTTTAATGAAATATAAACTCCTGGGAGCTGTGTGATTATGGGAGACTTTAATTTCCCGGATATAGATTGGAGGACAGGTGCTAATCATCATGATAGTGCCCACACTTTCCTGGCTGTGAGAGCTGACAGATTTCTTCACCACATAGTCACCAAACTAACAAGAGGTGATGCCATTTTCGATTGAGTGTTGGTGAGTCGGGAGGACCTCCAGAGAAGAACTGGCTGTAGGGGACAACCTTGGTTCACGTGATCATGAGCTGATTCAGTATCAACTAAATGGAAAGATAAACAAAACTAGGTCTGCAACTAGGGGCCTTCATTTCAAAAGGGGAAACTTTAAAATATTAAGGCAATTAACTAGGGGAATGGACTGGGCTGATGAACTCAAGGATCTGAAAGTGGGGGAGGCTTGGAGTTACTTTCAGTCCAAGTTGCAGAAGCTCTCTGACGCCTGCATCCCAAGCAAGGGGAAAAACTTCCTAGGGAAGGGTTGCAGACCAGGCTGGATGAACAAGTGTCTCACACAGGTGATTAAGAGAAAGCAGAAATCCTACAAGGAATGGAAGATGGGATGGATCAGCAAAGAAAGCCACGTCTTGGAGATCAGAAAGTGCAGGGAAAAGTGAGAACTGCTGAGAACCAAGCAGAGCTGGACCTTGCAAAAGGAATTAAAACCAACAGTAAATGGTTCTATAGCTATATAAACAAAAAGGGACTGCCCGACACGGAGGGTGTGTTGGAGATTGGAGATAATCTAGCCATGGGTGAATGCTAAAGAAATATTTTGCCTCCATTTTTAATAAATGGAATGAGGAGTTTATGGGTAGTGGCAGGCTGGCTAATGGGAACAAGGATATGGAAGTAGAAATTACCACATCTGAGGTGGAAGTCAAACTCAAACAGCTTAATAGGACCAAACTGGGGGGCCTGGATAATCTCCATCCAAGAATATTCACTTTGCACTACTGAATTTCATCCCATTTCTAATACTCCAGATTTCAAGGTCGTCCAGCTCTACTTGTATGATATTCCGGTTCTCCTCCACGCTGGCAATAACTTCCAAATATGTGTCATCTCTTGATTTCATTAGCGCACTCCCCCTTTTTGTGCCAAGGTCTTTAATGAAAACACTAAATAAGATTTGTTCTAAGACCGGTTCCTGAGGAGCTCCACAAGTAACCTCCCTCCAGCCTGACAGTTCACCTTTGAGCATGACCCGTTGTAGTCTCCCATTTAACTGGGTCTTATCCACCTTTCAATGGGGCTGGGAAGGAATTTTCCCCCAAATCAGATTGGCAGAGACGCTGAGGTTTTTTGTCGTACTCCGCAGCCTGGGGCACGGGTCACTTGTAGGTTTGAACTAGTGTAAATGGTGGATTCTCTGTAACTTGAAGTCTTTAGATCATGGTTTGAGGACTTCAGTAACTCAGCCAAAGGTTATGGCCCTATTATAGGAGTGGGTGGGTGAGGTTTTGTGGCCTGCAGGAGGTCAGATTATGATCATGATGGGCCCTTCTGGCTGTAAGGTCTATGAGACCTGTCTCTACCTCAGTTCTCCACCTGTAAAACAGGCGGAGGAGACTTCCCTACTTCACAGGGATGTTGTGTGACATTAAATAATATATTCAAGCAGGGCCGGTTCTAGGTTTTTTGCTGCCCCAAGCAAAAAAAGTTTTGGCTGCCCCCCACCCCAGCCCTGGGCTCCCCCCCACACCCACATCCCCTGCCGGCCCAGCGCTGGGCTCCCTCCTTTCCCCCCTACCAGTGCCCTCCCCCACCTGCACCCCGCTGCTGCCCTGGGCTCTCCCCCTAACCTGCACCCTCCTGCTGTCCCAGCCCTGGGTCACTGGTAACTCGCTCCCAGGGCAGGTCATTCAACAGGAATTTTGGATGTGCACAGAACACGGACAGGATTGATTCCCATATGGTTACAGAACTGCAGTAAAGTGGAACAATTTTCAGCTTGTGTGATTGGAGGATATCTGGATGCATATTCTAAGACTGTCGACCATAACTGAGGAAAAGTTGAGATGCCTTTGTTATTCTTTTGTTCCACTCTTTGTTTCTATGGGGAATTTGCTGATGCAATATCACTGTCTTCCTTTTAAACAAACAAACAAAAGGCAATGGCTGTTCAAAATAGCAATTCCAGTCCTAAAAACCACTGGGAAGCATTTCTTGCTCAATTTTATCCTACTTTTTCTACAGCAAATTACAGTGGATCAGTGTATTTGATTTGGGAGAAATGAAGTAACAGCTGCCCAAATTGAGCTTGAGCACTCCTGAATTTTGAGGGTGTTTAAATCTGGAAGGCAGGTGCTAGATTCCCTTTCTGAATATTGGATAAATCTAGAAAGGGAAAGTCAATTTCTGCTTCCATGGCTCAGAAGTGGAAATCCTCCTACGTGCCTGGTACTGAATCTAAGGATGCCCAGGTCCAGAGCTTCCCCTCCCTTACTTTTCATTTTAAATTCTAGTGGGATCCATGTACCTCCCTTGCTAGGCTTCAGATAGAGAGGGGCACTGTCCATTTAGTCCACCTAATTCCTTCTTTGGGGGCTGCAAGGTGAGGTCACACCACTATCCCTAATCCAGTCTGGGGAAGTCTTCTGAAGGGGATATCTGGGGCAAAGCCTTCTACTCCTTGAGCACACTTGTTCCCCATTCACACTGCCACCCCTTCTAGCAGCTCTCAACTCACAGCAAGCTGCAGCACGGCTCAGCTACCTAACTCCCTACCTCTCCCTTTCCTGTTGACAGCGTCCAAGGGATTGCTGGGAAATGTAGTTCTTTCCCTGCTCCAGGGCTGGCTCTATTGACAGGGAGCCAGGCAAGGAACTACAGCTCCCAGGGTCCCGTGGATTCTCAGCTCCCATGCTGGATCCCCAGCTGCTCCGTGGCTCTGCTTCTGCAGGGTTGTGAGAGGGGAGGACGTGAGTTTAAAAAAAAGAAGAAAGGATGGCTCGAATGCCACCCTCTGCAAATGTGCTGCCCCAAGCACCTGCTTGTTTTGCTGGTGCCTAGAGCCGGCCCTGTATTCAAGATTGTGAGGTGCTCAGATCCTGCCGTGAAAGGAGCCAGAGACTTACAATGGATCGTGGGAAAGATTCCGCAGGCAACACTTAGATCACAGGTCTGTTGATGATGCACAAGCTGGAAGAGAAGCTGGCTCCCTGGGGCATCGCTGTGTTGGCCCTGCAGCACTAAGGGGAGTGAAGGCTGATTTTTAGGGACAGATGCTCTGCAGGTGTAAATCGAAGTAGCTCCTCTGAAGTCAGATTGACACTATCTGAGCAGCTGGCCATTAGCCTTGCAAGCCCAGATCCTCAGAGGCATTTGGGCTCCTGGTTTCCATAGAAATCACTGGGAGTTTAGGGCCTGAACACTTATAAGGGTCTGGGCCTCCAGTTAGCAGACAGGCCCATGAGACACAACAGGAGCGGAGCTATCAGGATTGTTAATAAGTACTTGGCCGGCCACAGTGCCTAGAAGCTGCACCCAGGTCCTGCTTTCCATAGCGCTAGGTGCTGCACAACCACACAGAAAAATGAGATCATAGAATCACAGAACCATCGGGTGAGAAGGGACCGCAGGGGCATCTAGTCTAACCCATGGCAAGATGCAGGATTTGTTGTGTCTGACCCATCCCAGACAGACGGCTCCGGCCTCCTTTTGAAAATCTCCCGTGAAGTAGCTTCCACGATCCCCTGAGGTGTCTGTTCCATCGTCCTGCTGGTCTCACAGTCAGGAAGTTTGTCCTGAGATTTAATCTCAATCTGTTATCCTGGAGTTTGTAGCTCCCTGCTCCAAGGAGCTGACGCCCTACGTTAAGACAGTGAAACATACACCAGGAGAGAGCCCCGAACGGGGCCTTGGCTGTGCCGGTGTTCCTCCTCGGAAGGGAAGCTGTCCAAGATTAAAATAAAAGAAGTCATAGAGAACAGCCTCGCGCTCGGAGCATATTCCTTCTCTGCGCGTGGCTGGTCTCCAGCCGCAGTTCGGTTCAGTCGCTGACCTGCAGACGTGTGATTTCTAGATCTCCAGGCACAGAGCAAGCTGCAAGTGGTTGAAGAAGCCGTGCAGAAGCTCCAACTCTCTCTGCAGCCTGACAACGCCTCGGACGTGTCAGCAAAAGGATCGGACAGTAAGTTGCAGGACCAGGCATCAGGGTCAGTTCCCCTCCCTTGGCCTGGAAGCTGAGCACTCTCCTGCCTATAGGGATGGTGGGTGCCTGGCATCCTCCTGCTCCCCTCCATAGACTTCCCTGCCGGGTGGTCCCATCCCCCTGTTTAATGAGCTGCTGCTCTACACCTTCCTTTGTAAGCGGAGGCTCTGTTCCCAGGGACGGGTGGCCCCCTCCCCCCAGTCCCTGAGCCCTCCCTATGCAGCTCCAATAATTTGGGTACCTGCCACAGTCCCATTGCTGGAGGCAGAGCACCCCCTTGTGGCCACGTCTCACAACTGTCTGTCTGTCGGGCACAGGGCTGCACATACAAACCCGTCCATGGATCAGGTTATTCACCGTCCAGTCAGAAAATGGGCCTGAACTAAACCCCAGCACAGAACTCGCCTGAACGCTGGGCTGTTCAAAATCCCGGCCTGGAGCCTGGGGCCAGGGCTCAGGGCCATGGATGTTCTTGCAGCCCCAGCTCTGCCCCATGCTGCAGGGGACCCGCTCACAGCTCACAACGGGGGAGCGATTGGGAAGAGGTGGCTGGGGAGATTGGGGGGACAGGGCTAGAATTCAGGAGAGCTGGGGTCAATTCCCAGCTCTGCTGCAAACTTCCAGTGTGATCTTGGGCTCCTCTCCCTGCACCTCAGTTCCCAAGCAGGAAAATCAGCCTTTATTTCTCCCACCTCGCGTCTATTTTGACTGAGAGCTGTTAAGAGCAGGGACTGTCCCCTCCTGTCCGTACAGCGCCTGGCACACAGGGGCCGGCAGGTGCTGCTCTACCACATGTGCTGATAATCAAGTGTTCTGCATCTCCACTGATGTCGCTGTGACTTTCTTCTAGGTCTGCAGCTATTGGATGAAGCGCAGGCAGGAGTCCGGCTGCTGAAAGCCCAGCTGGGTAATGTCAGTGCAGCGTATGGAGAAATCCAGATCCGTCTGGACCACTTCAGTGCAGCATATGGAGAAATCCAGATCTGGCTGGATAATGTCAGTGCAGCGCGAGTAGCAGTGCAAGGTCACTGCAGTAAGTACTAGCTGCAGTGCTGGCTGGTGCCGTTTCTGCTGGTGCTGAGGATGAATAGAGGATTTCAGGCTCCCAGGCTGACAACGCAGCGACTTTCTCCAGCACCGACTTCTCTTCCATTAAAAATCACCGGTGGCTGAACCTGTGCCCACACTGTGGTGATTGGTGTGGAGTTAAATTACACCCTAGGCCTCGTTAGCCTAATGGGAGCTCTTCTTAGACGCTCCAAACCTGTCAGGTCACAGGCAGAAAGTGATCCTGGCATTTCAGCGTATGGGGTGTTACTTTCAGAACCATCCCTGAGCCAGGGCCCCCGGCAGGGTGTTGGGGGAGGTGCCAAAGTGCAAATACCTGAGACCTTCACCACTTATGATCAATCAAAATGTTTGATGCAGAACCAGGGGATGTTCAACCTCGAGCAGCTACATTCCCCCTCCTGAATTCCCCCTGCCAGCTCAGCTGCACAGTGAGTCTCCCCTTTCCCATTACAGCCGTGCTGCTCTGCACTGGGACCAGTGGCCATGCTCCAGCCCAGATGCAGCTGCATTTCAGTGCTGGGGGAGTGACCCCGTGGTGTCTGCTTTCTGCAGCGCTCTTTGGGATCCATCATGTGGCCACAAAAGTTACTTACTGTGATGCTGGAGAATCAGGATTCAGAAGCTCCCTGGGCTGGGGGCAGCTGAAGGGCAGGGGAAATGCATCACTAGAGACCCTGAGCTCCCTGCGTGTGTCCCTGTGACTTTAGCCCGGGTGTCTCACCTCAGTCTCTGCTCCTAGGTGACATGCTGACAAAGGTCTCCAGGGGCTGGAGGTTTTTCAATGGGAACCTCTATTACTTTTCACAAGAAAGGAAGTTGTGGGACGAGGCCGAGCAGTTCTGTGTGTCTCAGGACTCGCACCTGACCTCTGTCTCCTCCCAGGCGGAACAGGTGAGTGCAGGAAGCTCCTAGGGGCTTGGATAATGGGTCAGTGCCTTGTTTCACACCAGAAGGAAGTAGAAGGTGGCATTTGAGGTTGCAAACCATCGGAGAGGATGCCAAGCCTTGGAACCTGACTCAAGGGATTCACTCATCAGTGTAAAAGCAGAGATGGGCCAGAGGAACTGTGCCAGGATCTGGACTTCCCAGAGTCTGGGGTGCTGGGGGAGGGGGATTTGGGGTCAGGCTCATTTCTGATTTCCCCTACTTCCAATGTAGCATTTCCTGCAAACCCAAAGGCCTTTCCCAGTGAGGACCCCTTTGATCCCTCTCCGCAGGCCTGAGCTCCTGCTGGACAATCTAGAAGCCTGTATCTGGAAGGCTTGTGTGCAAGGGGCCATGCACCTCTCAGAGAATCCTCTCTCCCCACGTGCCCACTGCAGCCCTCACCCCAGGCCTCTGTGGCACTTTCGGAGGAGGAAAATCCCACCCTCCGGCAGGGCCAGACTTTGCACCCAGTTCTCTGCTCCGAGCTTTGCCTCCTGCAAGGGCAGGGGGCTGGTGTGAACTCTGAGGTGCCCGTCAGTACCTGCCGCAGCCCAGCTCTGAGGGGGCCATGAGCGGGGGAGTGTTCTGAGACAGGTCCCTGCTGTTAGCCCCAGGTAGATACAGATACAGACACAGACACGGAGCTGCTCCAGGGCTCCCTCAGGGCCTCCCAGCTACTCACTGTCAGCGTTGGGGCAGGACACCGCATCTCCTGCAGCCCAGTGCCCTGCTCACACCACCAGACGCCCTTTCCTCTCCCCCAAAATCTGTTCATCCCAGGCAGCCTCGGCTGCATCCTGCAGCCTCTCTTGGGTGACCTGCACATGCTGCAAACTGTGTTGTGCAGGAGTTTCTCTCCAGCGAGACCAAGGGACAAGATCACTGGATTGGACTCACCGACCTGGGGACAGAAGGCAGCTGGCGCTGGGCGGATGGCACAGAATACAGAGCAGACGCAAGCAGGGGGTGAGTAAAGCTTGAGAGACGTGATTATTTATTACACGTTTGCTCACAAGCTCTTTCAGGCAGCGTCTGTGCGGCCCCTGGTGTCTATGCAGCACCCGGCACAGGGGGCCCGATCCTGATGGAGGCCCCCGGGCGCTGCCACGACAGCAGTGAATCCTCTCAGGAATTTCTGCTAATGCCCCTTTGCTTAGAGCAGGAGCCTCAACACGGAGTGTGTGTTCAGTGCCCACTGAGACCCAGGGCCAGAGCCTCCCCTGAGTAACTCGGCATTGACTTGAATGAACCACAGGGATTTACACCAGCTGAGGATCTGGCCCCAAGTCGACTCAGTGCAGCCAGGGGAGTCTGGAGTGAGCGGCAGGTTCCCGCTCTCCTTGGGATTGCGCTGCGCTCTCCCCTCGGTCAGGCTGGGCACGGGGAGGCTGTGGGGCCGGGGGCATGGCCGGAGCCAGCTGCAGTCGGTGCAGTGACCTCAGTGGGCTGTGGGTGAGGCCCATAAGCAGGGCCAGGGAGAAGTTAATGACTGACCCCCGCTGCCCTCTCTTCCCATTCCTGCGTTCCCATCCCGGGGGTGCCTGGGACGTGCTGTGCCACCTGCTCTGGTTCTGGGCACTGAGATCCGAGTTGCTGCTGCTCAGCATTTGGAGCCACACACTGACTTTGGCTCTTTGCTGGCCTGTCAGGCGCAGGGCAGGTGCTACCCCCGGCTGTCAGAAGCCCTTCGTTACCATGGCCACAAGAGCTGTGGAGAACTCTGAGGGGTGGCCAGGGGGTGCATCGCTTCACCGCGTCACTGCTGGGGGTCTTGGTCCCCTGCCGGCAACAGAGTCCACAGAGCAGAACTGAGCTCAGGAACTGGCTGTGGTTCTCCCCTGAGACATTAACACTCTGATCCGTAGGTTCTGGTCGGAGAATCAGCCAGACAACTGGGATCAGGGGATTGGAGGCAGAGAAGACTGTGTTCACATCAATCCAATGAACCGGAATTTGTGGAATGATATCAACTGCACTGAGCCTTTCAGGTGGATTTGTAAGCAGGCCCATGGACAGGCTGGGCTGTGACATGCAGGTCCCAGCACCTCAGAAAGCCACCTTAATTTTCAAGCTAGAATATTTCCCAGCCACCTGCTGATGAGGAGCCCTGTGCACTGCAGGGGCCTGCATGGGATGTGCATCGCAGGGATGCTTTGTCTTGCTGTGATATTTCTGGCTGTGGCAGCAACAGCTGCCCTTATGCCACTCAGTGTGGCTGGCTCTGTAATTTGTATGTTTCCAGATATGTCACTGAATAACATCCTTGGATCATGGAGTTATTGTTTCACAATCACCCAATAAATAATGATTTGCTTGACTTCTGGTAGTCAGATCAGTTCATGCTGACAAAAGCACCTCCGTTATCAGCCTCTTTGATTATTATGTCAGGGTTATTTCTGAGGGTGTGGATGGCATTGCGTTCTGCACGACTTAGGTTATGAGGCAAGCAATGTTGTTTTTCCACAATTTCTGCCTGTGTATGTCGGCAGAAGCATTCTATGTATAGGTCCAGACTGTCATTGTGACCCTCAGGAGTCTACCAGAAGGAGGCTGCCAGACAACTCTCCAATACCAAATTCTACAGGCTCGGCTCGTGGGGGTGCTCCCAGCCCCCTGCCCTGAGTGGCTCACGGCAGGGGGCTGGAAGGGATGTGCCCTGTTCCACCCCCTTCCCCCAGGCTGCGTCCCTATGGAGCTGTGTACACGCTGCCGCTCTTCCCCCTGTTGTGCCGTGGGTTGCCGACCCCTGGTCTACAGCCAAGCACTGAGATACAACCGTATCTGCTCCAACGCCTCAAACAGAGACCAACACCTACAAGATCTTCACCAAGCGTTCTCAAAACTACAGTACCCGCATGAGGAAATAAGGAAACAAATCAACAGAGCCAGACGTGTACCCAGAAGCCTCCTACTGCAAGACAAACCCAAGAAATCCTCCCTGATTGATCTAACCTCGTTATCTCTAGCTTGCTTCTTGCTTGCTTATATATACCTGCCCCAGGAAATTTCCACCACTTGCATCCGAAGAAGTGGGCATTCACCCACGAAAGCTCATGCTGCAAAACGTCTGTTAGTCTATAAGGTGCCACAGGATTCTTTGCTGCTTTTACAGAACCAGACTAACACGGCTACCCCTCTGATACTTGAAACCCAAGAAAGAAACCAACAGGACTCCACTGGCCATCACATACAGTCCCCAGCTAAAACCCCTCCAATGCATCATCAGGGATCTACAACTCATCCTGGACAATGATCCCTCACTTTCACACGCCTTGGGAGGCAGGCCAGTCCTTGCCCACAGACAACCTCCAACCTGAAGCATATTCTCACCAGCAATTGCACACCGCAGCATAGTAACTCTAACTCAGGAACCAATCCATGCAACAAACCTCGATGCCAACTCTGCCCACATATCTACACCAGCGACATCATCACAGGACCTAACCAGATCAGCCACAACATCACCGGTTCATTCACCTGCACGGCCATGAATGTAATATATGCCATCATATGCCAGCAATGCCCCTCTGCTATGTACATCGGCCAAACTGGACAGTCCCTACAGAAAAGGATAAATGGACACAAGTCAGATATCAGGAATGGCAATATACAAAAACCTGTAGGAGACACTTCAACCTCCCTGGCCATACAATAGCAGATCTTAAGGTGGCCATCCTGCAGCAAAAAAACTTCAGGACCAGACTTCAAAGAGAAACTGCTGAGCTTCAGTTCATCTGCAAATTTGACACCATCAGCTCAGGATTAAACAAAAACTGTGAATGGTTAGCCAACTACAAAACCAGTTTCTGCTCCCTTGGTGTTCTCACCTCAACTGCTAGAAGAGGACCTCACCCTCCCTGATTGAACTAACAACCTCGTTATCTCCAGACTTATTGTTGCCTGCATATTTATACCTGCCTCTAGAAATTTCTATTAAATGCGTATGACGAAGTGGATATTCACCCATGGAAGCTCATGCTCCAATACGCCTGTTAATCTATAAGGTGCCACAGAACTCTTTGTTGCTTTTTACAGATCCAGACTAACACGGCTACCCCTCTGATATTATCTCATTGAAGTTTTTCCACAGGTCTCTATCCATATCCACATAGGATCCTGGGGGTCTGTAGCAGACCCCAGGCACTATCTCAGGGGAGCCTCTGGTAGCTTTCTTCCGCAAAGTGATTTTGACCCAAACAGACTCTGTTTTAGCCGTTCCAGCACTTCTAATTTCTTTACAGTCAGTCTATCTCCTCATCAATATACAATGCTACTGCACCACCTTCACCTTCATTTCTGTCTTTCCTGAACAGCACACACTCTCCATTGTCTGTACTCCAGTCCTGGCTACTATTCCACCATGTTTCTGTTATCCCCGTAACATCTGGTTTCACTTCCTGCACCAGTAGATCTACTTCCTCCATTTTGTCCCCCAGGCTTCTTGCATTGGTGCATAGATACCTTAGTAGTTTAAGAACATAAGAACATAAGAACGGCTTCTACCAGCTCAGACCAAGGGTCCATCTAGCCCAGTATCTGTCTACCGACAGTGGCCACTGCCAGGTGCCCCAGAGAGAGTGAACCTAACAGCCAATGATCAAGTGATCCATCCCCTGTCATCCATCTCCATCCTCTGACAAACAGAGGCTAGGGACACCATTCCTTACCCATCCTGGCTAATAGCCATTAATGGACTTAACCTCCATGAATTTATCCAGTTCTCTTTTAAACGCTGTTATATTCATAGCCTTCACAACCTCCTCAGGTAAGGAGTTTCACAAGTTGCGTGAAGAAGAACTTCCTCTTATTTGTTTTAAACCTGCTGCCTATTAATTTCATTTGGTGGCCCCTAGTTCTTGTATTATGGGAATAAGTAAATAACTTTTCCTTACCCACTTTCTCCACATCACTCATGATTTTATATACCTCTATCATATCCCCCCTTAGTCTCCTCTTTTCCAAGCTGAAGAGTCCTAGCCTCTTTAATCTTTCCTCGTATGGGACCCTCTCTGAACCCCTAATAATTTTAGATGCCCTTTTCTGAACCTTTTCTAGTGCCAGTATATCTTTTTCGAGGGGAGGAGACCACATCTGAACACAGTATTCGAGATGTGGGCGTACCATGGATTTATATAAGGGCAATAAGATATTTGCAGTCTTATTCTCTATCCCCTTTTTAATGATTCCTAACATCCTGTTTCCGCTTGGCTTCGCCAGGGCTCCTCACGCGATTAGGCACAGTCATGCTACTGCCAGTATCACCTACTACTTGGCTGTTAGCATCATTGGTTTGGGAACTGTCTTTCCTCTTGATGTCCATTCTCCTTCCCTCTGCTGTTCCTTTCTCCTTTGCTGTGTCTGCTCTTATTTGATTTTCTCCTGCTCAGTATTAGAATCAGAAGTGGAGATTACATGAGCATCTCTCAACTGTCTCCCCTGAATTCCAAGCTTAAAGCTCTTTTAATCAGTTGTGCCACCCTCCATCCCAGAATCTATTTCCCACCCTACTGAGGGGGAGTCTGTCCCATGAGAACAGTCCTTTGTCCGTGAATGCCTCCCAGTGGTCAAACACCCCAGAGACCTCCTTAGAGCTCCACTGCCTGAGCCATGCATAGATCATCATCTTGTCTCACCTCCTTTCTCCTCCTCTAGGGACAGGTAGAATCCCTGTGAAGATCACCTGAGCCTCCATTTCTTTAAGTGTCTTCCCCAGCCAGGCATCATCTCCCTTGATCCATTCCAGCAAGAATCTAGCAGTATCGTTTGTTCCCACGTGAAGGACAATCAGTGGATTCCTTCCTGCTCCCATTAGGATCCTCTTCAGCCTCAGGTTCACATCCCATAACTTAGCTCCCGGCAGACAGCTCACCCTTCTGTTCCCTGGATCAGCTCTGCTGCCAGGCCTGTCCATTCTTCTTAGTAAGGAGTCACCATCACGTAGACCTGCCTCTTCCTGGTGTTGGTGCCATTCTCCATCCTTCCTCCTGTTCCTTCTGAATGCAAGTCCCCTTGTCTTTTGTTCTCTCTTGCGATCTACTGCATGTCATCCTCTGTCCTCCCGGGGCTCCAAACTCTGGGTATGTACATTGACTCTTCCCCTCTTCTTGTAGGACTAGCTGCTCTTCTCTTCTCCCTGCCCTCCCACCTTCTGCTACTCCCTGCTGCAGCCTTCTTCACTTTCCAACTCAGCAAACCTATTCCTGAGCTCCACTTCTCCTTCACTAGCTGGTCTTTTCCTCTGCCTGGTTCTCATCATCACGTTTCCACTGGCCACTTTACTCACCCAGCAGTCTCCCCTCCGCGTTCTCCAGTCCAGCTTGGATCTGCCAGTCCTGAGTTTTCCCTTCAGCCCCCTCTCGCCTTCCCTCCATCTTCTGCTCAAATCCCCTTCAAAACTCAACCATAGTTTCCACCTGCATCTCCAAACCTCGGCTCTTCTCTTCCATCAGCTCTCTCAGGCGGCGCTTCATACCAACAAGCTCTTTTCAGGTACCTGCTCCAGGAACATGTACATCCTGCAGCTTCCACATCTGGTCATCTGGTCACTGTCTGTTCCATTGCTTGGGTCACTACCACTGCTGTCTCTGTGTCTGTCACACCCTTCAGGCCTAAGTGCCTGCCAAGGCGAAGGGAAACCCCACACCACACAAAAACAGAACGTCACCGCCGCTCCCCCAAACTATCCTTACAATCCCGCACGCTAACTTCCCCATTCCCAGTTGTTTGCTGGCTTCTTTTCCACGGCTTGGCTGCCTTTGTAGGCCCCCTAAGCAGGGATGTCCCATCCCTGATCTGATGTGATCACAGGCTCTGCATCTCTCAGCGCACGGCCCGTACCAGCCTCTGCAAACTGAACACCGCAAACCAGCAAACTCTCCAGAACCCACTTGCCAGAGGCGACGCATAGGGTGTGTGCAGGGTGAAGCGCCCCCCAGATTTCTGCTTGGCATGCTGTCACGGGGGGTAAAGAGGAAGAGGGGCTGTGTCCTTCTCCCACTGACGTTGACCCCTGGCACGCTCGGGGGTGGGGCAGGGGCTGGCTGGGGGTGGGGCAGGGGGTGGCTGTGGGCAGGGGCTGGCTGGGGCTGGCTGGGGGCAGGGGGTGGGGCAGGGGGTGGGGGTGTGGGTGGCTGTGGGCAGGGGCTGGCTGTGGCTGGCTGGGGGCAGGGGCTGGCTGCAGGCAGGGGCTGGCTGTGGGCAGGGGGTGGGGCAGGGGCTGGCTGTGGGCAGGGGGTGGGGCAGGGGGTGGCTGGGGGCAGGGGCTGGGTGGGGGCAGGGGGGGCAGGGGCTGGCTGGGGGCAGGTGGCTGGGGGCAGGGGGTGGCTGGGGGCAGGGGCTGGCTGTGGCAGGGGGCGGCTGGGGGCAGGTGGCTGTGGGCAGGGGGTGGCTGTGGGTGGCTGGTGGCAGGGGGTGGGGCAGGGGCTGGCTGGGGGCATCGGCTGGCTGCGGGAATGGGGGACAGTGGGTGGCTGGGGGCAGGGGGTGGCTGGGGGCAGGGGGGGCAGGGTGGCTGGGGGCAGGGGCTGGCTGGGGGCAGGGGGGGCAGGGGGAGGCTGGGGGCAGGGGCTGGCTGGGGGCAGGTTGGGCAGGGGGTGGCTGGGGCTGGCTGGGGGCATGGGGGGGCAGGGGGTGGCTGGGGGCAGGGGGGGCAGGGGGTGGCTGGGGGGGCTAGGGGCAGGGGGGGCTGGGGGGGGCTAGGGGCAGGGGGGGGCTGGGGGCAGGGGCTGGCTGGGGGCAGGGGGCGGCTGTGGGCAGGGGCTGGCTGGGGGCAGGGGCTGGCTGGGGGTGGCTGGGGGTGGCTGGGGGCAGGGGGGGCAGGGGCTGGCTGGGGCAGGGGGTGGCTGGGGGCGGGGGGGAAAGGGGTGGCTGGGGGCAGGGGCTGGCTGTGGGCAGGGGGGGCAGGGGGTGGCTGGGGGCAGGGAGGGGAAGGGGGGGCTGGGGGCAGGGGCTGGCTGGGGGCAGGGGGGCTGGGGGCAGGGGCTGGCTGGGGCAGGGGGGCAGGGGGTGGCTGGGGACAGGGGGGGCAGGGGGCTGGCTGGGGGCAGGGGCTGGCTGGGGCTGGCTGGGGGCGGGGGGGGCAGGGGCTGGCTGGGGGCAGGGGGGGCTGGGGGCAGGGGGGCGGGGGGGCTGGGGGCAGGGGGGGGCTGGGGGCAGGGGGGGGCAGGGGGTGGCTGGGGGCAGGGGCTGGCAGTGGCAGGCTGGCTGCATCCGCCCCATGCTCCTGCGCAGGATGCCTAGTGGTCACCATCTTCCGTCCTTTCACTGTTGCTCCCTTCGCTCCATAGTTTTCCCCTTGGCCCCTGTATCGTCAGGGTTGCATTGGCGGGAAAGACGGATGCAGCTCATGAGACACACAGGGCCGAATTCAGACCCTGGTGTAAGCAGGACGTCAGTGGAGCTGCACTCGTGGGTCTCCATTTGCCCCCCAGTCCCTGAGCCCTCCCTGTGCAGCTCCAATAATTTGGGTACCTGCCACAGTCCCATTGCTGGAGGCAGAGCGCCCCCTTGTGGCCACGTCTCACAACTGTCTGTCTGTCTGGCACAGGGCTGCACATACAAACCCGTCCATGGATCAGGTTATTCAGCGTCCAGTCAGAAAATGGGCCTGAACTAAACCCCGGCACAGAACTCGCCTGAACGCTGGGCTGTTCAAAACCCGGCCTGGAGCCCGGGGCCAGGGCTCGGGGCCATGGATGTTCTTGCAGCCCCAGCTCTGCCCCATGCTGCAGGGGACCCGCTCACAGCTCACAAGGGGGAGCGATTGGGAAGAGGAGGCTGGGGAGATTGGGGGGACAGGGCTAGAATTCAGGAGAGCTGGGGTCAATTCCCAGCTCTGCTGCAAACTTCCTGTGTGATCTTGGGCACCTCTCCCTGCACCTCAGTTCCCCTACAGGAAAATCATCCTTTATTTCTCCCACCTCGCGTCTATTTAGACTGTGAGCTGTTGAGAGCAGGGACTGTCCCCTCCTGTCCGTACAGCGCCTGGCACACAGGGGCCGGCAGGTGCTGCTCTACCACATGTGCTGATAATCAAGTGTTCTGCATCTCCACTGACGTCGCGGTGACTTTCTTCTAGGTCTGCAGCTATTGGATGAAGCGCAGGCAGGAGTCCGGCTGCTGAAAGCCCAGCTGGGTAAAGTCAGTGCAGCGTATGGAGAAATCCAGATCCGTCTGGACAACGTCAGTGCAGCGCGAGCAGCAGTGCAAGGTCGCTACAGTAAGTACTAGCTGCAGTGCTGGCTGGTGCTGTTTCTGCTGGTGCTGAGGATGAACGGAGGATTTCAGGCTCCCAGGCTGACAACGCAGCGACTTTCTCCAGCACCGAGTTCTCCTCCATTAAAAATCACCAGTGGCTGCACCTGGGGCCACACCGTGGTGATCAGTGTGGAGTTAAATTACACCCTAGGCCTCATTAGCCTAATGGGAGCACCCAGCTATCAGCTCTTCTTAGATGCTCCAAAAATGTCAGGTCACAGGCAAAAAGTGATCCTGGCATTTCAGCGTATGGGGCGTTACTTTCAGAACCATCCCTGAGCCAGCGCCCCCGGCAGGGTGTTGGGGGAGGTGCCAAAGTGCAAAAGAACCGAGACCTTCACCACTTATGATCATTGAAAAATGTTGATACTAAACCGGGAGATCTTCCACTTTGGGCAGCTACATTCCTCCTCCTGAATTCCCCCTTCCAGCTCAGCTGAAAAGTGAGTCTCCCCTTTCCCATTACAGCCGTGCTGCTCTGCACTGGGATCAGCGCCCATGCTCCAGCCCAGATGTAGCTGCATTTCAGTGCTGGGGGAGTGACCCCGTAGTGTCTGCTTTCTGCAGCGCTCTGTGGGATCCATCATGTGGCCACAAAAGCTTCTTATTGTGATGCTGGAGAATCAGGATTCAGAAGCTCCCTGGGGTTTGGACAGCTGAAGGGCAGGGGAAATGCAGCACTAGAAACCCTGAGCTCCCTGCGTGTGTCTCTGTGACTTTAGCCCGGGCTTCTCACCTCAGTATCTGCTCCTAGGTGATGTGCTGACAAAGCTCCCCAGGGGCTGGAGGTTTTACGGTGGGAACCTCTATTACTTTTCACAAGAAAGTAAGTTGTGGGATGAGGCAGGTTCCCGCTCTCCTTGGGATTGCGCTGCGCTCTCCCCTCGGTCAGGCTGGGAACGGGGAGGCTGTGGGGCCGGGGGCATGGCCGGAGCCAGCTGCAGTCGGTGCAGTGACCTCAGGGGGCTGTGGGCGAGGCCCATAAGCAGGGCCAGGGAGAAGTTAATGACTGGCCCCCGCTGCCCTCTCTTCCCGTTCCTGCGTTCCCATCTCGGGGGTGCCTGGGACGTGCTGTGCCACCTGCTCTGGTTCTGGGCACTGAGATCCGAGTTGCTGCTGCTCAGCATTTGGAGCCACACACTGACTTTGGCTCTTTGCTGGCCTGTCAGGCGCAGGGCAGGTGCTACCCCCGGCCGTCAGAAGCCCTTCGTTACCATGGCCACAAGAGCTGTGGAGAACTCTGAGGGGTGGCCGGGGGGTGCATCGCTTCACTGTGTCATTGCTGGGTGTCTTGGTCCCCTGCCAACAACAGAGTCCACGGAGCAGAACTGAGCTCAGGAATTGGCTGTGGTTCTCCACTGAGACATTAACACTCTGATCTGTAGGTTCTGGGCGGAGAATCAGCCAGACAACTGGCGTCAGGAGGCAGAGAAGACTGTGTTGAGCACAAGGAAGCTGAAATGGTGGAATGATGCCAACTGCACTCTGCTTTTCAGGTGGATTTGTAAGCAGGCCCATGAACAGGCTGGGTTGTGAGTAGTATATACCTCGGTAGTATTCATCACCATGTATTTTTAACCGGTTTCCACACCCCATTTAGAACTTATGTCCCGCCCTCCGTTCTCGTTTCTTTTGTTGTGAAGGTTTGGTGCCATTGGCCATTTTGAAAAAAAAAAGTTTGATGATTTATTGTTGGTATAGGGGGAATGTTGCGTGTTTGTGCTCTGAAACATTTGATTGATTGTTTAGAGAAAAAGGTTGAAAGAAGAGAGCGAGAGAGCTTAAAGATTAATAAAAGAAGGCTTTGGTAAGTGTTAGAGGGGGGAAAAAGGAAAGAAAGAGTGTTTGGTTAGGTTTAGTAAGAAGAGATGATTTTAAAGGCCTAGTTTGACGTGTTATTAAAGAATAGAAAGAGAACTTAAAGAAAAATAAAGATTTTTGTTTTTAAAGGGATAGTTTGGAAGAATAGAGGCAAGGGCTAGTTTGGTATGTTATTAAAGAATAAAAATATTTGAGATAAATGTAAAAGGTGTATTAAATATAAGGGTAGGTTAAGAAAAAGCATTTAAAAATATTAAATAATATTGAAAAATAGGTTAAAAAGAACACATGCCAAAACAGGGCAGTTACTAAGGCAGAGACTATTTAGTAAGCTCATGGTAAAAATTTAAAGGTTGGTTAAGAAAGAACCATTTAAACTATTAAATACCAGGATAGGTTAAGAAAAGAGCATTTAAAAAGAGTTAAATAAAAGAGAAACATATAAAGGTAGGTTAAAAGAGAGAACAGGGCAAGAAAAGAGAAAAGAAAGCCCCTTTGCAAAGGGCAAAGATAAACACACGTGGTTGAGTCAGAGAGAGAGAGAGAGAGAGGGCGAGATCTTACGCTTCTAACTGTTCCTGAAGAAAGAGGCAGCTTCCCAGGTTCACAGCCCCTCAGGATAGTTTTCGCCACCTTTGGATCGGACCAATCAGATGCTGTTCTACAAGCTGGGTGATAAAATACATTTTCCTGAACCAATCCGACAGTCCTGAGGTTTTTAAACAGGAGCCATCTCCCTCCCCCACCCCCTTTAACTGCCTTATTCTTAACTTAAAAAACAGATCCCAAGCATCTTTCCCGCCATGGTGCCATTTTACATAGGGGCTTTAATAAAGGTTAAAACCATAAGCCCTTAGTAACAAACAGTTTTTAAAAGTTTTCCATTATGTTTTAGACTAACACTGGTCATTTTTAGTGAGGACAATTTGAAGAGGCAGCAAAACCGCTGTGAGCAAAAATAGCATCTGGTGAGTCAGTGGATCAGAGATAAGAAGGCAGCTTTTCCCCCACACACGTTTTAACATAAGCATGTAAAAGTGATATTAAGTTTTGTAAAGGAATAATCACTTGAAAAGACAAGCCTATATGAAGAGACAGCCCTTTATTTAGCACTTTTGCTTGTGTTTTGATAAAAAATGAGCATGCAGAAACACCCCAGGGTTAAAGCCACAAACCCTTGCTAACAAAATGTTTTTAAAAGCTTTTCCCTGTGCTTTTAGTGAGGACAATTTGAAGCAGCAGCAAAAACAGCGTCTGTGAGCCAGTGGATCCAAGAGAAGAAGATTGCTGTTTCCCCCACTTTTTTTAACAAATAGAAGTGAAAGATATATGAAGTCGGAATAAACACTTTTTAAAAGACAAGCCTATATGAAGATACGTCCCTTATTTAGCACATTTCAATATGCATTTCAATAAAAAGTGAGCGTGCAGAGACATCCCAGTGTTAAAAACACAGCGAACCTGTTTATAGAAGTAATTTATAGTGATAAAAAAGTTTTCCCCTCTCTTTTAGACTAAAGTCGGCCATTTTTTAGTAAGGACAATTTGAAGCAGTGTGGTGTGACGGAGTAGTGAGTGGGGAGTATTGACCTGGTAACGTTGCGTGGGAGGTTTACTGGTACTGTCTGCATTGGTCCTGGATGGTGGTGGGACATCAGAGTGTGACTTCACTTAAGGGATGATACATGAGCATGTAACCTGAGCCCAGGAGGTGGTTGGGGCCAGGTGACACCTTCTCTCCGGAAAACTGGACAAAGGCTGGAGAAGGGGCTGCGGTGGAAGGGGGCGGCGGCTGGAGGGAGTTTCAGTTTGGAGCTGGCTGGGGAAATAGAGGGAGGCCCAGAACCGGGGTCTGGGCTCCCTGCCCCCCAAGATGGACCTCACTGAGGGGTCCTGTTTTCTGTACCTACGAGCTCTGTTTTGTACTGCATACCTGTCGTCTAATAAACCTGCTGTTTTACCGTCTGCGTAACTGAGAGATACGGAGAATTGCAGGAAGTGGGGGGTGCAGAGCCCTCTCTCCCCCACACTCCGTGACACGTGCTTCTTCAGCAAAGCCCCTGTGAGCAAAAACAGCATCCGTGAGCCAGTGGATCAGAGACTAGATGAGATAAGAAGGAGCTTCTATTTAAACAGGTCTGATGATGAAAGATGGCTGCACCTAGAAGGCCCTGGCCAACACCGGCAGTCAAGTCTCTCATGAAGAGACATTATATGATCGCTGCTATGGGACCTGAAGAGTGTTTGAGATGGGTCATGGGAACGGGGAAACAGGGATAGTTAATGATGCCCGTGTGACGTTATTGATATAATCTGGGACCATATAGAACATGGTTGCAACCAAGGTCGTGTACTGACACTACATCTTATGTAAAGGCGGTCATATAAGGTGTCTAAGACCAGGGTATGGGTTGCTGGTTATGATTATGCTGTCTGTCTGTATGTATCATTTTGTAGTTGAAGTTATGAGTATTGGCTCTGTACTGTCTGTACTTCAAACTTATGCTGTGCTTCTGGAAGACATGCCAGACAAGTTGGTGTTAGCTCTGCCTAGCCTGCTTGATAGCCCACTAAGGACCATCAGCTACACAATTGACCCATTGAGAGAAGGCAGATAAGCCTTGTAACTCGGCAAAGTATGCAGGGACTTGCCCATGTGACTCCAGACTCCATTTTGCTGTAATTTTCCACAGTAAGAACAAAGAGGTTCTTACACCTATAAAAGCCTATAAAAGGCTGATGCCTCATCTCCATCTGGTCTTCAATCCTACTTCTTACCTCTGAAGGGACTTTGCTACAAACTGAAGCTCTGCACAAAGGACTGATGACCCATCCCAGCGGGGGATGTTCCAGAGACTTCATTTGAACCTGCAGTTTATTCTATCACTGCTACAAGCCTGAACTACAGAACTTTCCCATTACTGTATGTAATTGATTCCATTTAACCAATTCCAGCTCTCATCTCTACCTTTTACCTTTTATGAATAAACCTTTAGATTTTAGATTCTAAAGGATTGGCAAGAGCGTGATTTTTGGGTAAGATCTGATGTGTATTTTGACCTGGGTCTGGGGCTTGATTCTTTGGGATCGAGAGAACCATTTTCTTTATTGGGGTGTTGGTTTTCATAACCATTCATCCCCAGGACGAGTGGCACGGGTGGTGATACTGGGAGACTGGAGTGTCTAAGGAAATTGCTTGTGTGACTTGTGGTTAGCCAGTGGGGTGAAACCAAAGTCCCCTTTTTCTGGCTGGTTTGGTTTGCCTTAGAAATGGAAAAACCCCAGCCTTGGGCTGTAACTGCCTTGTTTAAGCAATTGGTCCTGAACTGGCACTCTCAGTTGGGTCCCGCCAGAACACCATCATCACAGCCTGTACGCACAAGAATGACACGGTGGAGAAACACGAGGCCAGACCGCCGGACCAAGATTTGTTTGAGACTCTGGACCCCGGCCAGGAGAACCCAAATGAATCAAACAAAGGGCTGTACAGAGATGAGGCACTGGTACATTGTATGTAAGAATGTTCAAGGGATGGTTTGGCAGGGACCCGATCACTGGTGCTCGGTTGGCTAGAGCCTTTTGGATCAAGCCTGCACAGAGACATGCTGCATTTGTTGTTGTTTGTTGTTTTTAAAAGCTGCATGCGGAAGGGGTCTAAAAGGTTGTAAAAGGTTTTAAAAGCTGCATGCTATGAGAAAGTACAAAGATGCCTTACACGTATTTCTTACTGTACATTTTTCAGCAGCTGAGCGATGGTTCTTCAGAGGACTTGGCGGTTCTGGACACCGACACCTCCGAAGGGCCGAGCGGATTGGGCCCAGTCTGTTTTGGCCCAGACCCAACACCAGATGCTCAATAGAATGCTCAAACAGAGGGGGATGCTTATTCTATAGGCCTGTACTATCTAAAGTTGAGGGAGAAATTTGGTATTAAGCCTTTGAGAGTTCATAACCGTAAAACCGCGATGCGTGCAATGGTGTGAGCAGCTGTGCATGGAATCATCAAACACTGCCTGAGAGAGAAACAAAATGAGGATTGTCCTGGGTGCCCCATAGATGCCCTGGTCAGAGGCACCATGACTGTAAACTGTAAAATTAAAGAAATTAGCGGTAGTTTGTGTCTGGAGAGTGTGTTAAATATCATCATCACGCTGGGATACGCACTGCAGTGCCTCTGTTTAACCCAGGAACATTTAGCTTTAGAGGCAGAATTGGTGAAGAAAGTGACAGAGGCCGAGGACCCAAATAGCATGTTAGATGAAATCATCAAACTGACAGATAAAGGGGGGAAAGTCAAGTGTTCTTCAGATAGGCTTCATGCGGTCAAAAAGCAACGGCTTTTGTCTTTTACTATCAGTAAATGGAATAAAACACTTGTTATAACTTTCACAAAGTGTCTTTCACTGCAATCTCACCATTTCTTACAACTGTAACAGTGTTTAAAAGGCTAGGAAAGACGTCTGTGTAAAAAACCAAGCAAACCGAAGGGGCGACCCTAGCGCATTGCTAAGGCAGACTATCGTGTGTGGATCACTGGCAGCCTTACTAGTCTGATCTGCTTTAAAATGTAGAGAACGCCACAGCTCCAGCCCGTGATGTATTATTTTAATAAAATCTATGGACCCAAACCAAACACAGGAGCTTGTACCTGTATCTCAGCACAAGCTGAGGGCAGGGCATTAGCCCTAAAGTGGGCATGGAAACCTGCCAAAATACATGGTAATGAATACTATCGAGCCGCGTACTACTAACAACTTTTCTCCATCTTTTTTATGATAACTATTATAAATATAAAGGGGAGGGTAACAACCCTTATGTGTGCAGTAACAAAAAATCCCTCCTGGCCAGAGGTACTGAATCACTTACCTGTAAGGCGTTAATCAGTTCAATTAACCTAGTTGGCACCTGACCAGAAGGACCAATGGGGAAAGAAGATACTTTCAAATCGGGGGGGTGGGGAGTGGGGTGGAAGCTTTAGTTGGTGCTCTTTTTGTTTGGTTCCTTCTCGGGACAAAGAGAGAGACCAAGCAGGTAAACCAGCTCCTAACAAGACCCTGACATGATAGATCTAAATTTACAGAAATTGTAAGTAATAGCAAGGAAATGCTTTAGATTATCTTTTCTTTTAGCTTTTGAATTTTCCCAGTACTAAGAGGGAGGTTTATTCCTGTTTTTTTTTCTGTACCTTTGAACTTGAGCCTAGAGGGGAATTTTCTGTGTTTTAAATCTTTTTATTACTCTGTAAAAAGTTCCTTCCAGCTTGATTTTTGCAGGTGTGATTGTTTTGTTTTTTTTAAAATTAAATTCTTCTTTTAAGATCCTAATTGATTTTTAGTGTCCTAAACTCCATAGGGGTTGGTCTGTGCTCAGTTTGTTAACCGATTGGTTGGTATATTATTCTCAAGCCCCACAGGAGAGGGGCTGAAGGGGCTTGGGGGGGATATTTTTTCGGGGGATAGGGCTCCACGTGGTCCCTCCCTGAATATTTGTTTAAATCACTTGGGGGTGGCAGCAATACGGTCCAAGGACAAGGAAAGGAATTTGTGCCTTGGGGAAGTTTTTAATCTAAGCTGGTGAAATATAAACTTACGGGGTCTTTCATACGGGTCCCCACATCTGTACTCCAGAGTTCAGCATGGGGAGGGAACCTTTCAAGTGTTTGAAGACTGCTGTCATATCCCCCCTTAATCTCCTCTTTTCCTAACCAAACGTGCCCATTTCCCTGAGTCTTTGCTCTGACGCCTTGCATTGGGATTGGAGACATGGATGGAGAGCTCCAGCAAGACCAAGAAGAACAGAGGCATAGGGCTAAGAAAAGGGATGCGATTTGGAAGAGAAATAAGAGATGAGGAAAAGGAATGAGCCACGTTATCTGCATGTAAATCAAAGGGATTGTGCTGTCCAGCTGTCACCAAACATCTGCTGAATTCAACCCAGGGGTTTGGCCCTATACACTAATCTCTCCCAGAATGTGTACGGCAGGTCTCCACAAAGACTTTTTCTAACTGTACTAGGGACCTCACTAGATGCACTTTATTAAATGTCATATCCCCATCTGTGGTATCACCTGGAGAAATATCTTTGTCTCTCATAATGCATCATCAAGATGCTCTGATAAAATCTGGGAATAGCCATGTAAAATCGCCTAATCATGATGTCAGGGTGCTGAACTTGAATTGTACTTACCATGAGTTTAACTATGATATTTCCAAGAAAGAGTAAATTAAATATAAATTTTGTCCAGTTGAAGATGTTAATATTCAGTTTGCTATGTTATGCTCTAATACATTGACACTGAATTTTTCCCTGAACCATTACGGAGAATGGACATTTGAAGCTCCTTTCGAACTTAGGGTTGGGAAAGATGCAAGTAATGACATCACCCTCCAGGTACCAAGTAGGACCATTTGTGGTAAAGAGGGATATAACTAGAAGTCTAATGATAAATCTGCAATACTCTGTAAAACAATCATGTGAACTCAATTATCAATTCCCACACTGTACGCCCCTTGTGCCCATTATATCTCTCTGCTGCTTTTGTGGGGGAGAGTGTGGCTAAAGGGAGTGTTGCCTCCAACTTCTTCAGAAATCAAGAGGAAGAAGCGAGATTTGGGAGCAATCTTATTATGCAGAATGGGAGCTAGTTTGGGGGTACTTAATGCTGTGGGTCAGCAATATTTGGCTAAGTGTCTAGGAGAATTGGGCCATGATGTAGCTCCCCTCTCAGAACCTCTCACTCCGGCTTTCCAAAGCCTGGAATCGATAACATTTGACATAGTGACTATTCTTCAACACTGGCTCGAGATGCAGCAGCAAGACCACTTCCAAATATTGGGTGCTCTGAGCATTTTGCAATCACATCTCTCAGAAGCACTTCGTGCATCGAGGCTCAGCAGTGGTTAATTAGTGTGGCGAAGTCACTTGTACAAGATGGTTTAAATCAACAGCTGCCAATAGAGTTAAAGAAAATAATTGATGAACATGCTAGTGACTTTGAAAAGTTATATCACTATGGTGGCGATTGCTTATTTTCCCCCAAAATGACACTCTCATGGCTTTGATTTTAACTTTGAAACCCGCAGTGTCTAACTCTGTAGTGTAGACCAAGCCAGAGGGTGAGATTCTGCCAACTTTACTCAGTATGAGAAATCCTTTAATTTGCAGCTGGTCCCCTTCAAATGAGTGAAGCTGCTTGTGGAGGAAGGTATAACCCAATGTGGATTAGCATGGCAGAACCCAGCCCAACTGCATCGGGAGGTTTTTGTAAGATAGCTTCCATCCTCAGCCAACGTGAGAAAAATTTTCAGAGGAGGAAAGGGGGGGGGCGTTCCTGTTAAAACCAAGTTCCGCCCCAGCCTAGTGTTAACATCAAGATAACATGCATTCGGGCTCTCTTTGTACTCTGTGTGGCAGGAGATTTTGTCATTTGCGTTTAACAAAAGATTCTAATTTTAATTGAAAGTCTTTCTTGCCATGCTAAGCAGTCCCCTGCAGCGCTCCTGAGCTCTGGATGGTCTCACCTGGATGGGAAGAAAGGTTTGCCCTTAACTCAAGCTAAAACCCCATGGAGACAAGGTAGGTCATATTTGTCACCTTAGTTGTTAGGCACCTCCACAGGCTTTAACTTGACCTGCTAACAACTCATATGAAAACTTCACACTGCCTTGTCTTCACTAGGATTTTACCTCAAGTTTGTTAACTCAAGTTCTAGGTCCAGTGTTGTTTAACATCTTCAATAATGACCTGGTGTTACCCGGGGTTCTTTCAACCGAAAGCTCTTGGTAACGTTTACTCTGTGCGCAGTGGTGTCAGTAAATAAATCAGGAGAGACGTGACTGTCCGGCTGCTAGATGGCTGGCACAACAGGACATCACAAAGAGTCCCGCTACCTCAAACTTTTCACCCTTATTTATTATACAATGACATGTCCCTTAAAGAAAACTTGTTCAGCAAGCAATTTCAGTGGTTGAGCAAGAGGCTTCCTTCTAATTATGGATTAACCAGGTTTGGGTTTTTCCCAGAGTTTGCAGTCTTGAGACCCTGTCAGACACATTCCTGAGGGCACATCCTGCTCCTCTAAAATGCATGCATTGGCAACTTCAACACAATTCTTCTCAGGAAGGACATGGGGTCAAGCTACCCTTTCTGTGGCACCCAAAATCCCCTCCCCTCCTGCCTTGGTTAAGCTAAGCCTGCTGCATGGTCACTTTACGGCCTGCTGCCTTGGCTGCTTTTAGCAATAAGCCATAGTGGTTTCAGGCACTTTACTGATTTGCCAAAATCTCCCCGTACAGTTCCCCTCTTTAAAGGTCACCTTTCACATAAGGGGGCCTTTACATGGTCACCGCCACACCTTTTCTGGATGCACCTGCCTTGAGATCCAGCGAAAGCTCAAGGCTCTCAACCGAGACTGAGCAAATTATCTTCTTGTTGGCATCCCATGCTTAGCACACCAGCATAGCAACTGACAAGTGATCGTTTTAACCTCCTTTCCCGGGAGTATGAGTGCTGGTGGCAGTAACCACTGACTCATCTGTCGGGGGACTTGCCACTGCCGGATTTTGCGCCAGGTCCAGCATGTCATTTGCTGGTAACAAAAACCACGACTGACTGGGACCCCAAGATTACTATGATGGTATGTGGGGCCAAATTCAGGATGTTCCAGTGGAGGACCATCCCAATAACACTCCCCCCCCAGTGGTGTGACAGGTCTTGGCCAATTCTGGCAAATACCCGTTTAATTTCATCCGCATTCTGATGCACGGTGACCCTGATTCTGTGCCCTTCCTTTTTGCAGTATCTAGCTGGTTCTGTAAATCAGGGTGTACAAGCAATGTTTGTAAGGCTGCTAAATCCATTCCAAGAGGTACAGGTGTTACAACAGAATACAAAGTATAAGACACTTTTAACTGACTATACTGAAAGTCGGGTACATGAAAGTCAAACTCACATCCCCTGATTGCTACAATATGACAGAAACATTTATTCTCATTCAGATTATGATTTACTTTATGAACATAACTTGGTTAGTTTGCTAATACCTCTATGCCAGTAGCATCCAGCACTCCAGCTTCTAATCCAGTTCCACCCAAAGCAGTTCAGTGCATTTCTTGGGGGCCTTTTCTGTAGGCTGCCCACCTGCCCTGGCTGCCAGGGAACTCCAATAACCTTCAGTAGTTCACACTGAGATAGTATTAGGGCAGCTCTGCCTTCACTGGGCCTTTACTGTACTGCCCCTTATAGTAATCAGGGAAAGTGTGGCAATGGCTTTTCTTTCCTTACATCCAGTGTCATACAACACCCAGGTGCATTCAGCTAGGCTTGCATGCTGGAAGTTGACTAAGAAGGAACAATTGGTAAGTCTTAGGGTATGTCTACACTACAAGAGTAGTTCGATTCAACTTAACTCGAATTTGTGGAATCGACCTTACAAAGTCGAATTTGTGTATCCACACTAAGGACACTAATTCGACTTTGTGAGTCCACACTAACAGGACAAGCGTCGACTTTGGAAGCGGTGCACTGTGGGAAGCTATCCCACAGTTCCCGCAGTCCCCGCTGCCCATTGGAATGCTGGGTAGAGCCCCCAATGCCTGCTGGGGGAAAAAATGTGTCGAGGGTGGTTTTGGGTAACTGTCATCATTGAACCGTCACTCCCGCCCTCCCTCCCTGAAAGCGCCGGCGGGAAATCTGTTTGCGCACTTTTCTGGTCAGTGACAGCGCAGATGCCACAGCACTGCGAGTATGGAGCCCGCTGCGATCATCGCTGCACTTATGGCCGTTGTCAACTCCTCGCACCTTATCGTCCACCTCTTCCACAGTCAGCTGCTGAGAAATCGGGCGAGGAGGCTCTGGCAGCACGGTGAGGACAAGAAGTGTCAGAGTGGCACAGACCTCTCAGAAAGCATGGGATCCCACGCCGTGGAGATCATGGTGGCAATGGGTCATGTTCATGCTGTGGAACAGCGATTCTGGGCCCGGGAAACAAGCACGGACTGGTGGGACCGCATAGTGCTGCAGATCTGGGATGAATCACAGTGGCTGCAAAACTTTCGCATGCGTAAGGGCACTTTCCTTGAACTGTGTGACTTGCTGTCCCCTGCCCTGAAGCGCAAGGACGCCCGGATGCGAGCAGCCCTGACTGTGCAGAAGCGAGTGGCCATAGCCCTCTGGAAACTTGCAACGCCAGACAGCTACTGGTCAGTAGCGAACCACTTTGGCATGGGCAAATCTACCATGGGGGTTGCTGTGATGCAAGTAGCCCACGCAATCGTTGACCTACTGCTCTCAAAGGTAGTGACCCTGGGAAACGTCCAGGTCGTCATAGATGGCTTCGCCACGATGGGATTCCCAAACTGCGGTGGGGCTATGGATGGAACTCACATCCCTATCCTGGGACCGGACCACCAGTCTTGCCCGCATGCTCGGGGTTCAGCTGACCGCCATATTTGGGGTCGGGAAGGAATTTTCCTCCAGGGCAGATTGGCAGTGTCCCTGGAGGTTTTTCGCCTTCCTCCGAAGCATGGGGCAGGGGTCGCTTGCTAAAAGAGTGGGTAGATCGGCTAATGTGGCCTGCATCTTGCAGGAGGTCAGACTAGATGATCATAATGGTCCCTTCTGATCTTGAATTCTATGATTCTATGATTCTATGATATTAACTGAAAGGGCTACTTTTCAATGGTGCTACAAGCACTGGTGGACCATAGGGGACGTTTTACCAACATCAACATCGGGTGGCCGGGCAAGGTTCATGACACGCATGTTTTCAGGAACTCTGGTCTGTTTAGACGCCTGCAGGAAGGTAGTTTCTTCCCAGACCACAAAATAACTGTTGGGGATGTGCAGATGCCTATAGTGATCCTCGGGGACCCAGCCTACCCGCTAATGCCCTGGCTCATGAAGCCCTATACAGGCGCCTTGGACAGTGACAAGGAACTCTTCAACTACCGGCTGAGCAAGTGCAGAATGGTGGTGGAGTGTGCTTTCGGACGTCTCAAGGGGAGATGGCGAAGCTTACTGACTTGCTCGGATCTCAGCGAAACCAATATCCCCATTGTTATTGCAGCTTGCTGTGTGCTCCACAATCTCAGTGAGAGCAAGGGGGAGACCTTTATGGCGGGATGGGAGGTTGAGGCAAATCGCCTGCTGCTGATTACACTCAGCCAGACACCCGTGCGATTAGAAGAGCCCAGCGGGAAGCGCTGTGCATCCGGGAGGCTTTGAAAGCTAGGTTCCTCAGCGAGCAGCGTGACCTGTGACTGTCCAGTCTCTTTACAGAGAAGCTGAACCTGCCCCTGTTTCAGTTACTATTGACTTTTTTCAGCGGTTACATACCCCGTTCACCAGGTTTCCCCCCTTCCAACAGACGTTTAAAAATAAAGTTATTGGAACATTTTTAATTAACAAAGTTTTCTTTACTAACGAATTCTCGTTCAAGGGTTACAACAGGGACGCAGACTGTGGTGGGTACGGTGTGCAGTGATGTACATACCGCTTCTACACTCGAGGACTGACACGCTCCTGCTCCTACAGCGGTCTCTGGGGGGAGGACGGTTACCAGAGGGTGTGCAGGAAGGGGTGGGTTTGCAGGAAGGGGTGAGGGGTGTGTGGGAAGGGTGAGTAGGTGTGGGTGGATGATGGCTCTGGCTGGGGCTCAGGGCATCGGAGAGGTTCATGGCTAGGGTGGAAGGGCATGGTAAGGGCAGCCTGCCTTGCCATTTGTGGATGCCAAGCGCTCGGACCCTGGGGCAACATACACCTCCCAGACTGACCTGGGGCAGCAGACACCTCGCAGAGTGACCCGGGTGCCTAGTGACTGCACTCTGTGTGTGACCTGCTGTTGATCCTGCCCCCATGTCTGTACCCTTTTAATGGTGGCTGTCCTATGCAATTAACAAACCCCTCCCCCACCCTTCACACAAAGTCTTCTGCAAAGAAACATGACGGAAACAGTAATGAACAGCAAACTATTTTTAATACTCAACTACACAGTTGGGGGATGAAACTGGGATTTGGGATCGGGTGAGCCAGGAAGGCAAGCAATTCTCATACTTTAGGGAATGAGAGCTGTTTGGTACATGAGCGCTCTGCTGGGGTGGAGTGACAGTTTTCACGGCCCCTAGCGCCCCTCCTTCTTGTGATTTTGGGTGAGGGGGGGACAGGACTTTGTGGCGGGGGAGGGCGGTTGCAGATACAGTTCAGGGGGGCTCTCTGCTCCTGCCTGCGGTCCTGCAGAACATCCACAAGGCGCCGGAGCGTGTCCGTTCGCTCCCTCATTAGTCCAAGCAGCGTTTGAGTTGCCTGCTGGTCTTCCTGCCGCCACCTGTCCTCCCGTTCGCTGTGTGAGCACTGCTTGCTGAGAGAGGGTCTCCCTCCACTGGCTCTGCTGTGCCGCCTCGGCTCTGGAGATGGCCATCAGTTCAGAGAACATCTCGTCCCGAGTCTTTTTCTTTCGCCGCCTAATCTGCGCCAGCCTCTGTGAGGGGATGCCGGGGCAGTTCGGGAAAGAGCCGCAGCTGTGTGATGGGAAAAAGGAAGTGATTTCCTTCCAAAGATACATGTTTGCGAACACTGAACACAGTCTACTCAGTTTCTGTGAACAAGACCATACAGGGCACCTAATCTCATGTGATCTCAGGACAAGTTCGAATTTTCAGCATTCGCTTTCATTGCCTGGGGTCTTGCACTGGAGATCGGACAAGCAGGGCAGGACAGCAGAATCCGTGTAGCAGCCAGGCCTGGTAAGCCGGAAACTTTAGGCTGCTTAACAGTTAATGAATAGCAGGGCCCTCCTGCTGCAGGCAATCTGGAAAGCATAAAGTCTGACCCTGTTCCAGCCCCTCGCGGCTGTCCCCGGGAAAGATCCCTGTATGCTTTTCCTCTGCAGCCTACAACACGTGGCTGTTAAACGACGGTCATTGTTATGCAAAGGAAAAGTCAAGCATTCACAATAGTAACATTAAAGTAATTCCCCTAATTAGATGCAGCAGTCGCCGAGCAAGATCACCCTGAGTCGGGTCTCCAGGACAAACAGAGAGCGAATGCTGCGTGAATCCCTGCACAGACCAGGGCCCTATGCTGCCATGCTGGTCGAGGCGATGCTCCCATTATACCTCCTGATGGCCTGGCGCGGAACAGTGTGCTTCCACAGAGCACCCAACAAGGCACCTCTTCCCAGGAACCTCCTAAGGAGGCTTTTCAAGTACCTCTCAGAGTGCTTCGTTGAACTGTCCCAAGAGGATTTTTGTTCGATCCCTATATGCATTGACCTTCTTTTTATATAGTTTTTATTCCTGTTTTGTTAAGAAATAAATGTTTACATGTTTATAGCACTTACCGACTGATCCTTCCCCTGATTCGGAGTCCGGGTTAACGGCCGGGGAGGGTTGGTAGGGGATGTCTGTGAGGGTGATGAAGAGATCCTGGCTGTCGGGGAAAGCAGTATTGTAACCGCTGTCGCCTGCCTCGTCCTCCACAAACCCTTCCTCATCTTCCCCATCGGCGAACATCGCCGAGAAACTGCCCCTCGACACTATCCCATCCTCAGAGTCCACGGTCACTGGTGGGGCAGTGGTGGCAGACCCACCGAGAATGGCATGCAGTGCCTCGTAGAAGCGGCATGTCTGGGGCTGGGCTCCGGAGCGTCCGTTTGCCGCTTTGATTTTTTGGTAGCCTTGTCTCAGGTCCTTGATTTTCACGCGGCACTGCGTTGCATCCCGGCTGTATCCTCTGAGTGCCATGGCTTTGGAGACCTTCTCGTAGGTCTTTGCATTCCGTTTTTTGGAGCGCAGCTCTGAAAGCACAGACTCATCGCCCCACACAGCGATCAGATCCAAGACTTCCCGGTCAGTCCATGCTGGGGCCCTCTTTCTACTCTGAGATTGCATGGGCTCCTCTGCTGGAGAGCTCTGCATCGCTGCCAGTGCTGCTGAGCTCGCCCTGATGTCCAACCAGGAAATGAGATTCAAACTGGCCAGACAGGAAAAGGAATTCAAATTTTCCCGGGGCTTTTCCTGTGTGGCTGGTCAGAACATCCAAGCTCGGACTGCTGTCCAGAGCGTCAACAGAGTGGTGCACTGTGGGATAGCTCCCGGAGCTACTAAGGTCGATTTGCATCCACACCTAGCCTAATTCGACATAGCCATGTCGAATTTAGCACTACTCCCCTCGTCGGGGTGGAGTACCGAATTTGAAATAAAGAGCCCTCTAGGTCGAATTAAATGGCTTCCTGGTGTGGACGGGTGCACGGTTAATTCGAATTAACGCTGCTAAATTCGAATTAAAGTCCTAGTGTGGACCAGGCCTTAGAGTTCTTTGAAGGAGTCAATAAACATGTGGACAAGGGGGATCCGGTGGACATAGTTTACTTAGATTTCCAGAAAGCCTTTGACAAGGTCCCTCACCAAAGGCTCTTAACGTAAATTAAGTTGTCATGGGATAAAAGGGAAAGTCCTTTCATGGATTGAGAACTGGTTAAAGGACAGGGAACAAAGGGTAGGAATTAATGGTATATTCTCAGAATGGAGAGGGGTAACTAGTGGTGTTCCCCAAGGGTCAGTCCTAGGACCAATCCTATTCAATTTATTCATAAATGATCTGGAGAAAGGGGTAAACAGTGAGGTGGCAAAGTTTGCAGATGATACTAAACTACTCAAGATAGTTAAGACCAAAGCAGATTGTGAAGAACTTCAAAAAGATCTCACAAAACTAAGTGATTGGGCAACAAAATAGCAAATGAAATTTAATGTGGATAAATGTAAAGTAATGCACGTTGGAAAAAATAACCCCAACTATACATACAACATGATGGGGGCTAATTTAGCTACAACGAGTCAGGAAAAAGATCTTGGAGTCATCGTGGATAGTTCTCTGAAGATGTCCACGCAGTGTACAGAGGCGGTCAAAAAAGCAAACAGGATGTTAGGAATCATTAAAAAGGGGATAGAGAATAAGACTGAGAATATATTATTGCCCTTATATAAATCCATGGTACGCCCACATCTCGAATACTGTGTACAGATGTGGTCTCCTCACCTCAAAAAATATATTTTAGCACTAGAAAAGGTTCAGAAAAGAGCAACTAAAATGATTAGGGGTTTAGAGAGGGTCCCATACGAGGAAAGATTAAAGAGGCTAGGACTCTTCCGCTTGGAAAAGAGAAGACTAAGGGGGGATATGATAGAGGTCTATAAAATCATGAGTGATGTTGAGAAAGTGGATAAGGAAAAGTTATTTACTTATTCCCATAATACAAGAACTAGGGGTCACCAAATGAAATTAATAGGCAGCAGGTTTAAAACAAATAAAAGGAAGTTCTTCTTCACGCAGCGCACAGTCAACTTGTGGAACTCCTTACCTGAGGAGGTTGTGAAGGCTAGGACTATAACAGTGTTTAAAAGGGGACTGGATAAATTCATGGTGGCTAAGTCCATAAATGGCTATTAGCCAGGATGGGTAAGAATGGTGTCCCTAGCCTCTGTTTGTCAGAGGATGGAGATGGATGGCAGGAGAGAGATCACTTGATCATTGCCTGTAAGGTTCACTCCCTCTGGGGCACCTGGCATTGGCCACTGTCGGTAGACAGATACTGGGCTAGATGGACCTTTGGTCTGACCCGGTACGGCCTTTCTTATGTTCTTATGTTCTTATGTAAATGCTTTTCAGAGACTGCAGGAACTGTGGGATAGCTTGCGTCCTCAGTCCCCCCTCCCTCCCTCCATGAGCGTCCATTTGATTCTTTGGCTTTCCGTTATGCTTGTCACGCAGCAGCGTGCTGAGTCTCTGCTATGGCGTCTGTCTGGAGATTTTTTAAAAATACTTTGGACCAGGCGTAACATTACAGTAATTCCCCTAATTAGATGCAGGAGTCGCTGAGAGAGATCACCCTGAGGAGGGTCACTGAAGGAGATAGAGAGCGCATGCTGCGTGAAAGCCTGCACAAACCAGGGGCCTATGCTGCCATGCTCGTGGAGTCAATGCTCCCAGAATACCTCATGAAAGCCTGGCGCGGAAAAGTGTGCTACCACGGAGCACCCAATAAGGCTGCTCTCCCCAGGAACCTCCTGCAGAGGCTTTTCGATTACCTCCAGGAGAGCTTCGTGGAGATCTCCCAGGAGGATTTCTGTTCTATCCCCATATATAGTGACCTCCTTTTCACATAGTTCAGATTCCTGTTACATTAATAATAAAAGTTTACATGTTTAAAGCACTTACCGACTGATCCTTCCCCTGATTCAGGGTCCGGGTTAACGGCCGGGGAGGATTGGTAGGGGATCTCTGTGAGGGTGATGAAGAGATCCTAGCTGTCAGGGAAATCAGCGCTGTAAGCGCTGTCGCCTGCCTTGTCCTCCACAAACCCTTCCTCATCTTCCCCATCCACGAACATCGCCGAGGAACTTCCCCTCGACACTATCCCATCGTCAGAGTCCACGGTCACTGGTGGGGCAGTGGTGGCAGACCCACCGAGAATGGCATGCAGTGCCTCGTAGAAGCGGCATGTCTGGGGCTGGGATCCGGAGCGTCCGTTGGCCGCTTTGATCTTTTGGTAGCCTTGTCTCAGGTCCTTGATTTTCACGCGGCACTGCGTTGCATCCCGGCTGTATCCTCTGTCTGCCATGGCTTTGGAGACCTTCTCGTAGGTCTTTGCATTCCGTTTTTTGGAGCGCAGCTCCGAAAGCACAGACTCATCTCCCCACACAGCGATCAGATCCAAGACTTCCTGGTCAGTCCATGCTGGGACCCTCTTTCTACTCTGAGATTGCATGGACTCCTCTGCTGGAGAGCTCTGCATCGCTGCCAGTGCTGCTGAGCTCGCCCTGATGTCCAACCAGGAAATGAGATTCAAACTGGCCAGACAAGAAAAGGAATTCAAATTTTCCCGGGGCTTTTCCTGTGTGGCTGGTCAGAACATCCAAGCTCGGACTGCTGTCCAGAGCGTCAACAGAGTGGTGCACTGTGGGATAGCTCCCGGAGCTACTAAGGTCGATTTCCGTCCACACATAGGCTAATTCAACATAGCCATGTCGAATTTAGCGCTACTCCCCTCATCAGGGAGGAGTACAGAATTCGAACTAAAGAGCCCTCTAGGTTGAACTAATTAGCTTCCTGGTGTGGACGGGTGCACGGTTAAATCGAATTAACGCTGCTAAATTCGACATAAACTCCTAGTGTAGACCAGGCCTTAGTCTTTGAGTAACCAATGTTTTTACATACCCTTTTTCCCTTGGTAATTTCACTTTGTGCCTTAAAAATTTTTTTATATCCATCCTTTTATTCCCCCCAACAGATAAACCCTGTATCTCATGCATATTTTGCCTTTAAATGTGCCTTTACCACCCCTCAGGATGTTTCCCTATTAACAGGCTGGTGATTCTTGACCTCCGCCCTTCTGCAACATTGGTTTCTGGAAATACAGTTAAAATGGTTGTTAAGCCTTTTCTGCCTAATGCAGTATTTTCTTTTTTATTGTAACACAGTACACAACAATGGTAGCAACAAGACAAACAACACAAGACAAAACATAAAACACAAAACACAATCTTTGTCGCAACAATATATTCACGGGATTCTGGGTTGCTTCTCAGCTGGTACCAGCTTTTCCTGATTTTCTGAAAGACAAAAAGAACGTATTTCTACCCCTTTTGGGGTGGCAGATTATTGCTTAAAATATCCCTTCCTTTTACAAACATCCTTGCTGATTGCTGGCAACAAAGAGGAATTACCCCCACACGTCCCTGTGGTTTTGTTCTATAGGCAGGCCAGGTTTCAATGGCTCCTACCTTTTAAGGGTTTAGGGGGAATTATTATCCCACCGGTTTCAGAGTGGCAGCCGTGTTAGTCTGTATCAGAATAAACAACGAGGAGTCCTTGTGGCACCTTAGAGACTAATACATTTATTTGGGCATGAGCTTTTGTGGGCTAGAGCCCACTCCCTCAGATGCATGAAGTGAAAAATTGAGGAGCAGGTGTAAACACGTGACAGGATGGGGGTTGCTTTACCAAGGGTGAGGTCAGTCTAAGGAGATAAGAGTTCATTCTTGATCCTCTCTGGTTTGCTGTATAGGATGTTGATCAGGTGGTTCCGCAGTTTCTTTGAGAGTGTGGCACAATCTCTCACCATAGTCTGTGTGGTATGTTGATTGTAATGGATTCTTTACCTTCTGTCCTTTGGTATTATGTAAATTTCTTTGCGTTTGGAAAGGAAGATGATGTGTGTCTGTATCTGCACGAGTTTTTTCATGAAGTTGATGGATTTCCAGTCATACGGCTGAATTCAGTGCCTTGCATGGTGAAAGCTTCGAGTGGTAGCCGTGTTAGTCTGTATCAGCAAAAACAATGAGGAGTCCTTGTTCCGTCATTACATTCATGAGGTGGTGAACCTCGGTTTGCCTTCTTATTCAGCAGACCAAGTTTGCAATGTTTCTCTGCTGTGCTAAGCTTTAAGTGTGTTGACAGGTAATTGCTGAGAAGCATCAATACCATATGACCTTAAAGGTTTTTCCAAAAATCATACACACTATACATTGTTACAGGGGTACTTATTAACATTAAATTTATCCCAATGTTTAATATTAAGATCAAGTCTATTCAAAGTATCTTGTTATACCATGCCTTTTATTTAGACAATCTGTTTTTGAGGCCAGTGTGTTCAATGTTCTCTTGAAAACTTTGCATAGGCTTTTTAATGTAATTATATCCTTGGGGTTTTGGTGAATTCAAAGGTAGGGGTGTCATGCATATAAGCAGACCCCCTTTGTACCTGTCTTCAGATTTCAGCACTGCATACACACAGAAAAAGGATATTTTTTCCTACTTGGGGTTAACCTGTCCCTCTCATATTTTTAGGTTTGACTTCGTTTTCCACCTTCCTCTGGAGGGTCATAATTTGAGCCTTTTGGTTTCAGGTAGTTTGTTTGCTGACCAGGCATATTCATTATCTGCAGCTCCTTTGTGGTGCCATTTATGGACAGTTCTCTCTTTGCTCTATCAGTTAGGTGATTTGCATTAACACAGACGCTTTCTGGCTTGCTTTTGCCTCCAAAGCCATCAGCAGCTCAGAGACCCTGTCTTAAAAGGGACAAAATCAACTTCCACCCGAGTTTTGATTTCTTTTCACTTTCACCTCCTGTTTCCAGAACACCCAGCGAGCTGAAAAAGAAAACATAACCTATTGTGGCTCCTTTTAGAGCTCTAATAGGATTTTAATTAAGTAGCATGTTTTGTTTGCATTTCTTTTACCCCTTCTACAACATACACTGCACATGTCCTGGGGAAAAATGCACCTTCCTTTCATAGTTTTACTTCTATAACATTATATTAGCCATATCAACTTTTACATAAGGTGTAACTGTTTCTTTTGTGCTCACAGAGTTTTCATGTACCTTCATCAAAGTAGAATCTGATTACTCAGAGCCACCTTAAGGCTCAGGCCTGGTCTACACTAAGAAGGGGGTTCGAATTAGGGTACGCAAATTCAGCTACGTGAATAGCGTAGCTGAATTCGAAGTACCCTAATTCGAACAACTCACCCGTCCAGACGCGGCGGGGTCGAACTCCGCGGCTCCCCCGTCGACTCCGCCAACTCCTTCTGCCGAGGTGGAGTACCGGAGTCGACCGCGGCGCTTCCGGAGTTCGAACTATCGCGTCTAGATCAGACGTGATAGTTCGAACTCCAAAAAGTCGAACTCTCCGCGTCGAACCGGCAGGTAAGTGTAGACGTACCCTCAGTGTTTCTAATGTTGCCTCTTTTTTCGTGTGCACCTCACCCCTGCTGTTGCTGCAGAGAGGCACTGTCTTATTTCCTTATTTCTTTTACTACAGCTCTTATCTGCTATTTTGTTACCAAAAACAAAAAAACTCAATAACAACAAAAACACAAAGGATCCAGAATTTCTTCCCCTTCTCCTGGCTGAGTGTGGCTCTCAAGTGGCGCAGCGGCAGCCCATCTGCCGGTGGGGAACATAAGATGCATCCCGAGGGAGAGACCAGTCCTGAAGAGTCCCCCTACCTCAAAGTTTTCCCAGCAAGCAATTCCAATGGCCCAGCAAGAGGCTTCCTTCTGATTATTGATTAATCAGGTGGGGGGTTTTCCCAGAGTTTGCAGCCTTGAGACCCTGTCAGACACATTCTTGAGGGCACATCCTGCTCCTCTAAAATGCCTGCATCAGAAATTTCAACACAGTTCTTATCAGGAAGGACATGGGGTCAAGCTGCCCTTTCTGTGGCACCCAAACCCCCATCCCCTCCTTCCTTGGTCAAGCTAAGCATGCTGCATGACCACTTTACGGCCTGCTTTTAGCACTAAGCCATAGTGGTTTCAGGCACTTCACTGGTTTGCCAAAATCTCCCCGTACACTGAGTGTAGGTCTGGAGAGCACACGGATCGAGTCTGCAGGTGACACAAGGCTAGGAGGGAAGGGTTACAACACTTTGGAGGATAAAGCCAAAATTCAGAGGGATCTTGCTAAGTTGGAGAACTGGGCTATAGACAACAACATGAAATTCAACAAAGACAAACGTAAGGTGCTGCACATAGGGAAGAACAACCAAATGCAAAAATACAGAATGGGGGGAAGCTGGTTTGGCAGCAGCACTGCTGAGAAGGATCTGGGTTGGTGGATCCCAACCTCAACATGAGTCAGCAATGTGATGCTGTTGCAGAAAAAGCAAATGCAGTTTTAGGTTGCAGTAACAGAGGCCTCGCATGCAAGTCACAGGAGGTGACAGTACCGCTCTAGCCAGTGCTGCGTAGGCCTGAGCTGGAGAACTGTGTCCAATTCTGGTCACCAATGTATAGAAAGGATGTAGAGAAACTGGAGAGTATCCCGAGGTGGACACAGATGGTCAGAGGGATGGAATGCAATGCAAGTCATCTGAGCAAAGACTGAAGGAACTGGGTATTTTGGTTTGGAAAAGAGGAGACTAAGGGGGGATATGACAGCAGGCTTCAAACACTTGAAAGATTGACATAAGAAAGATGGAGAAAAGTTGTTCTCTTTTGCCACAGACGGCAGGACGATGAGCGATGGGTTCAAACTACAGCACAGCAGATCAAGATTAAATCTCAGGACAAACTTCCTCACTGTAAGAACAGGAGGTTAATGGAACAGATGCCTAGAGAGGTTGTGGAAGCTCCATCACTGGAGGGTTTCAAAGGCTCGCTGACTATCTGGGATGGTTTAGACACAGCAAACCTGGCAGCCTGACAGGGGTTAGACTAGACGACCCTTGCAGCCTTTTCTAACTTGATGGTTTTATGATTCTCTAAGTTAATGTCCCTCTTATGCAGTGACGACCAGGCCTTAAGGGTTGGCTCCTGGCCCTCACTTAGGTAGCTCCAGCCAGGCCTTTCCCTCTGGCTGGTGTGGGGGAAGGTGCTCCCAGGATCCCCTCTGGATCCTCCACAGGTCTCTTTCTGCCCTTTCCCCGTCTGTCAGGGCACTAGGCACCAGCTCTCCCTGAGTGAGGGAGCTCCACCAGCCCCTTGCAAGGCTCTGGGCCTCTCCCACCAGCCCCCTATGTCTTTCCGAGCCCCTTGTCTCCCCTCTGTGAGACAGCAGGTTCCATTTTAGAAGCAGCCCTGCCCCTTCCCCAGGCTACCATCACGTGATGTCTGATCCAGCCAGCATCCCAAACCATCACTGGGGTGGGGGCTAACTGCACACTGATGGGGCTGAGCCCAAATCCCCTAAAAGGGCCAGCCCAACCCAGTAGCACCCACCTGGCAGGGGAGGGGGAAGCCGCTGCCAGGAGTCAGGCCGGGCTGGACCAGTGGTGATGCTGCAGCAGGGCACAGAGATGCAATGGGCTGGGGGAGGCGGAGGCAGAATTATGTGTAACTGTGACACCCCCCTTCCCTGCCCCTCAGCACAACTCCCTGCTGAAGCGCAGGCCTGAGCTCTGTCTTTACAGGACTTCAAAAAAGAAACGTATTGCACAGAATTGAAGCTCAGAGCTACGGTACCAGCCCCTGCCTGTAGGGGTTAACGACAGCTGCCAGTCAGCTCAGAGAGTCGCAGACAATTTCTTAGCGAGCGAACGTTTAACACACACACAGCCCCTCGCAAACAGTATGCGGGACACTGTTCAGTCCCCTCAGCAGCGCGGTTCGACAGTAAATCTGTGGGGTTCCTTACAGAGACTCCCGGTGCTGTTGCTGTTGCATGTACTTCAGTGCAAGGTAACAACACAACACTCACGTGTGGAGTTTGGGCCACACCTTCCGAGCATTCCCCTCTGACCTCACACTGATCATGTCCCAGTCTCTGTGGTGGGGGGCTCCAAATGTATGTGTCCCCCCTCTGGACTCTCCAGGGCCTGAGGAGAATGGCGGCCTCTCCGTCCCCGGCCAGCACCTCAGAATCTCCTCAGCAAACATCAGTCCAAAGCCCCGTCCGGCCATCAGCAATTCTCATGTAGCGCCCCCGCTCCTCCCGGTCACCTTCTTTAATGCCAGTTGGCTTACAGGAGTTGATGGACAGGTCTGGGTTCTTCTGGATCCCGCCACCCCCTCAGCAGGGTGAACCTTCTTTATTTTCCCCTACGAATTTATTTGGCGGTGCCTCCACCCCCCGTCGCTCCTTCCTGGCAGGGTCACCAGGGCAGCTTGGGCAGAAAATTCTTACCACAGGGGAACTCCCACTTACTTGCCAGATCGTTGGAGACTCCCAAGAAATAACACAAACACATACAATGTATTCAACACAGTAATTGTATTAAACAGGAGACAAACATACCATAACAGGGTAAAACACTGCTAATACCCGTGACTTTCCCCAGTCACAGGACCTGATGTATGAAATGTAAGATCAGTGTCCCGTCGGTACCGTACTTTGTTGGGGCGTTTGATGACCTATGACCACAAGGTCGTCTCTGCAGTGGTTTAGCCGTGTGGCTGGCTGGGTTCAGTACAACCCAAAGGACTCACAAGTGGGAGGAGGTGGTAAGTCCTTCCACAGGTTTAATAAGCAGCAGGTTATAAAATCCCAAAACCGTCACTCCCTGGCTTGAGGACACAGTTCAGGGAGTAGGGGGTCGCCAAAACAAATTCCCTGGTGCCCTCACAAACTCCATGAATGATCCTCAGGGTCAGAGCTGACTCTGGACCCCTCGGTCACTGCAGAGGGGCTGGTCTCTGCTGGCCGGGATCCTCCTCAGGCAGGAGTCAGGCTGCGTCGATCCCAGGATTTCCCCTCCCCACAAAGGGGTGCAGGGCTCAAGGTGCAGGTTACACAACTACACTAAACTCCAAACTGTCGTCTCCTAGTCCAGCGCCCAGACACCCCCCGCCCCAGCAGGCAGCAGCCCTGGACTAGCAGCCAGAGCAGAGCTGAGCATGTGGGGACTGGTCTCACTCAGGGAGTTGGAGGCTGAACTCAGCCTGGCTGGGGAAGTTTCCCAGCAAAACTCAACAAACTGGGAGTGATCAGTGGAGAGGAAAAAGCCAGCAAGGCTGCTTGTCCTTCCTGGAAACCTCCTGTACAGCCCCAGAGATGGCGACCGAGGCCGTGTCTACGCTACAAAGTCATGTCGGCGTTCAGCCACCAACGTTTGTGTATCGCTGGGCATGTGCCCACTTGGCTGCTTGTACCAGTGCTGCTCGTACTCACCAGGAGTGCTTGTGTAACACGCTAACCTTTGATTCCACACGTGCCCCCTCTCATCCCATGTTACCGCCGGAGCAGTGAGCAGGGTCTGTCTCTTTGGACAGCAGAACTCCCACCCGTGGATGGTCACACATAGGAAAAATTGCAGATTTGGACAGTCGTGGATGCCCCAGGATAGGGCCGGCCTTCGGGGCGGGCAATGTGGGTGACTGCCCAGGGTGCCATGGTCAGGAGGGGAGAGGACGTGGTCCGGAGGCAAGGAGCAGGACACAGGCCTGGCCCCACACTGCCCCCAGCCTTCCTCTTACCGTGCTTCAGCGGGATGACGCTGGAGGCCCCACAACACAGGGCCCAGGACACAGAGCAGGATGCCATGGCTGGGGCGGAGCTGGGGGTATCCCAGGAGGGGAGAGGGCCCAGGCTTCCCCAGGCCCAGCCCCTACGCTGCACGACCTCCGACAGCCAATCGCACGCGCCGCGCACGGGGATGATGCCTTTACGCTCTCACCAGAGCCCCACCCGCAAGAGGGGGCCATGAAAGGCTGGGCCCAGGGGGCTGAAACACTGTGAATAGTGGGGTGCTGAGAGCCACTGAACCAAACTGTAACCCTGCATGTGATGGAAACCGCCTCCAGCCAGGGGGTGCGGCAGCCCCCCTAGATCCAGCACCTATGGCCAGGTGCTGTCAACAGAGCGCTGTCATCCGCTTCCCTCAAGCCTCCTTCCCTCATCCACCCGTCTCCCCCCTCCACCTCCCCCGTGCAACCATCTCTTATCTCCAGACCTCCCACTACCCCTCCTTCCCTCATCCAACTGCCAGGCATCACTTCCCATTTCTATTTCTGTTCCAGGGCTGCTGTCAGAGGGAGGCTCTAACCCAGCAGGCTGCAGAAAGGACCCACAGGCCAGTGATCAGGGGCTCGGCTCAGCGCGAAGGCAGGACAATGGCCAGGGGCAATATCTATGAGAACATGCCGATGACGGAAGCTGCTCCCCAGCCCAAAGGTAAGCACAAGAGGCTGCACCGGACCCTGGACTCCCGCTGGCCTCTCCTTGGCTTTGTGGTCTCTGCAGAGCGTCCTGGGCAGCGATCGCTTGCTCCACTGACCACGTCCCCAGAGCTCAGCCTTGTGCTGGCCAGACAGCACCACGGGCAGTGGGCGAGGGTGCTCGGTCAGTGCTTCCCAGTGCGTTCTCTCCCCTGCCAGTCCCCAACGGGAGAAGGGCACAGGGGGAGAGATGGGAGTCCCTGCCCGGCATCCCAGCCTCCTGCCGGGCAGCGCAGTGCCATGGGCTGGCCATAAAAGCCAGCCAGGCTCCCCCTCCCCAGCTCACTGCCACCATCAGCCTCTCCCAGGAGGAGATCACCAGGGTCGAATCCTCACAGCCCCCATCTCTGGGGACCAGCTCCCTCTCATCCCCCCATTTCACAGTGACACCTCCTTTCCTTACCCTCTGCCCCTTCCCTGCCCGAGCACACGCGTCTAACCGTGAGCAGGGGCAGGGAGATGTAGCTGTGTTAGCAGAGAAGGGTTTTCCCCAGGGCTCGGGGACGGGGAGGGAGCCTGTTCCTCCAAGGACAAGGAGCAAATGGAGCTGGAAGTGCTGAGATAAGGACCAGGCTGTTTTTCTAAAGCTCCCAGCACAAGGGGCCCCTCTCAGGGCTTTGGCTGGGTGACTGGGCAAAAAAATGGCAAATGAAATTCAATGTTGATTAATGCAAAGTAACGCACATTGGAAAACATAATCCCAACTATACCTATAACACGATGGGGTCTGAATTAGCTGTTTCCACTCAAGAGAGGGATCTTGGAGTCACTATGGACAGTTCTCTGAAAACAGCCACTCAATGTGCAGCGGCTTCAAAAAACCGAGCAGAATGTTCGGAATCATTAAGAAAGGGACAGAAAATATCCTATTGCCTCTATATAAATCCATGGTGCACCCACGTCTTGAATACTGCGTGCAGATGTGGTTGCCCAATCTCAAAAAAGATATATTGGAATTGGAAAAGGTTCAGAAAAGGGATTAGGGGTATGGAACGGCTGCCATATGAGGAGAGATTAATAAAACTGGGACTTTTCAGCTTGGAAAAGAGACGACTAAGGTGAAATATGACTGAGATATATAAAATCATGACTGAGGTGGAGAAAGTAGATAAGGGAGTGTTATTTACTCCTTCTCATAACACAAGATCTAGGGGGTCACCAAGTGAAGGTTTAAAACAAACAAACAAAACAAACAGAAGGAAGTATTTCTTCACAAAATGCACAGTTAACCTGTGGAACTCCTTGTCAGGGGATATTGTGAAGGCCAGGACCATAACAGAGTTCCTAGATAAGTTCATGGAGGACAGGTCCATCATTGGCTATTAGCCAGGATGGGCAGGGATGGTGTCCCTAGCCTCTTTGCCAGAAGCTGGGAATGGGCAACTGGGGATGGATTCCCTGTTCTGTTCATTCCCTCTAGGGCACCTGGCACCGGTCACTGTTGGCAGACAGGTTGGCAGACAGGACACTGGGCTAGATGGACCTTTGGTCTGACCCAGACTGGCCATTCTTACATTCTTATATTTGGTTGTGCAGGTGTCAGCTGAACAAGGGCCTGCTCCGGGGGTTGTTTATCCCCATTGGTTTCAGTGCAATCCAGATGCCATGTGGCAGCTGTTCTGGATTGAACACATGAAAGACGCCCAGGAAGGGTCAGGAGACAGGCAGGGAGACGGGGCTGACAGAAGTGGAGGGTGTGGCCGTAGGCAGCTGCAGCTACGCACCGAGCTCAGCTAGGCTCTCTGCTGCGACAAAGGAAAAGCTGGATATGAGTCAGCAGTGTGCCCTTGTTGCCAGGAAGGCTAACGGCATTTTGGGCTGTATAAGTAGGAGCATTGCCAGCAAATCGAGGGACGTGATCATTCCCCTCTATTCGGCATTGGTGAGGCCTCAACTGGAGCACTGTGTCCAGTTTTGGGCTCCACACTACAAGAAGGATGTGGAAAAATTGGAAAGAGTCCAGCGGAGGACAACAAAAATGATTAGGGGGCTGGAGCACATGACTTATGAGGAGAGGCTGAGGGAACTGGGATTGTTTAGTCTGCAGAAGAGAAGAGTGAGGGGGGATTTGATAGCAGCCTTCAGCTACCTGAAGGGGGGTTCCAAAGACGACGGTGTTACGGCATCCGCGGGCGATGCTCTGGAACTGCTCCCCACAAAGCCAGTCAGGACTTTGGGGAGCCTCCTCTCCCATGGAGCAGACTGTCTGCAGGGCAAGAAGCTCACACGGCTTCACCTCCTGGGTCTCTTCTGGGAGCATGTAGCATATGCCCCTTTGTGCGCTTCCCACAGCGAGTCTGCCCAGGCAGGTGTGAGGAAATGGGAATGTTCCGGCTGTCTGATGTGAATGCTGAGAGGGGAGTATTGACCTGGGAAGGGTGCAGGGGAGTTGTGCTGGGACTGGCTGCACTGGGGAAGGGAGATACCTGAGCATGTAACCTGAGACCCCAGGAGGGGGGTTGGAGGCCAGGTGACACCTCTGCCCGGGACACTGGAAAAAGGACAGAGGCCCTTGGAGGAGCCGGGGGGAGGCTGAGTGAGAGGCTGGAGGAAGCTTCAGTATGGGAGCTGGCTGGGAAATGGAGGGGAGCCCTGATGGGGCTTGGGCTTCCCAACGGGGCTGTGGCCTCCATGGGGCCCACAGATGAACCTGACTACAGGAGGTCCTGTTGTCTGTACTGGGAAGACCTGTTTTGAACTGTGCTCCTGTCGTCTAAATAAACCTTCTGCTTTACTGGCTGGCTGAGAGTCATGGTGAATTGCAGGAAGCCGGGGGTGCCGGGCCCGGACTCCCCCACACTCTGTGACAGCAGGGTTCTGGGGAAGCCAGAGGGTCCTGCACACACCCCCACTTTTCAGTTAGACGTGACTCTGAGCCAGCCAGTAAAACAGAGGTTTAGTTGCTAGGCGACAGAGTGTCCGGTTAGAAACTGAGGCACCCACACAGTATTCAGAGGAAACATTAAGAACAGGCCCATTTTGTCACATCTCTCCCCCCTTCGAGACTGAACTGAGCGAGGTCACTTTAGCCAGTGACCTGGGGAAGTTTGAACCCAGCAACGCTTCCATGGGTGCCCCAGCATCTCTCCCATTCCTTGGAATGAGTTACACCAGGACAGTCCAGTTTCACCCCCTCCCGTGGGTCTGTTGTGCTTGATGGCGCTTGCAGGCTGTGTGTGGGAAGGTTCATGCAGCCCGGGCCCTTTTGCCACCCCAATAGCCCTGGGGTTTAAACTGGGATTGGGTCTTTTCCCAGCACTCCAGTTTGGAGGGCTGCAATTTGGGCTCTCTTGGTTAAGAGCCCCCAGTTTGACCGTGGCCACCCTCTGAACAGGTGTGTCTGTTCCCAGCAGCTTGGCCTCAGCCCCTTGCATTTGACACCACCACGTCGGAGGAGAGTGGTCAGTATACACAGTAAAGCGCTGCCCAAAATGATACAGCTGCAGCTTTCCAAGGGCCTGCACCAGGGCTGGGCATTTTTTTTTTTTGAGGCCACATAGTTCTGCTTTTGGGGCAGCCGTTTTTTGCAGTTCCACTTCGTCACAGATGGATCTAGACTGTTCTCAGTGGTGGCAGATGACAGAACAAGGAGCAATGGTCTCAAGTTGCAGTGGGGGAGGTTTAGGTTGGATATTAGGAAACCCTATTTCACTAGGAGGGTGGTGAAGCACTGGAATGGGTTACCTAGGGAGGTGGTGGAATCTCCTTCCTTAGAGGTTTTTAAGATCAGGATTGACAAAGCCCAGGCTGGGATGATTTAGTTGGGGATTGGTCCTGCTTTGAGCAAAGGGTTGGACTAGATATCTCCTGAGGTCCCTTCTAACCCTGATATTCTGTGATTCTATGAAAACATAAGGAAAAATGTAGTGTGCACTGGGTGGCAGAGAAGCTCCTCCCAGAATCTGTTTCAGGAAAGGCTGAGAACTGCAAACTCAGTACATTAGTGAGAGGCAGCTTTACCCTTTGGTTAGCGTGAGAGAAGCCACTTCTGCAATGTAAGGGGATGATCTGGGCATCTGAGTGTTGTCTGCTGGTTCCAGGAACCACACCCCATGGGGGAGCGGCGCGAGCTAATGGCTGAGGCCCAGATCAGACAGGGAGGGGGTGCAGCAGGCTGAGACTTTCAGGGAGAGGAGAATCTGACAGTCTTGTGTCTCCAAGCAGCTGCCGTTCACCTTGGGGAGACCAAATCCAGGGCACACCGAGCACACTTACTTCTGTCTACACATAGATCCTGGCTCGAATGCAGCTCTAGTCTTCTCCCTTTAATGTGCAGGGGAGATGTAGTCTTAGGGCTTTGCCCTGTGATTCGCCCCTTGGCTGCCTTGCAGGGGGGAGCCCAGCATCCTGGGGATGGGTTATCAGACAGGGATGCTGTAGAAAGGCCCTTCTGAGCACACTGCTGCTGTCAGCCCCACTTTTCTCCTGCACAGAATCATTTCCCCCTCATTTCACTGCCTCGTTGAGTTCATATTTCATAAGTTGTTTCAGGTTCCTTTCCACATTTAGAAATACTCCTTTGGGCCTGGACTTCATAAGCCTTAAATTTCCCTCTCAAGAAATGCTTAGGCAGGGGGGAAATCCTGCTCCGAGATCTCTCTCACAGGACGCCTGCCTGGCACTAGAGTCACTCCTGATTTAGGGAGGGTCGCTTTTCACATTCGAGTTCAGGTCGGTTCTGACCTTATTTGGCCTCTTTCCGCTGTTGCCGTTAACCACAGTCGGGGACTAGGAGGCTGAGCACGTATGGGATTTGAGGGGTGGAGTTTCCTCGGTCAGTGGCTGTTGAGCTGTAACTTTCCATGGATACGTTTCTTCTTCTCCTTCAAGGAAACCCTCCCCAGACATCAGTTCCTTGGTGGCACACGGCGCGGGGCATCATCACTGCTGTCCTTCTCCTCCTGGGTCTGGCCCTGGCCACATCCCTCCTTGCTGTGACACTTCTATGTAAGTTCAACTGCAGCTCCAAGCCCAACGTTTGCCAACTTCCATAGAGGGCAGCTGGGTCGACTGGGGATGGGGGGGGGGAAAACATATTCCAGCAGAATATCGACCACTTTTCCAGTCTGTCCCTCCAAATAAATCTCCTGCTCCAGGGAGTTTGAATGGAGCTGTAAGATCTTGCCCTGCTGCTTTTATACTAGCACAATCTTTCTAAGTCTAACGATGGTCCAGCACTGGCACCAGTCACCGGGGGAGGCTGTGGAATCCCCATCACGGGAGGTTTTTAAGGACAGGTTAGACAACCACCTGTCAGGGATGGGCTGGGTGAACTTCATCCTGCCTGAGCATCACCTCAGGGACTTCAGATCACATGTGGCAGCCCCACATGCTCAACCTGCGCTCAGAGGGTCACGCTGGTCCGTTCCTGACCACATATCACCAGCACGAGCCTCAGCCCCAGGTGTCCTCATGGCACCATTGAAATGCCCTTCAGAGAGAGCGGACGGCCCAGTGGTTCGGGCGCTTGTCTGGGGCTCAGACTGCTGGGTTTAATTCCCTCCTCTGCCAAAGAGTCCCTGCCCTGGAGCCAGCGAACAGCTGAAAGCAGGGAGCTGGAGTGGAGAGCTCTTGGAGGAGAGGGGAGACAAGCCCCTGTTCCTTAGGGGCAGTGAGTGGCAAAGACGACTGGCACCTCCCCGTGCTGGGGGGCCACAATCTAAAGGGGAGGACACGTGACCGCCCCATGTGTCTCCTCTGCCCAGCGACCCCCGTGCCCAGCCCAGGGCCACCATGCACTCCCTGCCCTGCCAGAGTTACCTGCGGGGGGCTCTGTCCTTCTCCCGCCGCGCCTCCCCCCAGCACATTCGGCCATTCTCCCTGGCAGCCGGGCTCGGGCGAGGAGCAGGAGGGAGCCACGTCTCATGAGGCTGAAGCCGGCGCTCCAGGTCACTGCTCTGGAACGAGGCCTTGGCTGTGCCGGTTTCCCTCCTCGGGAGGGAAGCTGTCCAAGATTAAAATAAAAGACGTCATAGAGAACAGCCTCGCACTCGGAGCATGTTCCTTCTCTGCGCGTGGCTGGTCTCCAGCCGCAGTTCGGTTCAGTCGCTGACCTGCAGACGTGTGATTTCTAGATCTCCAGGCACAGAGCAAGCTGCAAGCGGTTGAAGAAGCGGTGCAGAAGCTCCAAGTCTCTCTGCAGCCTGACGACGCCTCGGACGCGTCAGCGAAGGGATCGGACAGTAAGTCGCAGGATGAGGGTCTTAGGCATCAGGGTGGGTCAGCTCCCCTCCCTTGGCCTGGAAGCTGAGCACTCTCCTGCCTACAGGGATGGGGGGTGCCTGGCATCCTCCTGCTCCCCTCCATAGACTTCCCTGCCAGGTGGTCCCGTCCCCCGTCTAACGAGCTGCTGCTCTGCACCTTCCTCTGTCAGCGGAGGCTCTGTTCCCAGGGACGGGTGGCTGCTCCCGGCTCCCTCCTAGCTCCCTTCCTGGCAGTGGCAGGCTGGCTGCATCCGCCCCATGCTCCTGCGCAGGATGCCTAGTGGTCACCATCTTCCGTCCTTTCACTGTTGCTCCCTTCGCTCCATAGTTTTCCCCTTGGCCCCTGTATTGTCAGGGTTGCATTGGCGGGAAAGACGGATGCAGCTCATGAGACACACAGGGCCGAATTCAGACCCTGGTGTAAGCAGGACGTCCGTGGAGCTGCACTCGTGGGTCTCCATTTGCCCCCCAGTCCCTGAGCCCTCCCTGTGCAGCTCCAATAATTTGGGTACCTGCCACAGTCCCATTGCTGGAGGCAGAGCGCCCCCTTGTGGCCACGTCTCACAACTGTCTGTCTGTCTGGCACAGGGCTGCACATACAAACCCGTCCATGGATCAGGTTATTCAGCGTCCAGTCAGAAAATGGGCCTGAACTAAACCCTGGCACAGAACTCGCCTGAACGCTGGGCTGTTCAAAATCCCGGCCTGGAGCCCCGGGCCAGGGCTCGGGGCCACGGATGTTCTTGCAGCCCCAGCTCTGCCCCATGCTGCAGGGGACCCACTCACAGCTCACAAGGGGGAGCGATTGGGAAGAGGAGGCTGGGGAGATTGGGGGGACAGGGCTAGAATTCAGGAGAGCTGGGGTCAATTCCCAGCTCTGCTGCAAACTTCCTGTGTGATCTTGGGCACCTCTCCCTGCACCTCAGTTCCCCTGCAGGAAAATCATCCTTTATTTCTCCCACCTCGCATCTATTTTGACTGTGAGCTGTTGAGAGCAGGGACTGTCCCCTCCTGTCCGTACAGCGCCTGGCACACAGGGCCCTGCAGGTGCTGCTCTACTGCACGTGCTGATAATCAAGTGTTCTGCATCTCCACTGACGTCGCTGTGACTTTCTTCTAGGTCTGCAGCTATTGGATGAAGCGCAGGCAGGAGTCCGGAAGCTGAAAGCCCAGCTGGGTAATGTCAATGCAGCGTATGGAGAAATCCAGATCCGGCTGGACAATGTCAGTGCAGCGCAAGCAGCAGTGCAAGGTCACTGCTCTAAGTACTAGCTGGAGTGCTGGCTGGTGCTGTTTCTGCTGGTGCTGAGGATGAACGGAGGATTTCAGGCTCCCAGGCTGACAACGCAGCGACTTTCTCCAGCACCGAGTTCTCTTCCATTGAAAATCACCGGTGGCTGCACCTGGGCCCACACCGTGGTGATCGGTGTGGAGTTAAATTACACTCTAGGCCTCGTTAGCCTAATGGGAGCACCCAGCTGTCAGCTCTTCTTAGACGCTCCAAACCCGTCAGGTCACAGGCAGAAAGTAACCCTGGCATTTCAGCGTATGGGGTGTTACTTTCAGAACCATCCCTGAGCCAGCGCCCCCGGCAAGGTGTTGAGGGTGGTGCCAAAGTGCAAGACACCCAAGACCTTCACCACTTATGATCAATGAAAATTGTTGATGCAAAACCAGGAGATCTTCTACCTTGGGCAGCTACATTCCCCCTCCTGAATTCCCCCTGCCAGCTCAGCTGAACAGTGAGTCTCCCCTTTCCCGTTACAGCCGTGCTGCTCTGCACTGGGACCAGCGCCCATGCTCCAGGCCAGATGCAGCTGCATTTCAGTGCTGGGGAAATGACCCCGTGATGCCTGCTTTCTGCAGCGCTCTTTGGGATCCATCATGTGGCCACAAAAAGTTACTTATTGTGATGCTTGAGAATCAGGATTCAGAAGCTCCCTGGGCTGGGGGCAGCTGAAGGGAAGGGGAAATGCAGCACTAGAAACCCTGAGCTCCCTGCGTGTGTCCCTGTGACTTTAGCCTGGACGTCTCACCTCAGTTTCTGCTCCTAGGTGACATGTTACCCGGATGCTGGAGGTTTTACGGTGGGAACCTGTATTACTTTTCACAAGGAAAAAAGCCGTGGGAGGAGGCCGAGCAATTCTGTGTGTCTTGGAACTCACACCTGACCTCTGTCTCCTCCCAGGTGGAACAGGTGAGTGTAGGAAGCTCCGAGGGGCTTGGATAATGGGTCAGTGCCTTGTTTCACACCAGAAGGAGGTGGGAGGTGGCAGCTGAGGTTCCGATTCTGCGATGTACCTTTTGGCAAACTATCGGAGAGGATGCGAAGCCTTAGTACCTGACTCAGGGCATTCACCCATCAATTTAAAACAGAGATGGGCAGAGGAACAGAGCCAGGATCTGGGGTGCCGGGGGGAGGTGGGGAGATTTGGGGTCAGGCTCATTTCTGATTTTCCCTACTTCCAATGTAGCATTTCCTGCAAACCCAATGGCCTTTCCCAGTGAGGACCCCTTTGATCCCTCTCCCCAGGCCTGAGCTCCTGCTGGACAATCTAGAAGCCTGTATCTGGAAGGCTTGTGTGCAAGGGGCCATGCACCTCTCAGAGAATCCTCTCTCCCCATGTGCCCACTGCAGCCCTCACCCCAGGCCTCTGCGGCACTTTCGGAAGAGGAGACTCCCACCCTCCGGCAGGGCCAGACTTTGCACCCAGTTCTCTGCTCCGAGCTTTGCCTCCTGCAAGGGCAGGGGGCTGGAGTGAACTCTGAGGTGCCCGTCAGTACCTGCCGCAGCCCAGCTCTGAGGGGACCTTGGGGGGAGTGTTCTGAGACAGGTCCCTGCTGTTAGCCCCAGGCAGATACTGATACAGACACAGACACAGAGCTGCTCCAGGGCTCCCTCAGGGTCTCCCAGCTAGTCACTGTCAGCGTTGGGGGCAGGACACCGCGTCTCCCGCTGCCCAGTGCCCTGCTCACACCACCAGACGCCCTTTCCTCTCCCCCAAAATCTGTTCAGCCCAGGCAGCTGCGGCTGCATCCTGCAGCCTCTCTTGGGTGACCTGCACATGCTGCAAACTGTGTTGTGCAGGAGTTTCTCTCCAGCGAGACCCAGGGACAAGATCACTGGATTGGACTCACCGACCTGGGGACAGAAGGCAGCTGGCGCTGGGTGGATGGCACAGAATACAGAGCAGACGCAAGCAGGGGGTGAGTAAAGCTTGAGAGACGTGATTATTTATTACAGGTTTGGTCACAAGCTCTTTCGGGGAGCATCTGTACGGCCCCTGGTGTCTATGCAGCACCCGGCACAGCGGGACCGATCCTGAGGGAGGCCCCCGGGCGCTGCCACGACAGCAGTGAATCCTCTCAGGAATTTCTGCTAATGCCCCTTTGCTTAGAGCAGGAGCCTCAACACGGAGTGTGTGTTCAGTGCCCACTGAGACCCAGGGCCAGAGCCTCCCCTGGGTAACTCGGCATTGACTTGAATGAACCACAGGGCTTTATACCAGCTGAGCGTCTGGCCCCAAGTCGACTCAGTGCAGCCAGGGGAGTCTGGAGTGAGCGGCAGGTTCCCGCTCTCCTTGGGATTGCGCTGCGCTCTCCTCTCGGTCAGGCTGGGAACGGGGAGGCTGTGGGGCCGGGGGCATGGCCGGAGCCAGCTGCAGTCGGTGCAGTGACCTCAGGGGGCTGTGGGCGAGGCCCATAAGCAGGGCCAGGGAGAAGTTAATGACTGACCCCCGCTGCCCTCTCTTCCCGTTCCTGCGTTCCCATCCCGGGGGTGCCTGGGACGTGCTGTGCCACCTGCTCTGGTTCTGGGCACTGAGATCCGAGTTGCTGCTGCTCAGCGTTTGGAGCCACACACTGACTTTGGCTCTTTGCTGGCCTGTCAGGCGCAGGGCAGGTGCTACCCCCGGCCGTCAGAAGCCCTTCGTTACCATGGCCACAAGAGCTGTGGAGAACTCTGAGGGGTGGCCGGGGGGTGCATCGCTTCACCGCGTCATTGCTGGGGGTCTTGGTCCCCTGCCAGCAAGAGTCCACAGAGCAGAACTGAGCTCAGGAATTGGCTGTGGTTCTCCCCTGAGACATTAACACTCTGATCCGTAGGTTCTGGGCGGAGAATGAGCCAAACAATCACGATCCAAAGAAAGATGGTGGAGAAGACTGTGTTCACACCGAGCCAAGAAAGCGGAATTTGTGGAATGATTACAAGTGCACTCAGCCTTTCAGGTGGATTTGTAAGCGGGCCCATGGATAGGCTGGGCTGTGACATGCAGTTCCCAGTACCTCAGAAAGCGCCTTAATTTCCAAGCTATGGAGCATGTTTTCCAGCCACCTGCCGATGAGGAGCCCTGTGCACTGGATGGGGCCACATGGGATGTGCATCGCAGGGACGCTTTGTCTTGCTGTGATATTTCTGGCTTTAGCAGCGACAGCTGCCCTTATGCTGCTCAGTGTGGCTGGCTCTGTAATTTGTATGTTTCCACGTCTATCGCTTAATAAAATCCTTGGATCGTGGGTCGTGGAGTTATTGTTTCACAATCACCCAATAAATAATGATTTTCTTGACTTCTGGTAGTCAGACCTGTTCATGATGACAACAGCACCTCCGTTATCAGCCTCTTTGATTATCATGTCAGGGTTATTTCTGAGGCTGTGGATGGCATTGCGTTCTGCACGACTTAGGTTATGAGGCAAGCAATGTTGTTTTTCCACAATTTCTGCCTGTGCATGTCGGCGGAAGCTTTCTGTGTATAGGTCCAGACAGTGATGAGCTGCCAAAATCATAACAACCGGTTCCCTCCTCACCCCAGGAGGGATCATGCCCCCCCACCCAGGGACCCCTGCCCCATCCACCCCCCTTCCCTGTACCCTGACAGCCCCTGGAAACCTTGCCCCTGACTGCCTCCCACCGCCCCCATCCAACCTCTGATCCTTTTTGACTGGCCCACCAGGACCCTTGCCCCTATTCAATCCCCCTGTTCCCTACCCTCTGACCCCCCCCAGCCCCTATCCACTCCCCCCCCACCCCCGAACTCCCCTGCCCTCTCTCCAACACCCCCTCCCTGCCCCCTTACCGCGCTGCCTGGACGTGGCTGGCGGTGCTACAGTCCGGCCGCGGCTGGAGCCGGGAGCCCGGGGATGCGGGGCCGGGGCAGGAATCGCGCGGCTGGAGCCCGGAGCTGGAGAATATGGCGGGAGCCGGGTGGCCGGAGCCTGGCGGCTGGCCGGCCGGAGCCGGGGAGGGCTGCGGCCAGAGCCACACAGCCGGAGCTGGAGCCGGGCAGCTGGGGCCGCCGCCGGGCCCGGACCCCAGCATCTGGGTAGGTGGGGTCATGGCTGTCGCCCTGCCCAGAGCTGGGGACGCGGGGCCGGGCAGGGCCGCGGCCGGAGCTCGAGCCCGAGCCCGGCGGCCGGGGAAGGACGCGGGGCCGGGCAGGGCCGCGGCCAGAGCCCGAGCCTGGCAGCCGGGGAAGGACGCGGGGCCGGGCAGGGCTGCAGCCGGAGCCTGAGCCTGAGCCCGGCGGCCGGGGAAGGACGCGGGGCCGGGCAGGGCCGCGGCCGGAGCCGGAGCCAGAGCCGGGCGGCCGGGGAGGGATGCGGGGCCGGGCAGGGCCGCGTCCGGAGCCGGAGCCGGGCAGCGGCCGGGGCGGGACGCGGGGCCGGGCAGGGACGCAGCCGGAGTGGGACACGGGGCCGGGGAAGGACGCGGGGCCGGAGCCGGGGAGAGACGCGGGGCCGGAGCCGGGCGGCCCAGGAGGGACACGGGGCCAGGGAGGGCCATGGCCTGAGCAGGTCAGGGCGCACGGCCCTCCTCGTTCCCTCTACCCCTACCTGAGCTCTGTCTTCCTGGGTGTGAGCGGGAAGCCTGCTTGCTTCTCAGCCCTCCCAGGCTTCCCGCGCGAAGAGCTCATTCGCGGGAAGCAGGCGGGGAGGAGAAGCAGGGCGGAGCATTCATGGGAGGAGGTGTGTAGGGATTTTACGCTTCCTAAGCATTATGGGGGTAGGAAAACCGCCCCCTACCATAAAGCGGCTGAAGTGGTTCCCCCCCCCATACTCGGTCAGGAGACGCACTGATTAAGCGCCGACCAGGTGTTTACCACTGGAACACGCAGTGCATAAAGCACCAATCAGGAGAAGGGGCGAGAAATTGGACTGAGTTAGTACATGTGCATGATAGGATGATTTATGTAACCAATTATAATAAAAGGACGTGGAAACCCCCCGTTCGGGGCGCTCCACTGGAACAGATTGACTGACTTGGCTTCGTTATTTGCAACATCTGGTGACCCCGACGTGATCCCCCCTGCTCACCGGCTGGAGTAGCCTTCGGTGCACCGAACCTCGCTGGAAAGCCCCGTTTCGTGAGTATGGAGGGGGAACTGTCAGCTCCGCAGAAAGTTCATGCGAAAGAGCTGCAGGCTATCATACTACAGGCTGGCAGGCCAGTCTCCCTGGGTCAGTTAGAACAGCTACTTGTTGAAATCGATCGCCAATGTTCCTGGTACCCGGATCACGGGTCACTGTTGGTAGATGATTGGATAAAGATAGGGGCGACACTGCACGCGGAGCCTCGAGCCGCGGTGCAGTGGCTCCTGCTTTGGCAGCGATGTACAGAGGCTCTGGAGACAATCGGGGTTGGAGCGTCCTCCAGGGCTATCCTTCTCGCTCCCGCGCCTTCGGCCCCTCCCCCTTACCCTCGGATCTTGCCCCCCAAGCCGCCTGAGGCGGCACCCGAATGCCATGATGCATGTCCGGGTGCGGATGGCTCTTCACGGCCGATTTCTCGGCTGTCCCCTTTTCAGGCAATGATACAGAGGGAAAAGGAGAAGGGAGAACTGAGCGGCGAGGAGATGGGGGAGTTATTGGCTGCGTTCCCAGTGACACATCGCCCAGGCAACGCAGAGGGAGAGGCTGAAGTGGAGATCACAGCCCTCCCCTATTCCGTTCTCCGAGAGGCGAGACGGGCGGTTACTGAGTCGGGATTGAAATCCACCTTCACCCGAGGCATGTTAGAAGGGATTGCAAATGGATATAGCATGCTCCCCCAAGATTGGAAGGATTTTTGTAGGATGCTTTTAAGCCCCGCGCAGTATGTTATTTGGGATAGTGAATTTCAACAGGAAGCATTACAACAGGGGCGGGCATCGGGGGGGGCCTATACTCCCGAGCAGCTGTATGGAGCAGGACAGTTTGCCAGCATACGAGAGCAGGCTGCGAATATCCCTCTCGTAACGCTCCAAGTTGTGGGGCGTTGTGTTTTAAGAGCCCTGTTTAAAGTACCCGTGACGGGAAAACCCTCCTGGTCCTTTACCGTCACCCGCCAGAGCCCTCAAGAGTCGTATGTGGAATTTATTAACAGACTACAGGAGGCTATTCAGAGGCAGGTAGATAATCCTGAAGCCCAGTGGGAATTAATGAGGAAACTCGCTTATGAGAATGCTAATGCGGACTGCCGCAAGGTGTTACAGTCCATTGTGACTAAACCGGAGTACTCTCTGGCAGAAATGCTAAAAGTGTGCACAGATGTTGGCACCCAAGTGCATCAGATGAATTTGCTGGCAGCAGCCATGCAGAAGGGGTCCAAACCCCAGGGAAAGTGTTTTAATTGTGGGAAACCAGGCCATTTTAAGAGGGAGTGTCGGGCCCCTGGGGGGGGGGCCAATACCGGGACGCGACAGCAGTCCAATAAGCCAAGATCTATTTGTCCCCGATGTAAGAAGGGTTACCACTGGGCAAACCAATGCCGCAGCAATCCCCCACCCAATGCCCAACCTCCGGGAAACTGGGCAACGGGCGATCCCCCAGCCCCGGCCCAAAGGTGGGAGGAGGCACCGCCTATGATACCCCGGCGGCCACCCTAGGAAGTGCGGGAATTGATTTGTTGTTGCAGGAAGATAGGGAGCTCACTTTCCCCGGGGAGGTGGTGGCGATCCTTACCCAACTTTCCGGACCCCTGCCCCCGGGCACTATGGGGCTAATCCTCCCTCGTTCCCATGCCGGAAAATATGGCATTCAGATAGTCCCTGGGGTAATAGATAGTGACTATAAGGGAAGTATTTATGTCCAAATCTGGGCTCATATGCCAAAACAGCTGCATCGAGGGGATTCATGGGCCCAGATGGTGATCCTTCCCTTCTGTTTGCCCGCAGGGGGAACAAATGTGACCCGGGACGCTGGGGGTTTCGGGTCCACCTTAGCGAAGGCCCATCCTCAGGTGGTGGCGATCACTCAAGCAATAGGACGAGCAAAGTTTAAGCATACTTATTACTGCAACGGTATCCCCCTTGAGGGGCTGGTGGATACTGGAGCTGACGTTACAGTCATCTCCGCTCGGCAGTGGCCGTCCACCTGGGACAAATCCGAAGTGCCAGCCATTTGGGGAGTGGGCGGATTGCAGGCTGCTCAACAAAGCACCCGATGGATTGCTATAACTCCGCGAGAAGGGGGAAAGGAGATTCTCCTTAAACCCTATATCATGGATATTGCTGTATCCCTATGGGGAAGAGATTTGTTACGCAAATTTGGATCGCATCTTACCATTCATGACTGAGTTTACTGCCCTTCCCTTTTTGGCTAACACATTTTGTTAGTGCCTGGCCGAGTTCTGCCGCTCTCATAGCTGCTTTTTTTGGCTGTCCGCCAAGCCCCCCTTTTTCTTGGCTGTCCGCCAAGTCTTAGCTGTGAGCGGTGTCCTTGACTGTGGCCAGCGTCTTATTTTTAGCTTTTTTCAGTTAACTCATTCTGTTCTTTTCGGATCCCATTGATAGTCATGCATTTTTTCATCAAAATGCTAAATTTTTAGCAAAGCATTTTATGATCCCCCTAATTTAGGCCTAACGTATTGTTTAAACCTGTAATCATTGTGCAAGTCTTCATCATTATCCTGAACTGGGTGTTAATCCCTGCGGCCTTCAATCCAACCAAATTTGGCAAATGGATGTCACGCTTTAACCCCCTTTTTCTCCTTGGAAATATTTACATGTTACCATTGATACCTACTCTCATTATATTTGGGCCACCCCCCAACGGGGCGAACAAGCCAAACATGTACTTAATCATGTTCTTGCTGCGGTGGCCGTTATGGGCCGCCCCCGACAGATAAAAACCGATAACGGCCCCGCCTACATTTCTCACAGGTTTGCGGATTTTTGCACGCAGTGGCAAATTAACCACGTCTTTGGCATTCCGTATAATTCCACTGGTCAAGCCATTGTGGAACGAACCAATCGTACACTTAAAGAGTACCTAAAAAAGCAAAACAAAACAGTGGGGGATGATGGGCCAACCCTGGGCGCCAAGCAAAATCAATTAGCGATAGTACTGTTTACCCTAAATATTTTAAATATCTTTCAAAAATTTACAGCCACTGAACGACATTTTAAGACGGAAACCCCGCTCCCACGCCCATCTGTCAAATATAGGCAGAGCCCGGACCCTAATTGGTATGGCCCCGTTCCATTGATAACCTGGGGACGGGGGCATGCCGCTGTGCTTACTCCCACAGGTCCGTTGTGGGTCCCTGCCAAAAACGTGCGACCGTGGCACGATGACGTGGCATCAAAGCCTCAAGAACCCGATACCCAACTTCAATCTGAGCCTAATCAAGACCTTTCCAGTGTGCCGAGCCAAAAAGACGGCACCAAAGGTTACCTGGGGGCAGGTGAAGCGACTGGCGCAGCAGGCTCAGCAAACGCTGGAGAATAACAAGGCCGAGCCTACCCCCGAAAATTTTACTGCTGCTATTTTTGCCTGTTTGACCGCTAATTCTTTTACCATATTGTTGTGTTGTTTTTGTGTGTTATCGGTTGGGGCCGAACCCGAATTGCACAGCCGCATGCGTTATAATATATGGGCTCGACTTGCAGTCCTTGCCAATCAATCCTCCTTTTGTTTACAGCAGGCCCCTGAGATGCATGGCCTGTTGGGCACCTGCCTGGTCCCAGTATGTAAGGCGCCGGGCAATGCTGCAAATGCAACGGGGATGTCAAAATTTATAAATGCCACCGAGATCCAATATTCTTCTATGAGCCTATGGGGCCAGGCCACTTATGTGAAACCCGCAAGTGCCCTGTCCCTTTTTACCCCATGGGTAGCCAATCACGCCAATTTGACCTGTGTACGGATGGTTAATTGCACACGTCACAGGCCCCCAAAAGGATGTTTGCAGGTGGGTACCCCGGAATGGAATTGTACACATTTTCAAAATGTGTCCAGCAATTACGGGCACATTTTGTTACCAGAGGGTTGGTTTTTTACGTGTGGTCAGAGGACCTTTAATTATATTCCAGCCAATATTTCAGAAGCTCAACGTTGCCTAAGCAGGCTCACATTGATACTCCCCACAAGGTCAATGTTGAATGGCTCCCGAATTAATGAGGCCCGCACCCGACGCCGGCGAAGCTCAATTCCCATGAGATCAGAATGTAATGCTAATGTCAGCCTTTTCAGTCGGGCTGAGTACATCTCTCTGGCTGTCTCCTTGGTGGGTCTCCCAGCTTTGGGAGTAGCCAATCACCAATAGCTTAGTCGATTGGCATGTGCCTTAGCGAAAAATATTAATTATACGTCTGCCGCCTTGGCCTTGCTGAATCAAGAACAGGAGGAGCTTCGCAATGCCATATTAGATAATCGAGTGGCAATTGATTACCTGCTATTGCTTAGCCATGTGGGTCGTGAAGAGGTATATGGCATGTGTTGTTTTAATCTGACAGACAATTCTAAACAGATTCAAGCACACATAGATAACCTCCAAGAATTGGCACAACACATCCAGCAGGACAGGAACCCATCATGGTGGGATGACCTTTGGGCGTGGGATGGGTCCGAACTGTTCTGCAATATGCTTTGATTGTTATTGCCTGCTTGATTGGTTTTTGTTGCTTTGCTCAGTGTATTCCTAATATAATTAGGATGTGTTTTACACCCTGTCGGCGCAAACCCCTGCCTACACCCCAAGCCGTCATGTATGCATATAAAATCATGAAACATGCGGACCAGGCACGGGTCGAACAAACAGAAAAGGAGGGGATGTAGGGATTTTACGCTTCCTAAGCATTATGGGGGTAGGAAAACCGCCCCCTACCATAAAGCGGCTGAAGTGGTTCCCCCCCCACCCATACTCGGTCAGGAGACACACTGATTAAGCGCCGACCAGGTGTTTACCACTGGAACACGCAGTGCATAAAGCACCAATCAGGAGAAGGGGCGAGAAATTGGACTGAGTTAGTACATGCGCATGATAGGATGATTTATGTAACCAATTATAATAAAAGGACGTGGAAAACCCCCGTTCGGGGCACTCCACTGGAACAGATTGACTGACTTGGCTTCGTTATATGCAACAGAGGTGGAGGCGGAGCTGAGGTAAGCTGGGGCCGCAGCAGCAAGCGCTTGTTAAATTTAAATGCCCTTTTAGAACAAGTTGTCCCAGGAGGGACAACCAGTTCTAACAGGGCATCTAAATTTAACAACCGGTTCACACGAACCAGTGCGAACCGGCTGCAGCTCACCACTGGGTCCAGACTGTCATTGTGACCCTCAGGAGTCTACCAGAAGGAGGCTGCCAGACAACTCTCCAATACCAAATTCTACAGGCCACCTTCCTCAGATCCCACTGAGGAATATACTAAGAAACTGCACCATCTACTCAGGACACTCCCTACACTAACACCGGAACAAATCAACACACCCTTAGAGCCCTGACCAGGGTTATTCTATCTGCTACCCAGGATCCACAAACCTGGAAATCCTGGACTCTCCATCATCTCGGGCATTGGCACTCTCACTGAAGGACTATGCTGGTGAGTATCTGAGTGTCTGTTGGGGGGACAGTTTGGCAGTTTGTCCGTGTGCTTGATTGTTTGATTGCTTGTTTGACCAGTGTGACCTGGGAGTGCTTTGTTCCAGCTGGCCCTGACTGTTATAAAAAGGCAGTCAGCTGGTTCGCAGCTGAGCAGCGAACAGCAGAGAGGCAAACAGAAGGAGTTTGCCTGGGAGTTCGCCTGGAGAGAGCCTACTGAGGCCCCCCCCCTCGCAGGTTTCTCTGAGTAGCTTCTGCCACAAGTAAGGAAGCTCGTAGAAGGAAGAGACTATGGATGCTGAGCGATCCGCTGTTGTGACCTGCACAGGATGCGCCATGTTCGTCTTCCTTCCACAGGATAGAAGCGACTTTGTCTGTACAAAGTGCAAGCTGATTTCCATATTGGAAGAGAAGATTCAAGGTCTGGAGAAACGAATATCAACCCTGCGTTCCATAAAAGAAAATGAGGATTTCCTGGATAGACGTCAGGATCAGCTTCAGCAGGCACAATGTTCTGAAGATTCAGAGCAGGCTACGCAACGGAGACAGAAGGCCAGTGAGGATAATTGGCGGCATGTGACTTCCAGAAGAGGAAAGAGTACCAGAAACGTCCATGTACCAGTAACACAGATGCAGGTGAGCAACCGTTTTCATGTTCTCTCCGCAGGTACTAGTGCAGAGGGTGGAGTGGATGATACATCTGAGGGAACAGAGCAGAAGGAGACTCCACTGATTGGAAGGCATGAGATGCACTGTCCTAGGGATGGGGGTTCCACGACCACCACTCCCAAGAGGAGGAGGAGGAGGGTGGTGGTTGTCGGGGACTCTGTCCTCAGGGGGACTGAGTCATCTATCTGCCGCCCTGACCGGGAAAACCGAGAGGTGTGCTGCTTGCCAGGGGCTAGGATTCACAATGTGACGGAGAGACTGCCGAGACTCATCCAGCCCTCGGATCGCTACCCCTTCCTGCTTCTCCACGTGGGCACCAATGATACTGCCAAGAATGACCTTGAGCATATCACTGCAGACTACGTGGCTCTGGGAAGAAGGATAAAGGAGTTTGAGGCAGAAGTGGTGTTCTCGTCTATCCTCCTTGTGTCAGGCTTTGGGTACACTTACACTTCAAAGCGCTGCCGCGGCAGCGCTGCCGCGGCAGCGCTTTGAAGCGCTAAGTGTAGTCAAAGCGCCAGCGCTGGGAGAGAGCTCTCCCAGCGCTGTCCGTACTCCACCTCCCTGTGGGGAATAACGGACAGCGCTGGGAGCCGCGCTCCCAGCGCTGGGGCTTTGACCACACTGGCGCTTTGCAGCGCCGCAATTTGCAGTGCTGGAGAGGGTGTGTTTTCACACCCTGCTGCAGCGCTGCAAATTTGTAAGTGTAGCCAAGCCCTCAGGAAAAGGCCAGGGTAGAGATCGTGGAAGTCAATGAATGGCTACGCAGATGGTGTCGGACAGAAGGGTTTGGATTCTATGACCATGGGATGGTGTTCCAAGAAGGAGGATTGCTAGGCAGAGACAGGCTCCACCTCACGAAGAGAGGGAAGAGCATCTTTGCAAGCAGGCTGGCTAACCTAGTGAGGAGGGCTTTAAACTAGGTTCACCGGGGGAAGGAGACTAAAGCCCCGAGGTAAGTGGGGAAGTGGGATATCGGGAGAAAGCACAAGTAGGTGAGTGCAAGAGGGGAGGGCTCCAGCTCCATACTGGGACACCAGGACGATCAGTGAGTTATCTTACATGGCTATACACAAATGCAAGAAGCCTGGGGAACAAGCAGGGAGAACTAGAAGTCCTGGCACAGTCAAGGAATTATGATGTAATTGGAATAACAGAGACTTGGTGGGATAACTCACATGATTGGAGTACTGTCATGGATGGATATAAACTGTTCAGGAAGGATAGGCAGGGCAGAAAAGGTGGGGGAGTTGCCTTGTATGTAAGAGAGCAGTATGACTGCTCAGAGCTCCAGTATGAAACTGCAGAAAAACCTGAGAGTCCCTGGATTAAATTTAGAAGTATGAACAACAAGGGTGATGTCGTGGTGGGAGTCTGCTACAGACCACCAGACCAGGGGGATGAGGTGGACGAGGCTTTCTTCCGGCAACTAACAGAAGTTGCTAGATCACAGGCCCTGGTTCTCATGGGTGACTTTAATCACCCCGATATCTGCTGGGAGAGCAATACAGCGGTGCACAGACAATCCAGGAAGTTTTTGGAAAGTGTAGGGGACAATTTCCTGGTGCAAGTGCTGGAGGAACCAACTAGGGGAAAAGCTCTTCTTGACCTGCTGCTCACAAACAGGGAAGAAATAGTAGAGGAAGCAATAGTGGATGGGAACCTGGGAGGCAGTGACCATGAGATGGTCGAGTTCAGGATCCTGACACAAGGAAGAAAGGAGAGCAGTAGAACAGAGACCCTGGACTTCAGAAAAGCAGACTTTGACTCCCTCAGGGAACTGATGGGCAAGGTCCCCTGGGAGAATAACATGACGGGGAAAGGAGTTGAGGAAAGCTGGATGTATTTTAAAGAATCCTTATTGAGGTTGCAGGAACAAACCATCCCGATGTGAAGGAAGAAAAGTAAATATGGCAGGTGACCAGCTTGGATTAACAGTGAAATCCTTGCTCATCTTAAACACAAAAAAACAGCTTACAAGAAGTGGAAGATTGGACAAATAACCAGGGAGGAGTATAAAAGTATTGCTCAGGCATGCAGGAGTGAAATTAGGAAGGCCAAATCACACTTGGAGTTGCAGCTAGCCGGAGATGTTAGGAGTAACAAGAAGGGTTTCTTCAGGTATGTTAGCAACAAGAAGAAAATCAAAGAAAGTGTGGGCCCCTTGCTGAATGAGAGAGGGAACCTAGTGACAGAGGATGTGGAGAAAGATAGTGCACTCAATGCTTTTTTTGCCTCTGTCTTCACAGACAAGGTCAGCTCCCAGACAGCTGCACTCTGCAGCACGGTATGGGGAGGAGGTGACCAGCTCTCTGTGGAGAAAGAAGTGGTTCGGGACTATTTAGAAAAGCTGGATGAGCACAAGTCCATGGGGCTGGATGCACTGCATCCGAGAGTGCTAAAGGAGTTGGCCGATGAGATTGCAGAGCCGTTGGCCATTATCTTTGAAAAATCATGGCGATCGGGGGAGGTTCCGGATGACTGGAAAAAAGCTAATGTAGTGCCCATCTTTCAAAAAGGGAAGAAGGAAGATCCAGGGAACTACAGGCCAGTCAGTCTCACCTCAGTCCCTGGAAAAATCATGGAGCAGGTCCTCAAGGAATAAATTCTGAACCACTTAAAGGAGGGGAAAGTGATCAGGAACAGTCAGCATGGATTCACCAAGGGCAAGTCATGCTTGACTAACCTAATTGCCTTCTATGATGAGATAACCGGCTCTGTGGATGAGGGGAAAGCAGTGGATGTGCTATTTCTGGACTTTAGCAAAGCTTTTGATACAGTCTCCCACAGTATTCTTGCCAGAAAGTTAAAGAAGTATGGGCTGGATGAATGGACGGTAAGGTGGATAGAAAACTGGCTAGATGGTCGGGCTCAACGGGTAGTGATCAATGGTTCCATGTCTAGTTGGCAGCCGGTATCAAGTGGAGTGCCCCAAGGGTCGGTGCTGGGGCCGGTTTTGTTCAATATCTTCATTAACGATCTGGAGGATGGTGTGGACTGCACCCTTAGCAAGTTTGCAGATGACACTAAACTGGGAGGAGTGGTTGATACGCTGGAAGGTAGGGATAGGTTACAGAGGGACCTAGACAAATTAGAGGATTGGGCCAAAAGAAATATGATGAGGTTCAACAAGGACAAGTGCAGAGTCCTGCACTTAGGATGGAAGTATCCCATGCACTGCTACAGACTAGGGACCGAATGGCTGGCCAGCAGTTCTGCAGAAAAGGACCTAGGGGTTACGGTGGATGAAAAGCTGAATATGAGTCAACAGTGTGCCCTTGTTGCCAAGAAGGCTAATGGCATTTTGGGTTGTATAAGTAGGGGCATTTCCAGCAGATCGAGGAATGTGATCATTCCCCTCTATTCAGCACTGGTGAGGCCTCATTTGGAGTACTGTGTCCAGTTTTGGGCCCCACACTACAAGAAGGATGTGGATAAATTGGAGAGAGTCCAGCGGAGGGCAACAAAAATGATTAGGGGGCTGGAGCACATGACTTATGAGGAGAGGCTGAGGGAACTGAGATTGTTTAGCCTGCAGAAGAGAAGAATGAGGGGGGATTTGATAGCTGCTTTCAACTACCTGAAAGGGGGTTCCAAAGAGGATGGATCTAGACTGTTCTCAGTGGTTGAAGATGACAGAACAAGGAGTAATGGTCTCAAGTTGCAGAGGGGGAGGTTTAGGTTGGACATTAGGAAAAACTTTTTCACTAGTAGGGTGGTGAAGAACTGGAATGGATTACCTAGGGAGGTGGTGGAATCTCCTTCCTTAGAGGTTTTTAAGGTCAGGCTTGACAAAGCCCTGGCTGCGATGATTTAGTTGGGTTTGGTCCTGCTTTGAGCAGGGGGTTGGACTAGATGACCTCCTGAGGTCCCTTCCAACCCTGAGATTCTAAGATTCTATGACTGTCCGGATATGTGGACTCTCTACTCAGACCCTATACCACCAGCACTCCCAGCTATCTCTGTGACACCACTGATTTCCTGAGAAAACTACAATGCATTGGTGATCTTCCAAAAAACACCATCCTAGCCACCATGGATGTAGAGGCTCTCTACACAAACATCCCACACACAGATGGAATACAAGCTGTCAGGAACAGTATCCCTGATGATGACACAGCACAACTGGTTGCTGAGCTCTGTGACTTTATCCTCACACACAACTATTTCAAATTTGGTGACAATATATACCTCCAGACCAGTGGCACCACTATGGGTACCCGTATGGCCCCACAATATGCCAACATTTTTATGGCTGACCTGGAACAACACTTCCTCAGCTTCCATCCACTCACATCCCTTCTGTACCTACGCTACATTGATGACATCTTCATCATCTGGACCCATGGGAAGGAGACTCTGGAAAAATTCCACTACGATTTCAACAGCTTCCACCCCACCATCAACCTCAGCCTGGACCAATCTTCACGGGAGGTCCACTTCCTAGACACCACTATGCAAATAAGTGACGGTCACATTAACACCACCCTATACCGAAAACCCACCGACCGCTATGCCTACCTTCATGCCTCCAGCTTCCACCCCGGGCACACCACACGATCCATCGTCTACAGCAGGGGTCGGCAACCTTTCAGAAGTGCTGTGCCAAGTCTTCATTTATTCACTCTAGTTGAAGGTTTCGCGTGCCAGTAATACATTTTAACATTTTTAGAAGGTCTCTTTCTATAAGTCTATACTATCTAACTAAACTATTGTTGTATGTAAAGTAAACAACGTTTTCAAAATGTTTAAGAAGTGTCATTTAAAATTAAATTAAAATGCTGATCTTATGCCGCCGGCCTGCTCAGCTCGCTGCCAGCCTGGGGTTCTGTTCACCTAGGCCGGCAGCAGGCTGAGCAGGGCCTGCGGCTGGGACCCCAGACCTGGGGGAGTTCAGGGCAGAAGGCTGGTGTGTGTGGGGGTTCAGGGATCAAGGCAGAGAGCTGGTGTGTGGGGGGTGTAGGGCAGAAGGCTGGGTGTGCGTTGGGGTGGGAGGGTTCAGGGCAGAGGGCTGGGCCGTGTGAGGGGTGTAGGGCAGAAGGCTGGGGGGGGGGTTCAGGGCAGAGGGCTGAGGCGTGTGGGGGGTGCTGGGCAGAGGGTTGAGGTGCTCGGCTCATGGCCGGGGGCTGGAAGGGACGTGCCCTGTTCCACCCCCCTTCCCCCAGGCTGCGTCCCTACGGAGCTGTGTACACGCTGCCGCTCTTCCCCCTCCCCCTGGCCAGGGCCATCAGCTGATCGGCGCAGGGACGGGGGGGGGGTCAGGAAAGCACCACGCTGGGGGAAGAAGTGGGGGAGGGGGAAGCTTGGCTGCCGCAGGAACAAGCTTCTGCCTCCTGCCCCCGCCGGGGAGAGCGGTGGGCGGGGGGCTGAGTGGGGCGGGGGGCCAGGATAGCGGCAGGCAGTTGCGTGCCACTCAAAATCGGCTTGTGTGCCGTGTTCGGCACGTGTGCCGTGGGTTGCCGACCCCTGGTCTACAGCCAAGCGCTGAGGTACAACCGTATCTGCTCCAACCCCTCAGACAGAGACCAGCACCTACAAGATCTTCACCAAACGTTCTCAAAACTACGATACCCGCACGAGGAAATAAGGAAACAAATCAACAGAGCCAGACATGTACCCAGAAGCCTCCTACTGCAAGACAAGCCCAAGAAAGAAACCAACAGAACTCCAGTGGCCACCACATACAGTCCCCAGCTCAAACCCCTCCAACGCATCATCAGGGATCTACAACCCATCCTGGACAATGATCCCACACTTTCACAGACCTTGGGTGGCAGGCCAGTCCTCGCCCACAGACAACCTGCCAACCTGAAGCATATTCTCACCAGTAACTGCACATCGCACCATAGTAACTCTAACTCAGGAACCAATCCATGCAACAAACCTCGATGCCAACTCTGCCCACATATCTACACCAGCGACACCATCACAGGACCTAACCAGATCAGCCACAACATTGCCGGTTCATTCACCTGCACGTCCAGCAACGTAATATATGCCATCATGTGGCAGCAATGCCCCTCTGCTATGTACATTGGCCAAACTGGACAGTCCCTACAGAAAAGGATAAATGGACACAAGTCAGATATCAGGAATGGCAATATAAAAAAATCTGTAGGAGAACACTTCAACCTCCCTGGCCACACAATATCAGATTTAAAGGTAGCCATCCTGCAGCAAAAAAATTTCAGGACCAGACTTCAAAGAGAAACTGCTGAGCTTCAGGTCATCTGCAAATTTGACACCATCAGCTCAGAATTAAACAAAGACTGTGAATGGCTTGCCAACTACAGAACCAGTTTCTCCTCCCTTGGTTTTCACACCTCAGCTGCTAGAAGAGGACCTCACCCTCCCTGGTTGAACTAACAGCCTTGTTATTGCCTGCATATTTATACCTGCCTCTGGAAATTTCCATTACATGTGTCTGACAAAGTGGATATTCACCCACGAAAGCTCATGCTCCAATACATCTGTTAGTCTATAAGGTGCCACAGGACTCTTTGCTGCTTTTACAGATCCAGACTAACATGGCTCCCCCTCTGATACTATATCATTAAAGTTTTTTCAGAGGTCTCTATCCATATCCAGATAGAATCCGGGGGGGCTGTAGCAGACCCCAAGCACTATCTCAGGGGAGCCTCTGGTAGCTTTCTTCCCCAAAGTGATTTTGACTCAAACAGTCTCTTTTATCCATTGCAGCATTTTTAATCTCTTTACAGTCAATCTCCTCATCAATATACAACGCTATTGCACCACCTTCGCCTTCATTTCTGTCTTTCCTGAGCAGCACATACTCTCCATTGTCTGTACTCCAGTCCTGGCTACTATTCCACCATGTTTCTGTTATCCCTGTAACATCTGGTTTCACTTCCTGCACCAGTTCCTCCATTTTGTCCCCCAGGCTTCTTGCATTGCTGCATAGACACCTTAGTTGTTTCCGCTCGGAATTGACAGGGCTCCTCTCGCGATTAGGCACAGTCATGCTACTGCCAGTATCACCTACTACTTGAGTGTTGGCATCATTGGTTTGGGAACTGTCTTTCCTCTTGATGTGCATTTCCTCTTGATGTCCCTGCCCCGGAGCCAGCGAACAGCTGAAAGCAGGGAGCTGGAGTGGAGAGCTCTTGGAGGAGAGCGGAGACAAGCCCCTGTTCCTTAGGGGCAGTGAGTGGCAAAGACGACTGGTGCCTCCCCGTGCTGGGGGGCCACAATCTAAAGGGGAGAACACGTGACCACCCCACATGTCTCCTCTGTCCAGCGACCCCCGTGCCCAGCCCAGGGCCACCATGCACTCCCTGCCCTGCCAGAGTTACCTGCGGGGGGCTCTGTCCTTCTCCCGCCGCACCTCCCCCCAGCACATTGGGCCAGTCTCCCTGGCAGCCGGGCCCGGGCGAGGAGCAGGAGGGAGCCGCGTCTCATGAGGCTGAAGCCGGCGCTCCAGGTCACTGCTCTGTGACATACACCAGGAGAGAGCCCCGAACGGGGCCTTGGCTGTGCCGGTGTCCCTCCTCGGGAGGGAAGCTGTCCAAGATTAAAATAAAAGAAGTCGTAGAGAACAGCCTCGCGCTCGGAGCATGTTCCTTCTCTGGGCGTGGCTGGTCTCCAGCCGCAGTTCGGTTCGGTCGCTGACCTGCAGACGTGTGATTTCTAGATCTCCGGGCACAGAGCAAGCTGCAAGCGGTTGAAGAAGCGGTGCAGAAGCTCCAAGTCTCTCTGCAGCCTGACAACGCAAAGGGATCAGACAGTAAGTAAGGGATCTTCCCTTGGCCTGGAAGCTGAGCACTCTCCTGCCTACAGGGATGGTGGGTGCCTGGCATCCTCCTGCTCCCCTCCATAGACTTCCCTACCAGGTGGTCCCGTCCCCCGTCTAACGAGCTGCTACTCTGCACCTTCCTCTGCCAGCGGAGGATCTGTTCCCAGGGACGGGTGGCTGCTCCAGGCTCCCTCCTAGCTCCCTTCCTGGCAGTGGCAGGCTGGCTGCATCCGCCCCCTGCTCCTGCGCAGGATGCCTAGTGGTCACCATCTTCCGTCCTTTCACTGTTGCTCCCTTTGCTCCCTAGTTTTCACCTTGGCCCCTGCATTGTCAGGGTTGCATTGGCGGGAAAGACGGGTGCAGCTCATGAGACACACAGGGCCGAATTCAGACCCTGGTGTAAGCAGGACGTCAGTGGAGCTGCACTCGTGGGTCTCCATTTGCCCCCCAGTCCCTGAGCCCTCCCTGTGCAGTCCAATGGGCAAGTCCCTGCATACTTTGCCAAGTTAAAAGGCATATCTGCCTTCTCTCAATGGGTCAATTGTGTAGCTGATGGTCCTTAGTGGGCCATCAAGCAGGCTAGGCAGAGCTAACACCAACTTGGCTGGGATGTCTCCCAGAAGCACAGCATAAGTTTGAAGTACAGACAGTACAGAGCCAATACTCATAACTTCAACTACAAAATGATACAGACATACAGACAGCATAATCATAACCAGAAACCCCATGCTGAACTCTGGAGTACAGATGTGGGAACTGCATGAAAGACCCTGTAAGTTTATATTTCACCGGCTTAGATTGAAAACTTCCCCAAGGCACAAATTCCTTTCCTTGTCCTTGGACGGTATTGCTGCCACCCCCAAGTGATTTAAACAAATATTCAGGGAGGGACCACGTGGAGCCCTATCCCCCCAAAAAATATCCTCCCAAACCCCTTCACCCCCTCTCCTACAGGGCTTGAGAATAATATACCAACCAATCAGTTAACAATCTGAGCACAGACCAACCCCTATGGAGTTTAGGACACTAAAAATCAATTAGGTTCTTAAAAGAAGAATTTAATTTAAAAAAAACAAAAGAATCACACCTGCAAAAATCAAGATGGAAGGAACTTTTTACAGAGTAATAAAAAGATTTAAAACACAGAAAATTCCCATCTAGGCTCAAGTTCAAAGTTACAAACAAACAAACAAACAAACAAAACTCCCAGGAATAAACCTCCTTCTTAGTACTGGGAAAATTCACAAGCTAAAAGAAAAGATAATCTAACACATTTCCTTGCTATTACTTACAATTTCTGTAATTGTAAATGTATCATGTCAAGATCTTTTTAGGAGCTGGTTTACCTGCTTGGTCTCTCTCTTTGTCCCGAGAGGGAAGCAAACAAAAAGAGCACCAACAAAACCTTCCTCCCCCCACCCCCTGATTTGAAAGTACCTTCTTTCCACTTTGGTCCTTCTGGTCAGGTGCCAACTAGGTTAATTGAACTAATTAACGCCTTACAGGTAAGTGATTCAATACCTCTGGCCAGGAGGGATTTTTTTGTTACTGCACACATAAGGGTTGTTACCCTTCCCTTTATATTTATATTTATATTCTAGCTTGAAAATTAAAGTGCTTTTTGACGTGCTGAGACCTGCATATCACTGCCCAGCCAGTCCATGGGCCTGCTTACAAATCCACATGAAAGGCTGAGTGCAGTTGGCATCATTCCACAAATTCCGCTTTCTTGGCTCAGTTTGAACACAGTCTTCTCCACCATCTTTCTTCGGATCGTAATTGTCTGGCTCATTCTGCGCCCAGAACCTACAGATCAGAATGTTAATGTCTCAGGGCAGAACCACAGCCAATCCCAGAGCTCAGTTCTGCTCTGTGGACTCTGCTGTTGACAGGGGTAGCGGGGGTCAGTCATTAACTTCTCCCTGGCCCTGCTTATGGGCCTCACCCACAGCCCCCTGAGGTCACTGCACTGACTGCAGCTGGCTCCGGCCATGCCCCCGGCCCCACAGCCTCCCCGTGCCCAGCCTGACCGAGGGGAGAGCGCAGCGCAATCCCAAGGAGAGCGGGAACCTGCCGCTCACTCCAGACTCCCCTGGCTGCACTGAGTCGACTTGGGGCCAGAGCCTCAGCTGGTGTAAATCCCTGTGGTTCATTCAAGTCAATGCCGAGTTACCCCAGGGGAGGCTCTGGCCCTGGGTCTCAGTGGGCACTGAACACACACTCTGTGTTGAGGCTCCTGCTCTAAGCAAAGGGGCATTAGCAGAAATTCCTGAGGGGATTCACTGCTGTCGTGGCAGCGCCCGGGGGCCTCCCTCAGGATCGGTCCCACTGTGCCGGGTGCTGCATAGACACCAGGGGCCGTACAGACGCTGCCCGAACGAGCTTGTGACCAATCGTGTAATAAATAATCACGTCTCTCAAGCTTTACTCACCCCCTGCTTGCGTCAGCTCTGTATTCTGTGCCATCCGCCCAGCGCCAGCTGCCTTCTGTCTCCCGGTCGGTGAGTCCAATCCAGTGAGCTTCTCCCTGGTTCTCGCTGGCGAAAAAACTCCTGCACAACACAGTTTGCAGCATGTGCAGGTCACCCAAGAGAGGCTGCAGGATGCAGCCACAGCTGCCTGGGCTGAACAGATTTTGGGGGAGAGGAAAGGGCGTCTGGTGGTGTGAGCAGGGCACTGGGCAGCGGGAGACGCGGTGTCCTGCCCCCAACGCTGACAGTGACTAGCTGGGAGACCCTGAGGGAGCCCTGGAGCAGCTCTGTGTCTGTGTCTGCATCTGTGTCACACCAGCTCCCTGCCCTTGCAGGAGGCAAAGCTCGGAGCAGAGAACTGGGTGCAAAGTCTGGCCCTGCCGGAGGGTGGAATTTTCCTCCTCCGAAAGTGCCGCAGAGGCCTGGGGTGAGGGCTGCAGTGGGCACGTGGGGAGAGAGGATTCTCTGAGAGGTGCATGGCCCCTTGCACACAAGCCTTCCAGATACAGGCTTCTAGATTGTCCAGCAGGAGCTCAGGCATGAGGAGAGGGATCAAAGGGGTCCTCACTGGGAAAGGCCATTGGGTTTGCAGGAAATGCTACATGGGAAGTAGGGAAAATCAGAAATGAGCCTGACCCCTAATCACCCTCCCCCAGCACCTCAGACTCTGGGAAGTCGAGATCCTGGCTCTGTTCTTCTGCCCCATCTCTGCTTTTAAATTGATTGGTGAATCCCTTGAGTCAGGTTCCAAGGCTTGGCATCCTCTCTGATGGTTTCTAACCTCAGCTGCCACCTCCCACCTCCTTCTGGTGTGAAACAATTCACTGACCCATTGTCCAAGCCCCTAGGAGCTTCCTGCGCTCACCTGTGCTGCCTGGAAGATGATAGAGGTCAGGTGCGACTCCTGAGACACACAAAACTGCTCAGCCTCATCCCACAACTTCCTTTCCTGTGAAAAGTAATAAAAGTTCTCACCGTAAAACCTCCAGCCCCTGGAGAACTTTATCAGCACGTCACCTAGGAGCAGAGACTGAGGTGAGACACCCGGGCTAAAGTCACAGGGACACACGCAGGGAGCTCAGGGTTTCTAGTGCTGCATTTCCCCTGCCCTTCAGCTGTCCCAAGCCCAGGGAGCTTCTGAATCCTGATTCTCCAGCATCACAATAAGTAACTTGTGTGGCCACATGATGTATCCCAAAGAGCGCTGCAGAAAGCAGACACCACGGGGTCACTCCCCCAGCACTGAAATGCAGCTGCATCTGGGCTGGAGCATGGGCGCTGGTCCCAGTGCAGAGCAGCACGGCTGTAACTGGAAAGGGGAGACTCACTGTGCAGCTGAGCTGGCAGGGGGAGTTCAGGAGGGGGAATGTAGCTGCAGAAGGTGGAACATTCCCTGGTTCTGTATCAACAATTTTCAATGATCATAAGTGGTGAAGGTCTCGAGTCTTTTGCAATTTGGCATCTCCCCCAACACCCTGCCGGGGGCGCTGGCTCAGGGATGGCTCTGAAAATAACGCCCCATACGCTGAAATGCCAGGGTCACTTTCTGCCTGTGACCTGACGGGTTTGGAGCATCTAAGAGAGCTGACAGCTGGGTGCTCTCATTACACTAACGAGGCCTAGGGTGTAATTTAACTCCACACCGATCACCACGGTGTGGGCCCAGGTGCAGTCACCAGTGATTTTTAGTGGAAGAGAACTTGGTGCTGGAGAAAGTTCCTGCGTTGTCAGCCTGGGAGCCTGAAATCCTCCGTTCATCCTCAGCACCAGCAGTAACGGCACCAGCCAGCACTGAAGCTAGTACTTACTGCAGCAACCTTGCACTGCTGCTCGCACTGCATTGACGTTGTCCAGCCGTATCTGGATTTTTCCATACGCTGCACTGACATTACCCAGCTGGGCTTTCAGCTTCTGGCCTCCTGCCTGCACTTCATCCAATAGCTGCAGACCTAAAAGAAAGTCTCAGGGCTAGTCTACACTTACCTGCCGGGTCGATGCGGTGAGTTCGACTTCTCAGAGTTCGAACTATCGCGTCTAATCTGGACGCGATAGTTCGAACTCCCGGCGCGCTCCGGTCAACTCCGGTACTCCACCACTGCAAACGGCGGTGGAGGAGTCGACCTTGGAGCCGCGGACTTCGATCCCACGGCGTCTGGATGGGTAAGTAGTTCGAACTAGGGTACTTCGAATTCAGCTACGCTATTCACGTAGCTGAACTTGCGTACCCTAGTTCGACCCCCGCCCTTAGTGTAGACCTGCCCTCAGCGACTTCAGTGGAGATGCAGAACACTTGATTATCAGCACTGGCAGTAGAGCAGCACCTGCAGGCCCCTGTGTGCCAGGCGCTGTACGGACAGGAGGGGACAGTCCCTGCTCTCAACAGCTCACAGTCAAAATAGACACGAGCTGGGAGAAAGAAAGGATGCTTTACCGATGGGGAACTCAGGTGCAGGGAGAGGTGCCCAAGGTCACACAGGAAGTTTGCAGCAGAGCTGGGAATTGACCCCAGCTCTCCTGAATTCTAGCCCTGTCCCGCCAATCTCCCCAGCCACCTCTTCCCAATCGCTCCCCGCTTGTGAGCTGTGAGCGGGTCCCCTGCAGCATGGGGCAGAGCTGGGGCTGCAAGAACATCCATGGCCCCGAGCCCTGGCCCCGGGCTCCAGGCCGGGATTTTGAACAGCCCAGCGTTCAGGCGAGTTCTGTGCCGGGGTTTAGTTCAGGCCCATTTTCTGACTGGACGCTGAATAACCTGATCCATGGACGGGTTTGTATGTGCAGCCCTGTGCCAGACAGACAGACAGTTGTGAGACGTGGCCACAAGGGGGCGCTCTGCCTCCAGCAATGGGACTGTGGCAGGTACCCAAATTATTGGAGCTGCACAGGGAGGGCTCAGGGACTGGGGGGAAAATGGAGACCCCCGAGTGCAGCTCCACTGACGTCCTGCTTACACCAGGGTCTGAATTCGGCCCTGTGTGTCTCATGAGCTGCATCCGTCTTTCCTGCCAATGCAACCCTGACAATACAGGGGCCAAGGCGAAAACTATGGAGCGAAGGGAGCAACAGGGAAAGGACAGAAGATGGTGACCACTTGGCATCCTGCGCAGGAGCATGGGGCGGATGCAGCCAGCCTGCCACTGCCAGGAAGGGAGCTAGGAGGGAGCCTGGAGCAGCCACCCATCCCTGGGAACAGAGCCTCTGTTTGCAGAGGAACGTGCAGAGCAGCAGCTCATTAAACAGGGGGATGGAACCACCTTGCAGGGAAGTCTATGGAGGGGAGCAGGAGGATGCCAGGCACCCACCATCCCGGTAGGCAGGAGAGTGCTCATCTTCCAGGCCAAGGGAGGGAGCTGACCCACCCTGATGCCTAAAACCCTCGTCCTGCGACTTACTGTCCGATCCCTTTGCTGACGTGTGTCAGGCGTCAGGCTGCAGAGAGAGTTGGAGCTTCTCCACCGCTTCCTCAACTGCTTGCAGCTTGTTCTGTGCCCGGAGATCTAGAAATCACACGTCTGCAGGTCAGCGACCGAACCGAACTGCGCCTGGAGGCCAGCCACGTGCAGAGAAGGAACATGCTTTGAGTGCGAGCCTGTTCTCTATGACGTCTTTTATTTTAATCTTGGAAAGCTTCCCTCCCGAGGAGGGACACCGGCACAGCCAAGGCCCCGTTCGGGGCTCTCTCCTGGTGTATGTTACACCGTCTTAACGTAGGGCGTCAGCTCCTTGGAGCAGGGAGCTACAAACTCCAGCATAACAGATTGAGATTAAATCTCAGGAAAAACATCACAGGCCACAGAATCTCACCCACCCACTCCTGTAATAGGCCCATAACCTCTGGCTGAGTTACTGAAGTCCTCAAACCATTATCTAAAGACTTCAAGTTACAGAGAATCCACCATTTACACTAGTTCATACATGCAAGTGACCCGTGCCCCAGGCTGCAGAAGACGACAAAAAACCTCAGGGTCTCTGCCAATCTGATTTGGGGGAAAATTCCTTCCCGGCCCCATTGAAAGGTGGATAAGGACTCAGTTAAATGGGAGACTACAACGGGTCATGCTCAAAGGTGAACGGTCAGGCTGGAGGGAGGTTACTTGTGGAGTTCCTCAGGAACCGGTCTTAGAACAAATCTTATTTAATGTTTTCATTAAAGACCTTGACACAAAAAGGGGGAGTGTGTTACTGAAATTGGCAGATGACATAGAGTTGGGAGGTCAATATCCAGCATGGAGGAGGCCCGGAATATTATACGAGTAGAGCTGGACGACCTTGACCCCTTGAGTAGTAGAAATGGGATGAAATTCAGTAGTGCAAAGTCATGCACGTAGGGATTAACAGCAATATTAATCCCCATCTTCTCCAATTTGATTCATAATTTCCCATGTGGAACTGTATCAAATGCCCTCTAATCGAAATAGATGAGATCTACTGCATTTCCTTTCTCTAAGAAAATCAGTTATCTTCTCAAAGAAAGACAATGTTGGTCTGGCATGAACTGTCTTTTGTAAAACCATGTTGTATTTTATCCCATTTACCGTAAACCTCTATGCCCCAGCTACTTTCTCTTTCTGAATTTGTTCAAGGACCTAGCATACAACTGAGGTCAAACTAAAAGGTCTGTAGTTTCCCGGATCACTTTTTTCCTGTTTCTAAAATATAGGAACTCCATTAGCAATTCTGCAGTCATAGGGCCTGACTCCTGAGTTTATGAATCATAGAATCATAGAATCTCAGGGTTGGAAGGGACCTCAGGAGGTATCTAGTCCAACTCTCTGCTCAAAGCAGGACCAAACCCAACTAAATCATCCCAGCCAGGGCTTTGTCAAGCCTGACCTTAAAAACCTCTAAGGAAGGAGATTCCCTCACCTCCCTAGGGAACCCATTCCAGTGCATCACCACCCTCCTAGTGAAAAAGTTTCACTAAAAATCCTTGCTGGTGGGCTTGCAATTTCACATGCCAGTTCCTTCAATATTCTTGGATGGAGGTTATCCAGGCCCCCCAGTTTGGTCCTATTAAGCTGTTTGAGTTTGCCTTCCTCCTCAGATGTGAGAATTTCTTCTTCCATACCCTCGTTCCCATTAGCCAGCCTGCCACTAGCCCTAAACTCCTCATTCCATTTATTAAAAATGGAGGCAAAATATTTGCTTAGTCATTTGCCCATGCCTAGATTATCTTCAATCTCCAACACACCCTCCATGACCTTTCTGACCTCCAAGACGTGGCTTATCTTCCTGATCCATCCCATCTTCCATTCCTTGTAGGATTTCTGCTGTCTCTTAATCACCTGTGTGAGACGCTTGTTCATCCAGCCTGGTCTGCAACCAGTGATGAGCTGCCAAAATTTTAACAACCGGTTCTCTATAAAAAGTTCTGATTTAAGTGGGGGGAGTGGAGGAGGGGCCGGGGCAGGTGGAGACATACTTGTGGGGCACCTTGTTCAGCCAGTTGCTCAGACAAACAACTTGTTAATATTTAGAGGAAATAATGCTGCCTGCTTCTTGTTTACAATGTCACCAGAAAGTGAGAACAGGCATTCTCATGACATTGTTATAGCTGGCGTTGCAAGATATTTATGTGCCAGATGTGCTAAAGATTTGTGTTCATGCTTCAACCACCATTCCAGAGGACATGCATCCATGCTGATGACGGGTTCTGCTTGATAAGAATCCAAAGCAGTGAAGGTTGAAGTACGTTCATTTTCATCATCTGAGTGAGATGCCACCAGCAGACGGTTGATTTTCTTTATTGGTGGTCTGGGTTCTGTAGTTTCCACATAGGAGCGTTGCTCTTTTAAGACTTCTGAACGCATGCTCCACATCTTGTCCCTCTCAGATTTTGGAAGGCACTTCAGATTCTTAAATCTTGGGTTGAGTGCTGAAGCTATCTTTAGAAATCTCACATTGGTACTTTCTTTGTGTTTTGTGAAATCTACAGTGAAAGTCTTCTTAAAATGAACAAGATGTGCTGGGTCATCATCTGAGACTCCTATAACATGAAATATATGGCAGAATGTGGGTAAAACAGAGCAGAAGACATACAATTCTTCACCAAGGCATTCAGTCAGAAATTTAATGAACACTTATTTTTTAATGAACGTCATCAGCATGGAAGCATGTCCTCTGGAAGGGTGGCTGAAGCATGAAGGGCCATATGAACGTTTAGCATATCTGGCACATAAATACTTTGCAATGACAGCTAAAAAATGCCATGCAAATACCTGTTCTCACTTCCTGGTGACATTGTAAATAAGAATAGGGCAGCGTTGTTCCTTAAATGTAAACAAACTTGTTTGTCTTAGCAATTGGCTGAACAAGAAGTAGGGCTCAGTGGACTTGTAGGCTCTGATGTTTTACATTGTTTTGTTTCTGAGTGCAATCATGTAACAAAAATAATCTACATTTGTAAATCGCACTTTCACGACAAAGCGATTTCACTACAGTACTTGTATCAGGTGAATTGAAAAATACTATTTCTTTTGTTTATCACTTTTACAGTGCAAATATTTGTAAGCAAAAATAATATACGCTTAGATTTCAATTACAACACAGAATACAATATATATGAAAATGTAGAAAAATATCCAAAATATTTATTACATTTCAATTGGTATCCTATTATTTAACAGTGTGATTAAAATTGCGATTAATCGCAATTAATTTTTTTAATTGCAATTAATTTTTGAGTTGATTGCATGAATTAACTGCGATTAACCTACAGCCCTATATATAACAGAATGGAAGAACGGGGAAAGTGATATTAATGAATGTAAATCCGAAGCTCGGAATTAAAGAAAATCGACAAGGAGACCAAAGGGACACAAGGAGAGTTTTTTAAGTATATTAGGAACAAAAAGAACACTAGGAATGATACTGGTCAATTATCCCTGCATCGCCCCGGTCCCTGCTGCCTCCCTCACCATTGCTGCAGAAGGTCGGGGCTGTGGCAGGATCCTCCTCATCCTGCCTCAATGTCTGGCTTTCCTCGGCTCCCCTGAGCCAGTGTCCCTTGTTGTTCTCTGACAGCCCTGCCCCTCTGCCCTTTCGGGAACCCTGTGGCAGGGGCAGGGAGGTGAGTTGAGGAAGAGCGGGAAGGAAGGATGGGGGTGAAGGAGAGGGTGGGGTGGAGGTGAGAGGTGGTCGGATGGAGGAAGGAAGGGGAGAGAGAGGAGTGATGGGGAGAGGTGGTCGGATGGAGGAAGGAAGGGGAAGGGTGGAGGGGAGAGGTGGTTGGAGGGGGAAGAGTTTTAAGGCAGTTTACATTGACCTAACTCAGCAAACCAGCTCAGCAATGAACAGCAGAGGCTAACAGAGGGAGTTTGCCTGGGATCTGTCTGTGAGGTCGGGAGGTAGGCTAAGTGCTGCATCAGGGGGGCTGTGTTGGTGAGTATTTGAGTGTCTGTTGCAGGGCTCAGTTTGTCAGTTTGACTTTGTGCTTGATTGTTCGAAAAGTGTGAATTGGGAGGGCTTTGTTCCAGGTGGGCCTTGAATGGGCCTGACTGCTGTAAAAAGGCAGTCAACAGCAAATCAGCTGAGTGGCAAACAGCAGAGGTTAATAGAGGGAGTTCGCCCAGGAGTTCGCCTAGGGAGAGCCCACTGAGGCTTTCATCTCACGGGCTTCTGTGAGTTGCTGCAACAGCTGAGGAAGCTCTTAGAAGCAAGAAATTATGGAAGATGAGCGTTCAACTGTTGTAACCTGCACAGGTTGTGCCATGTTTGTCTTTCTTCCACAGGACAGAAGCGACTTTGTCTGTACAAAGTGCAAGCTGGTCTCCATATTGGAAGAGAAGGTTCGAGGTCTGGAGCAACAAGTATCGACCCTGCATTGAATAAGAGAAAATGAAGATTTCCTGGATAGACGTCAGGATATGCTTCTACCGGCACAACATCCTGAAGAATCGGAGCAGTCTGTGCAGAGGGGAGAGAGGGACGGTGAAGAAATTTGGCAGCATGTGACCTCCAGAAGAAGAAAGAGGAGTGTCCATGTACCAGCAATGGAGATACAGATGAGCAACCATTTTCTTGTTCTTTTCACAGATACTAATGTGGAGAGTGGAGTAGATCTAGGTACACCTGAGAGAAGGGAGCAGAAGGAGACTCCACCGATTGGAAGGCACGAGATGCACTGTCCTAGGGATGGGGGTTCCACGACCACCGCTCCCAAGAGAAGTAGGAGGGTGGTGGTGGTTGGGGACTCCCTCCTCAGGGGGACAGAGTCATCTATCTGCCGTCCCGATCAGGAAAACCGAGAGGTGTGCTGCTTGCCAGGAGCTAGGATTCACGATGTGACAGAGAGACTGCCGAGACTCATCAAGCCCTCGGATCGCTACCCCTTCCTGCTTCTCCACGTGGGCACCAATGATACTGACAAGAACGACCTTGAGCGGATCACTGCAGACTACGTGGCTCTGGGAAGAAGGATAAAGGAGTTTGAGGTGCAAGTGGTGTTCTCGTCCATCCTCCCTGTGCAGGGAAAAGGCCTGGGTAGGGATCGTCGAATTGTGGAAGTCAACGAATGGCTACGCAGGTGGTGTCGGAGAGAAGGCTTTGGATTCTTCAACCATGGGATGGTGTTCCAAGAAGGAGGAGAGCTAGGCAGAGACAGGTGCCACCTCACGAAGAGAGGGAAGAGCGTCTTTGCAAGCAGGCTGGCTAACCTAGGGAGGAGGGCTTTAAACTAGGTTCATCGGGGGAAGGAGACCAAAGCCCTGAGGTAAGTGAGGAAATGGGATACCAGAAGGAAGCACAAGCAGGAGAGCGCAAGAGGGGAGGACTCCTGTCTCATTCTGAGAAAGGGGGATGATCAGTGAGTTATCTTAAGTGTCTATACACAAATGCAAGAAGTCTGGGAAACAAGCAGGGAGAACTGGAAGTCCTGGCACAGTCAAGGAACTATGACGTGACTGGAATAACAGAGACTTGGTGGGATAACTCACATGACTGGTGTACTGTAATGGATGGATATAAACTGTTCAGGAAGGACAGGCAGGGCAGAAAAGGTGTGGGAGTTGCATTGTATGTAGGAGAGCAGTATGATTGCTCAGAGCTCCGGTATGAAACTGCAGAAAAACCTGAGAGTCTCTGGATTAAGTTTAGAAGTGTGAGCAACAAGGGTGATGTCGTGGTGGGAGTCTGCTATAGACCACCAGACCAGGGGGATGAGGTGGACGAGGCTTTCTTCCGGCAACTAGCAAAAGTTACTAGATCGCAGGCCCTGGTTCTCATGGGAGACTTTAATCACCCTGATATCTGCTGGGAGAGCAACACAGCGGTGCACAGACAATCCAGGAAGTTTTTGGAAAGTGTTGGGGACAATTTCCTTGTCCAAGTGCTGGAGGAACCAACTAAGGGCAGAGCTCTTCTTGATCTGCTGCTCACAAACAGAGAAGAGTTAGTAGGGGAAGCAAAAGTGGATGGGAACCTGGGAGGCAGTGACCATGAGATGGTCGAGTTCAGGATCCTGACACAAGGAAGAAAGGAGAGCAACAGAATACAGATCCTGGACTTCAGAAAAGCAGACTGACTCCCTCAGGGAGCTGATGGGCAGGATCCCCTGGGAAAATAACATGAGGGGGAAAGGAGTCGAGGAAAGCTGGCTGTATTTTAAAGAATCCTTATTGAGGTTGCAGGAAAAAACCATCCCGATGTGTAGAAAGAATAGTAAATATGGCAGGCGACCAGCTTGGCTTAACCGTGAAATCCTTGCTGATCTTAAACGCAAAAAAGCAGCTTACAAGAAGTGGAAGATTGGACAAATGACCAGGGAGGAGGTCATGCAGGAGTGCAATCAGGAAGGCCAAATCACACTTGGAGTTGCAGCTAGCAAGAGAGGTTAAGAGTAACAAGAAGGGTTTCTTCAGGTATGTTAGCAACAAAAAGAAAGTCAAGGAAAGTGTTGGCCCGTTACTGAACGAGGGAGGCAACCTAGTGACAGAGGATGTGGAAAAAGCTAGTGTACTCAATGATTTTTTTGCCTCTTTCTTCACAAACAAGGTCAGCTCCCAGACTGCTGCACTGGGCAGCACAGTATGGGGAGAAAATGACCAGCTCTCTGTGGAGAAAGAAGTGGTTCGGGACTATTTAGAAAAACTGGATGAGCACAAGTCCATGGGGCCGTATGCGCTGCATCCGAGGGTGCTAAAGGAGTTGGCGGATGTGATTGCAGAGCCATTGGCCATTATCTTTGAAAACTCATGGCGAATGGGAGAGGTCCTGGATGACTGGAAAAAGGCTACTTTAATGCCCATCTTTAAAAAAGGGAAGAAGGAGGATCTGGGGAACTACAGGCCAGTCAGCCTCATCTCAGTCCCTGGAAAAATTATGGAGCAGGTCCTCAAAGAATCAATTCTGAAGAACTTAGAGGAGAGGAAAGTGATCAGGAACAGTCAGCATGGATTCAACAAGGGCAAGTCATGCCTGACTAACCTAACTCCCTTCTATGAGGAGATAACTGGGTCTGTGGATGAGGGGAAAGCAGTGGATGTGCTATTCCTTTACTTTAGCAAAGCTTTATATACGGTCTCCCACACTATTCTTGCCAGCAAGTTAAAGAAGTATGGGCTGGATGACCTGACTATAAGGTGGATAGAAAGCTGGCTAGATCGTTGGGCTCAACGGGTAGTGATCAATGGCTCCATGTCTAGTTGGCAGCCGGTTTCAATTGGAGTGCCCCAAGGGTCAGTCCTGGGGCCGGTTTTGTTCAATATCTTCATTAATGATCTGGAAGATGGCGTGGACTGCACTCTCAGCAAGTGTGCAGATGACACTAAATTGGGAGGAGTGGAAGATACGCTGGAGGGTAGGGATAGGATCCAGAGGGACCTAGACAAATTAGAGGATTGGGCCAAAAGAAACCTGATGAGGTTCAACAAGGACAAGTGCAGAGTCCTGCACTTAGGACGGAAGAATCCCATTCACTGTTACAGACTAGGGACCGAATGGCTAGGAAGCAGTTCTGCAGAAAAGGACCTAGGGGGTTATAGTGGACGAGAAGCTGAATATGAGTCAACAGTGTGCCCTTGTTGCCAAGAAGGCTAATGGCATTTTGGGCTGTATAAGTAGGGGCATTGCCAGCAGATCGAGGGATGTGATCATTCCCCTCTATTAGACCTTGGTGAGGCCTCATCTGGAGTACTGTGTCCAGTTTTGGGCCCCACACTACAAGAAGGATGTGGAAAAAATTGGAAAGAGTCCAGCGGAGGGCAACAAAAATGATTATGGGGCTGGAGCACATGACTTATGAGGAGAGGCTGAGGGAACTGGGATTGTTTAGTCTGCAGAAGAGAAGAATGAGGGGGGATTTGATAGCTGCTTTCAACTACCTGAAATGGGGTTCCAAAGAGGATGGAGCTCGGCTATTCTCAGTGATAGCAGAAGACAGAACAAGGAGCAATGGTCTCAAGTTGCAGTGGGGGAGGTTTAGGTTGGATATTAGGAAAAACTTTTTCACTCAAAGAGTGGTGAAGCACTGGAATGGGTTCCCTAGGGAGGTGGTGGAATCTCCTTCCTTAGAGGTTTTTAAGGTCAGGCTTGACAAAGCCCTGGCTGGGATGATTTAGTTGGGGATTGGTCCTGCTTTGAGCAGGGGGTTGGACTAGATGCCTCCTGAGGTCCCTTCCAACCCTAATATTCTATGAACTCTGTAGTGTAGACCAAGCCAGAGGGTGAGATTCTGCCACTTTTACTCACTATGAGAAATACCTTAATTTGCAGCTGGTCCCCTTGAAATGAATGAGGCTGCTTGTCGGGGAAGATATAACCCCGTGTCGATAAGCATGGCAGAACCCAGTCCTACTGCACTGGGCAGTTGTTGTAAGCTAGCTTCCATCCTCAGCCAACATGAGAAACAACATTTTCAGTGGAGGAAACGGGGGTTTCCTGTTAAAACCAACTTCCGCCCCAGCCTAGTGTTAACCTCAAGAGTACACGCATTCTGGCTCTCTTTGTACTCTGTGTCGCAGGAGGTTTCTGAGTTATTCAGGGGCACAGTCGGACCAGAAAATTGGATTTTCTTACCAGCAGGCTGCATTTCAGGCAGAGGACTTTCAGATTTATCATCCCCCAGTTGTCTCCTACTTTCTCGGTTGCATGTTTTGTCATTTGGGTTTAACCAAAAGATTCTAATTTTCATTAAAAGTCTTTTTCTCCATGCTTAGCAGTCCCCTGCAGCACTCCTAAGCTCCGGATGCCCTCGTCTGTATGGGGAGAAAGGTTTGCCCTTAACTCAAGCTAAAACCTCATGGAGACAAGGCAGGTCATATTTTTCAAATTAGTTGTTAGGCTCCTCCACAGGTTTTAACGTGATCTGCTAAGAGCTCATGTGAAAACTACACACGGCCTTGTCTTCACTAGGATTTTACCTCAAGTTAGTTAACTCAAGTTCTTCAGTACTGACCTGCTTGTAGGTATGGAGAACACACGGATCGAGTTTGCAGATGACACAAGGCTAGGAGGGAAGGGTTGCAACTCTTTGGAGGATAAAGCTATAATTCAGAGGGATCTTGCTAAATTGGAGAACTGGGCTATAGACAACAACATGAAATTCAACAAAGACAAACGTAAGGTGCTACACATAGGGAAGAACAACCAAATGCACAAATACAGAATGGGGGGAAAGTGGTTTGGCAGCAGCACTGCTGAGAAGTATCTGGGTTGGTGGATCCCAACCTCAACATGAGTCAGCAATGGGATGCTGTTGCAGAAAAAGCAAATGCAATTTTAGGTTGCAGTAACAGAGGCCTCGCATGCAAGTCACAGGAGGTGACAGTACCGCTCTAGCCAGTGCTGCGTAGGCCTCAGCTGGAGAACTGTGTCCAATTCTGGTCACCAATGTATAGAAAGGATGTAGTAAAACTGGAGAGTATCCAGAGGTGGACACAGATGGTCAGAGGGATGGAATGCAATGCAAGGCGTCTGAGCAAAGACTGAAGGAACTGGGTATTTTGGTTTGGAAAAGAGGAGACTAAGGGGGGACATGACAGCAGTCTTGTAACACGTGAAAGGCTGCCATAACAGAGATGGAGAAAAGTTGTTCTCTTTTGTTGCAGACGGCAGGACGAGGGGCAATGGGTTCAAACTACAGCACAGCAGATTGAGATTAAATCTCAGGACAAACTTCCTCACTGTAAGAACAGTAGGAGAATGGAACAGATGCCTGGGGGTCGGAGAGGTGGTTGGAAGCTCCTTCACTGGAGGGTTTCAAAGGCTCGCCGACTGTCTGGGATGGTTTAGACACAGCAAACCTGGCAGCTTGGCAGGGGTTAGACTAGATGACCCTTGCGGCCCCTTCTAGTTTGATGGTTGTATGATTCTTTGAGTTAACGTCCCTCTTCTGCAGTGACAACAAGGCCTTAATGGTTGGCTCCTGGCCCTCACTCAGCTCCAGCCAGGCCTTTCCTTCTGGCTGGTGTGGGGGAGGGTGTTCCCTGATGCCTCCCTGACCATGGATCCCTTCTGGATCCTCCACAGGTCTCTTCCTGCCCTTTACCCTACTATCAGGGCACCAGATCTCCCTGAGCGAGGGAGCTCTATCAGCCCCTTGCAAGACTCTAGGCCTCATCCACCAGCCCCCTATGTGTTTCCAAGCCCCTTGTCTCCCCTCTGTGAGACAGCAGGCTCCATTTTACAAGCAGCCCTGCCCCTACCCCAGGCTACCATCACATGATGTCTGATCCAGCCAGCATCCCAAACCCATCACCTTGGGGGGTGGGGCTAACTGCACACTGATGGGGCTGAGCCCAAATCCCCTAAAAGGGCCAGCCCACCTCTGACACCACCCACCTGGCAGGGGAGGGGGAAGCCGCTGCCAGGAGTCAGGCCGTGCTGGGCCAGTGGCGATGCTGGAGCAGTGCACAGAGATGCAATGGGTTGGGGGGAGGCGGTAAATCTCCTCCTAACCAAAGGAGGGACCAAAGCTGTGGTGTGTACACTGACCTAACACAGGTTGAGTTAAGTCTGTAGTGGAGACATTCCCTTATAGTGTTTTTAAAAAGTGTGATCGGACTCAGAAAATTGATTCTTGGGGTTCTCCAAACTAATTTCGCTGTTGGGCTGAGACAATACTGCCAGCTAAAGAAATCTGAGAGTAGTATAACGACCCTACCGTCAAATCAAACATTAACTCCGCCCATTGACCAGTTAAGCCCAGCTGTCACAGGAAGTCCTGCTCCATGGAGGTACTATGTTTGCAGTCAAGCTGGACACATGACCAGAAGCAAGGTGTGTCATGTGACCCCTTTAAAATCCCCTCCCGCCACCCTCTACTAATCAGAATGGGTTTTGCCCCTGTAGGACCGCTCTGGGGGGTGTGCTGGGGTGGGGTGATCCGTCTGTAAGTGGTTTGTGTGACTCCTCTAAGAAGTCCTTCCACCATCCTCTACCAGTTGGGATGGGTTTCGGCCACAGAGGACCTCCCAGAGAGCAGATTTGACCAAAATAGGGCAGGATCAACTGCCCATGAGATGGTTGTGTGACTCCTCTAAGAACTCCTCCTTCTGCCCTTTGTCAATCAGAGTGTAGCACCACCACCCCATAAGTCCCAGCATCAGGCAGAAGAGGCCATCTCTTACCAAGAACGCCTGTTTTAGAAATCGTGGAATTGCTGAGAAGAAACAAAGACTCCTTCAGCAGCCCCATGAGAACTTTGGACTTTGTTTTAGCCCCGAGCACCTTTGGAATTGTGTGGCGAAAGCACCACATCAGCCACAGTTCCGACAAGGGCCTTTTGACTCAACGATTAATGGATACGCTAGAACCCGACTCCAAAACCCAACCGCTTTAAAAAAGGGCCTATTTTTCCTTCAGCAGGGGTGCAAAGACACCAAGAATTCTTTTTCTCTTTAACATTTTCACAACTTTTAACTACTTAGTTTCCTCCAGCATCTACAGAGAACATCTCACTTTTTTTCCTTAAATCACTTGACTCAGATTTTACCATTCCCAGTATTGTTCCAGGGATCTGAATTCCCCAGGCCTGGACTTACTGCTTCTCTTACTCCTGCCACTCTGCCCTCAGGGCTTCCAACTCGCTTTCCACTTTTTTTTAATCTGTTGCCTGCCTGCATGTCTGGGCCTGATCCTGCTTTTCTCACTATATAGTCCCTTTCCATGGGCACAGGCTTTGTTTCATTACCAATTTAGCAAGGAGGATGGGCTCCTCAACTAGCCCGCATCCCTCCTGGTCCCTTTCCTTAAACAGTATCACTCACAAGGGTTACCTGAGTCCCCCGCCCGTGAGGCTTGCCACCTGGACAGAACGCACAGCTAATTGGCGTTTTAACTGTTCAGTTTCACTTTCATGGCGGACACACTGCTCAGGTGGTAACTAGGGGATTTCTTATGAGCTGGATCTAACAAGGGCTGTACCAGGGGAAAGGATCGGGCCCAGACTAGGAAGGAGTCTAGTCTGTGAAAGAAGCTCATTGAAACATCTCTAAGGGCAGGATGTACCAGTTTCTTAATGTATTAGGCTTAGACTTGCATGTTTTGTTTTATATTGCTTGCTAACTTACTTTGTTCTGTCTGTTATTACTTGAAACCACTTAAATCCTACTTTTTATACTTAATAAAATCACTTTTGGTCATTAATTAACCAGAGTAAGTGATTAATACCTGGGGGAGTAAACAAATGTGCATCTCTCTCTATCAGTTGTGACAAAGTTTCTCCTCTGCCTTGGGGGGTCCTGCACTTATAGGCGGATTTGCTCGCCTCAGAGATTCATGGCAGCCCTCAGTTTGGCCGCTTCTGCTAGAGGCACAAACCCGCCATTCACTCAGCTCACCTCATCACTGGCCAGCATGGGGGGAAATGGAGAACAATCCCCACAGTCTCTGTGTCCCACCTAGTGGGTCGGGGACAGTCCAGATCCCTTTCCAAATTAGACCTTCCCTTCTGGTGTTTCTCACAGACCAGGTCAACTCCTCCTGGGTCCGATCAGGAGTTGGGGGGATGGGGGAACCCGGGCCCGCCCTCTATTCCAGGTTCCAGCCCAGGGCCCTGTGGACTGCAGCTGTCTACAGTGTTCCCTGTATCAGCTGCGTGACAGCTACAACTCCCTGGGCTACTTCCCCATGGCCTCCCCCCAACACCTTCTTATCCTCACCACCGGACCTTCCTCCTGAAGCCTGATCATGCTTGTACTCCTCAGTCCTCCAGCAACACGCCTTCTCTCTCACTCACTCTTCCTTGCACACACACACACACACCTACACTAACTGATGGGATGTCCCTTTTAAACCAGGTGTCTTGGTTAGCCTGCCTGCCATAATTGATTCTAGTAAGGTCTTAATTGGCTCCAGGTGTCTTAATTAGCTTGTCTGTCTTAATTGTTTCTAGCAGGTTCCTGATTAATCTAGGGCAGAGCCTGCCCTAGTCACTCAGGGAACAGAAAACTGCTCATCCAGTAGCCAGTATATTTGCCTTCGACCAGACTCCTGTACCCCACTGGTCTGGATCTGTCACCTAGTGCTATAGAGGGCGGGCAGTTTATGAGTTTACCCTGTATAAGCTTTATACAGAGTAAAATGGATTTATTTGGGATTTGGATACCATTGGGAGCTGGGTGTTTGGGTGCTGGAGGCAGGAATACCTGATGAGTGGTTTTCAGTTAAAGCCTGCAGTTTTGGGGGTGTGGTTCACACCCTGGGTCTGTGTTGCAGCAGATTAGCGTATCTGGCGCAACAAGCCAGGGTTCTTGATACCAGTCAGTTCTGTGGTCTTGGGGAACCAGGGCTCAGTATCCAGCCTGTCTGACTCATGAAATATACCCCTCCACCAGCCTCTGCTTAAACCAAAACCCATCAGAGAAAAGACTTGCAGAGAGCAATGAAGGGCGGATGGGAGACACACCTAGACCCCTCCTGACAAGGGTGACAAGACTGAGACATCTCCATTTGCATATAGAATGAAGAACAGAGACAACTCCCTTAGCCTCATCTGCATGAGAGATGGGACAGGGAGACATCTCAATTTACATACAGAATGGAGAACAGAGAACGGCACTGAACTCTGGGACCAGAAAAAGCAGGGAAGCACTGCATCATGGGAATCTCTGCTCCAGATGTTAATGAACGTACACCTGCCCACACCCAGCTCAGCAGTTATCAGACCAATTCTAGTGATGAATCCTTGATTGGTATCCAAAATAGTGAAGCAGCCTAGTTGCATTGTGAGCTCCCTGGAAGAAAACACCACCCATAGCCAAGAGTGATCAGCTCCTATCAGGGCCGGTGCCACCATTTAGGCAAACTAGGGGCCGCCTAGGGCGCCTAGTGGTTGAGGGCGCCTAAAAGCCTGCTCAGGCGAGGCGAGGAGGTGGAGGTGAGCTGGGGCCACCTGCAGTAACGGGGAGGGTGGCGCACAGGGGAACTGTTCCCTGCCCCAGATCACCTCCACTCTGCCTCCTCCGCTGAGCACACAGCCCCTGCTCTAAGTCTCCTCCAATCGGCGCCGCAAGCCTGGGAGGGGAGGAGAATTAGAGCGTCGCCGGCGTGCTCAGCGGAGGAAGCTGGGGCGGGCTCCCTGGGCAGGGTTAGCTGCCGCGGAGGGGGCTCCCCAGGTGGTGTTAGCTGCCGCGGAGGGGGGCGGGGTTAGCTTCTGCGGGGGGGGCTCCCCGGGCCAGGTTAGCTGCCGTGGAGGGGGGAGTTTCAAGGGGGGGTAGCTGCTGCGAGGGGAGGCTCCCCAGGTGGGGTTAGCTGCCATGGGGGGGGTCCTTGGGTGGGAGGGGCAGGTGGGCATGGTTAGCTGCCACAGGGAGGGAGGGGTTAGCTGGGGGTGGGGTGGTGCAAGGTGGAAGTTTCGCCTAGGGTGCGAAACTTCCTTGCACCAGCCCAGGGTCCTATTGTCTAGCCTAAAGAAAACCCTTGAGTCATCAGTTTACCCATAAACAAATCTAGTGTCTCCCTTGAACCATTGTATTTTCTCTACAAAAACCCCTACTCACCCTCCAGTCAGGGTTCTGATGCTTAGCTCCAAACTAGGCAGCAGTTCCACTGGGACTTCATCTTCTCCTGACTGATCGTGCTGGGGGCTCTGCCTGTCTCCAGCCCTCAAGACCCTCAGCTACCACCATCACCTGGGAACCCCGACCAGTTCAAACTTCAGGGAGCGGTGAGATCCCCTTCTCTCTCTCTCTGTTTTCCTTTCTACCTTAAGTATTAACCTTTAATAATGTAGGTTATGTTGGTTTAGGCTCCTTGTGTAGTGATCAGTGATCAGTATTATTCAATAAATAACTTGTATGGTTAAGTTGGTTGCTTCTCTCTCTCTTGCTGAACTTTACTCCTTTGTGTTTTTAGCTTCCCCCATTCACTCTACAGCAAAGATCCCTGCACTGCCCAAAATACTGTGGGGTTTACTCATCAGGTAGGTTACTGCCAGTACAAGTGTGGTGTGAGACTGTGGTGTGAGCGTGGGTGTGGTGTGAGAGTGGGTGTAGGGATGTTTCTCTTTTGTTTAACACTTGTAAGTGCTCTTTTCTTAACCTACCCTTGTATTAAATATTTTAACTGCTTTTCTATTAACCCCCCTTTATATTTTTACCATGTGGTTACCAAACAGTCTCCACTTCTTAAAATTCCCTTTTTTTGTCATGTGTGTTCTTTTAACCTATCTTCATATTTTCTCTTTCATTTAATATTTTGAAATGCTCTTTTCTTAACCTCCACTTTTATTTAATATTTTAAATGCTTCTTTCTAAACCAACCTTTATATTTTTACCATGTGCTTAATTTCCTTTATATGTTTCTCTTTTATTTAACTCTTTTAAAATGCTCTTTTCTTAACCTACCCTTCTATTTAATACACCTTTTAGATGTATCCCAATATTTTTATTCTTTAATAACATGTCAAACTAGTCCTTTAAAAACTCCTCTCCTTCTCAACCTCACCAAAACTCTTTCTATTCTTTAATAACTTGCCTCTATTCTTTCAAACTAAAATTTTAAAAACAAAAAAATTCATTTTTCTTTAAGTTCTCTCACTCTATTCTTTCAACCTTTTTCTCTAAACAATCAAACAAATGTATCAAAGCACAAGCACGCAACATTCCCCCTATTGAAACACAAAAAATAATCAAAAAATGTTTTTGAAATGTCCAGCGGTGCCAAACCTTGACACCAATGGAAACAGGAATGGAGGGTGGGACATAAGCCCCAAAAAGAGCATGGAAACCTGTCAATGATACAAGGTGATGAATACTATCCAGCTGTATACTACTGTTGTTCTCTTTTGCCGCAGATGGTAGGATGAGAGGTGATGGGTTTAAATTACAGCACAGCAGATTTAGGTGAAATTTCGGGACAAACTTCCTCACTGTAAGAACAGTAGGACAATGGAACAGATGCCTAGGGAGGTTGTGGAAGCTCCTTCACTGGAGGGTTGCAAAGGAAAGCCAACAGTCTGGGATGGTTTAGACACAGCAAACCAGGCATCTTAAAAGGGCCAGCCCGTGCCATTACACCACCACCTGGCCGGTGAGGGGGAAGCCACTGCCAGGAGTCAGGCCGTGCTGGGCCAGTGGCGATGCTGGAGCAGGGCACAGAGATGCAATGGGCTGGGGGAAGCGGAGGCAGAATTATGTGTAACTGTGACACCCCCCGTCCCTGCCCCTCAGCACAACTCCCTGCTGAAGCGCAGGCCTGAGCTCTGTCTTCTCAGGACTTCAAAAAAGAAAAGTTTGCACAGAATTGAAGTTCATAGCTATGGTACCAGCCCCTATGTAGCCCATAGGATTATTTTGCTAGCTATTCTATCCTACTAATCCAGTCAGCAGTATCAATTAATATGTTTCTTTTTCTGAAATTAATCCATTTTATTCTTATATTTTATCAGTATTAATTCCTTGGAATTTAGAATGTGTTGAGGCATGTGTTTCCTAATAATAAGTTTTGCTGAAATGCAAGAAGCCTACCAGTCTGTAAGATCCAGTAAGATCTGCTATATAGCAAAAGGTATAATCAGTTATAAATATGTCAGCATAAAAGTTGGCAACCTTTGGCACAGATAAGAATGGTTCCTGAACTTTCAGTAACCAAAAGGAGGAACTATCCACATCACATCACAGGTTTATTCAACATCTACGACTAGTCGGTAACCACAGGGTACACCACAACTTACAGGTCATCAAGAGAGCCTAGGCTGTAGTAAGTGTCATAATCCACTAACCTATAGGAGAGGGGTACCCAAACATTTCATAGGGCATGGAAATAAGATTTGGGTATAATAGGTTGGGCCTGAATTACATAGGTCAGGATCCTATAAAATACTTTGTAAGAGAGCTCTTTTAGGCTCTTCTAGGTGCTAAGATCTTCTAAGTTATAAGCTCTTCTAACTCCTGAAATTTTGGTTTCATGAAGTGCTTTTTCCAATTCTCCTGTATTCTAGAGTCTATCTATCTATCTATCTCCATACACCCCATTTATCTAATCTATCTATCTATCAGCTCAGTTTATGCAGTATAGTATACCTACTCAACATCCCTAACCATTGGGGAAGCCAGCACCATCGTGTAATCGGGCCTGCCAGAAGTGAGGCTGGTCTTTCACTTCTTATTACCAGGCTCCCAAGGAAAGGTGTGAGTATGTTAGGTTAAGGTATAATAGAAATGGTACCACCAGGAGTTTTCAATTTCTTTTACTGTTTTGGAGTTATACGTTTCATTGCATTTCTTATTTTATGTTAATTTCAATAAAGGTTTTATCAATTTGGTATTGTCCTCAGTGTACGTGTTCTTGCCAAGCACCCCGAGAATCCTTCCCCGATATACAACTCTCTGAGTTCTTGAACTCTGTAGTCTGAATTGGATAAGAACCTATAAATCTTCTGGCCGGATACGATCAGTGGCGAGCCATAACAACTAACCCATCAAATTCAGGTTAACTCCTACCTTTAGGGGTTAACGACAGCTGCCAGTAAGCTCAGAGAGTCCCAGACAATTCCTTAGTGAGCGAATGTTTAACACACACACAGCCCCTCGCAGACAGTATTCAGGACACTTTTCAGTGCCTTCAGCAGTATGGTTCAGCAGTAAATCTGCTGGTAACACTCCCAGTGCTGTTGATGCTACATGTATTTCAGTTCAAGGTAACACCACAACACTCAGTTGTGGTGTTTGGGCCACACCTTCTGAGCATTCCCCTCTGACCTCACACTGATCATTTCCCAGTCCCTGGGGAGGGGTACAAATGTATGTGTCCCCACTCTGGACTCTCTGTGGCCTGAGGAGAATGGCGGCCTCTCCGTCCCCACCCAGCACCTCAGAATCTCCTCATCAAACAACAGTCCAAAGTTCCGTCCAGCCAGCAGCTATTCCCATCCCAGGGCTAACAAACAACCATCTCCTCGCTGTTCAGTGAGATGGGGAATCAGGATCCTGTTTCCAAGGTGGTTCAGGAACTAGGATGCAGCCAGGGCTGGTGCTTCCAGTAGGTGACCCTAGGCGGTCACCTAGGGTCGCAGGATTGGGGGGGCGGCATTTTGCCGTCCTCGGCAGAAATTCGGTGGCGAGGGTCCTTCCGCTCCGGGTCTTCAGTGGAAATTCAGCGGCAGATCCTTCACTTGCTCAGGGACCTGTCGCCGAAGTCCCCTGAAGAGGCGGAGCGGAAGGACCCGCTGCTGCCGAATGCTCAGAGACGGAGCGCTGCCCCATAGGGTGGCAAAAACTCTGGCGCCGCTCCAGGATGCAGCCTTCACAGCAGACACAGCACTTGGTCCCACAGGGATCAGTCACCAGGCCCCCAGGGCTGTCCCTAGCTCCCATGTTTGTAACCTTCCCCCTGAGCTCTGACCGGCTCAGTTCCCGGTGAATGTGGAACCTGTAAGGCTGCTTCTCCTTCCTGGAAACCTCCTGTACAGCCCCAGAGATGGCGACTGAGGACGTGTCTACGCTACAAAGTCATGTCGGCGTTCAGCCACCAACGTTTGTGTATCGCTGGGCATGTGCCCACTTGGCTGCTTGTACCAGTGCTGCTCGCACTCACCAGGAGTGCTCGTGTAACACGCTAACCTTTGATTCCACACGTGCCCCCTCTCATCCCATGTTACCGCCGGAGCAGCGAGCAGGGTCTGTCTCTTTGGACAGCAGGACTCCCACCCGTGGATGGTCACACATAGGAAAAAGATGCAGATTTGGACAGTCGTGGATGCCCCAGGATAGGGCCGGCCTTAGGGGCGGGCGATGAGGGTGACTGCCCAGGGTGCCACGGTTCAGGAGGGAGGGGGGGACGTGGTCCGGGGGCAAGGAGCAGGACACAGGCCTGGCCCCACACTGCCCCCAGCCTGCCCCTCACCGTGCTTCAGCGGGATGATGCTGGAGGCCCCACAACACAAGCCGGCCCAGGACACAGAGCAGGATGCCATGGCTGGGGCGGAGCTGGGGGTATCCCAGGAGGGGAGAGGGCCCAGGCTTCCCCAGGCCCAGCCCCTCCGCTGCACGACCTCCGACAGCCAACTGCACGCGCCGCGCACGGGGATGATGCCTTTACGCTCTCGCCAGAGCCCCACCCGCAAGAGGGGGCCATGAAAGGCTGGGCCCAGGGGGCTGGAACAATGTGAATAGTGGGGTGCTGAGAGCCCCTGAACCAAACTGTAACCTCTGCATGTGATGGAAACCGATTCATAGAATCATAGAATCTCAGGGTTGGAAGGGACCTCAGGAGATCATCTAGTCCAACCCCCTGCGCAAAGCAGGATCAAACCCAACTAAATCATCCCAGCCAGGGCTTTGTCAGGACTGACCTTAAAAACCTCTAGGGAAGGAGATTCCACCACCTCCCTAGGTAACCCATTCCAGTGCTTCACCACCCTCCTAGTGAAAAAGTTTTTCCTAATATCCAACCTAAACCTCCCCCTCTGCAACTTGAGACCATTACTCCTTGTTCTGTCATCTTCTACCACTGAGAATAGTCTAGATCCATCCTCTTTGGAACCCCCTTTCAGGTAGTTGAAAGCAGCTATCAAATCCCCCCTCATTCTTCTCTTCTGCAGGCTAAACAATCTCAGTTCCCTCAGCCTCTCCTCGTAAGTCATGTGCTCCAGCCCCCTAATCATTTTTGTTGCCCTCCGCTGGACTCTCTCCAATTTATCCACATCCATCTTGTAGTGTGGGGCCCAAAACTGGACACAGTGTTCAAGATGAGGCCTCACCAGTGCTGAGTAGAGAGGAATGATCACATCCCTCGATCTGCTGGAAATGCCCCTACTTAAACAACCCAAAATGCCATTAGCCTTCTTGGCAACAAGGGCACACTGTTGACTCATATTCAGCTTTTCGTCCACCGTAACCCCTAGGTCCTTTTCTGCAGAACTGCTGCCCAGACATTCGGTCCCTAGTCTGTAGCAGTGCATGGGATTCTTCCGTCCTAAGTGCAGGACTCTGCACTTGTCCTTGTTGAACCTCATCATATTTCTTTTGGCCCAATCCTCTAATTTGCCTAGGTCCCTCTGTAACCTATCCCTACCCTCCAGTGTATCAACCACGCCTCCCAGTTTAGTGTCATCTGCAAACTTGCTAAGGGTGCAGTCCACACCATCCTCCAGATCGTTAATGAAGATATTGAATAAAACCGGCCCCAGCACCGACCCTTGGGGCACTCCACTTGATACCGGCTGCCAACTAGACATGGAACCATTGATCACTACCCGTTGAGCCCGACCATCTAGCCAGTTTTCTATCCAGCTTACCGTCCATTCATCCAGCCCAGACTTCTCTAACTTGCTGGCAAGAATAGTGTGGGATTCCAGCCAGGGGGTGCAGCAGCCCCCCTAGATCCAGCACCTATGGCCAGGCACTGCCGACAGAGCACTGTCTTCCTCTTCCCTCACGCCTTTTTCCCCCATCCACCCGTGTCTCCCCTCCACTCCCCTCCCCTCCTCCATCCTCATCCACCCACCTCCCTCTTCCCCTCTCCCTACTTCCCCATCCAACTGCATCTCCCCTCCACTCCTCCCCCACCCCAACTTCCCCTATCCAACCGCCTCTCGCCTCCCTCCCCCCATCCTTCACCCTCCAACCACTTCTCCCCTCCACACCACCCCATCCTTTGTCCCTCACCTCCCTGCCCCTCCCCCAGGGCTGCTGTCAGAGGGAGGCTCTAACCCAGCAGGCTGCAGAAAGGACCCACAGGCCAGTGATCAGGGGCTCGGCTCAGCGCGAAGGCAGGACAATGGCGGATGAGGATATCTATGAGAACATGCCGATGACAGAAGCTGCTCCCCAGCCCAAAGGTAAACACAAGAGGCTGCACCGGACCCTGGACTCCCGCTGGCCTCTCCTTGGCTTTGCGGTCTCTGCAGAGCGTCCTGGGCAGCGATCGCTTGCTCCACTGACCACAAACCCAGAGCTCAGCCTTGTGCTGGCCAGAGCACCACGGGCAGTGGGCGAGGGTGCTCGGTCAGTGCTTCCCAGTGCGTTCTCTCCCCTGCCAGTCCCCAACGGGAGAAGGGCACAGGGGGAGAGATGGGAGTCCCTGCCCAGCATCCCAGCCTCCTGCCGGGCAGCGCAGTGCCATGGGCTGGCCATAAAAGCCAGCCAGGCTCCCCCTCCCCAGCTCACTGCCACCGTCAGCCTCTCCCAGGAGGAGATCACCAGGGTCAAATCCTCACAGCCCCCATCTCTGGGGACCAGCTCCCTCTCATCCCCCCATTTCACAGTGACACCTCCTTTCCTTACCCTCTGCCCCTTCCCTGCCCGAGCACACGCGTCTAACCGTGAGCAGGGGCAGGGAGATGTAGCTGTGTTAGCAGAGAAGGGTTTTCCCCAGGGCTCGGGGACGGGGGGAGGGAACCTGTTCCTCCAGGGACAAGGAGTAAATGGAGCTGGAAGTGCTGAGATAAGGACCTGGCTGTTTTCCTGAAGCTCCCAGGACAAGGGGCCCCTCTCAGGGCTTTGGCTGGGTGACTGGGCAAGAAAATGGCAAATGAAATTCAGTGTTGATTAATGCAAAGTAACACACATTGGAAAACATAATCCAACTATACCTATAACATTATGAGGTCTTTTCCACTCAAGAGAGGGAAGTCATTGTGGATAGTTCTCTGAAAACATCCACTCAATGTGAAGCAGCAGTCAAAAAAACCAACAGAATGTTGGGAATCATTAGGAAAGAGACAGATAATAAAACAGAAAATATCATATTGCCTCTGTATAAATCCATGGTATGCCCGCATCTCGAATACTGCATGCAGATGTGGTTGTCCCATCTCAAAAAAGATATATTGGAATTGGAAATAAATGGGCAGCCATTTTAAAACAAACAAAAGGAAGTATTTCTTCAGACAATGCATAGTCAACCCGTTGAACTCCTTGTCAGAGGATGTTGTGAAGGCCAAGACTATAGCACGGTTCAAAAAAGAACTAAAGAAGTTCATGGGGGACAGGTCCATCAATGGCTATTAGCCAGGATGGACAGGGATGGTGTCCCTAGAATCTGTTTGCCAGAAGCTGGGAATGGGTGACAGGGGCTGGATCACTTGATGATTCCCTGTTCTGTTCATTCCCTCTGGGCACCTGGCACTGGCCACTCTCCGCAGACAGGACACTGGGCTAGTTGGACCTTTGGTCTGACCCAGTCTGGCCGTTCTTATGTTCTTATGTTTGGATGGGCAGGTGTCCGCTGAACAGAGGCCTGCTCCGGGGGTTGTTTATCTCCTTTGGTTTCAGTGTAATCCAGATGCCGTGTGGCAGCTGTTCTGGATTTGAACACATGAAAGAAGTCCAAGAAGGGTCAGGAGACAGGCAGGGAGACGGGGCTGACAGAAGTGGAGGGTGTGGCCGTAGTCAGCTGCAGCTCTGCACCGAGTTCAGCTAGGCTCTCTGCAGCGACAAAGGAAAACACAAGGGGAATGTAGCCTGCGCTGGGTGACAGAGAAGCTCCTCCCAGAATCTGTTTCAGGAAAGGCTGAGAACTGTAAACTCAGTACATTAGTGAGAGGCAGCTTCACCCTTTGGTTAACGTGAGAGAAGCGACTTCTGCAATGTAAGGGGATTATCTGGGCATCTGAGTGTTGTCTGCTGGTTCCAGGAACCACACCCCATGGGGGAGCAGTGCGAGCTAATGGCTGAGGCCCAGATCAGACAGGGAGGGAGTGCGGCAGGCTGAGACTATCAGGGAGAGGAGAATCCGACAGTCTTGTGTCTCCAAGCAGCTGCCGTTCACCTTGGGGAGACCAAAACCAGAGCACACCGAGCACACTTACTTCTGTCTACACATAGATCCTGGCTCAAATGCAGCTCTAGTCTTCTCTCTTTAATGTGCAGGGGAGACACAGTCTTCGGGCTTTGCCCTGTGATTTGCCCCTTGGCTGCCTTGCAGGGAGGAGCCCAGCATCCTGGGGATGGGTTATCAGACAGGGATGCTGTAGAAAGGCCCTTCTGAGCACACTGCTGCTGTCAGCCCCACTTTTCTCCTGCACAGAATCATTTCCCCTCATTTCACTGCCTCGTTGAGTTCATATTTCATAAGTTGTTTCAGGTTCCTTTTCTCACTTAAAAATACTCCTTTGGGCATGGACTGCACAACCCCTAAACTTCCCTCTCAAGAAATGCTTAGGCAGGGGGGAAATCCTGCTGCCAGATCTCACTCACAGGATGCCTGCCTGGCACTAGAGTCACTCCTGATTTAGGGAGGGTCGCTTTTCACATTCGAGTTCAGGTCAGTTCTGACCTTATTTGACCTCATTCCGCTGTTGCTGTTAACCACAGTCGGGGAATAGGAGGCTGAGCAGGTATTGGATTTGGGGGCTGGAGTTTCCTCAGTCAGTGGCAGTTGAGCTGTAACTTTCCATGGATACATTTCTTCTTCTCCTTCAAGGAAACCCTTCCAAGACATCGGTCCCTTGGCAGCACAGGGCGCGGGGCATCGTCTCTGCTGTCCTTCTCCTCCTGGGTCTGGCCCTGGCCACGTCCCTCCTTGCTGTGACACTTCTATGTAAGTTCAACTGCAGCTCCAAGCCCAACGTTTGCCAACTTCCATACAGGCCAGCTGGCTCGACTAGGCGGGGGAGGGGAACATATTTCAGCAGAATATTGATCATGTTTCAGTCTGTCCCTCCAAATAAATCTCCTGCTCCAGGGAGTTCGAATGGAGCTGTAAGATCTTGCCCTGCTGGTTTGATACTGGCACAAACTTTCTAAGTCTAACGATGGTCCAGCACTGGCACAGGTCACCTGGGGAGGCTGTGGAACCCCCATCAGGGGAGGTTTTTAAAGACAGGTTAGACAACCACCTGTCAGGGATGGTCTGGATGAACTTCATCCTGCCTGAGCATCACCTCAGGGACTTCAGATCACATGTGGCAGCCCCACATGCTCAACCTGCGCTCTGAGGGTCACGCTGGGTCCGTTCCTGACCACATATCACCAGCACGAGCCTCAGCCCCAGGCGTCCTCATGGCACCATTGAAACGCCCTACGGAGAGACCGGATGGCCCAGTGGTTCGAGCGCTTGTCTGGGGGCTCAGACTGCTGGGTTTAATTCCCTGCTCTGCCAAAGAGTCCCTGCCCTGGTGTGACGATGCGGTTCTGGCGAGACCCAACTGAGGTGCCAAATCAGGACCAATTGCTCAAACAGGGCAGTCACAGCCCTAGGCTGGGGTTTTTCCACCTCTAAGGCAAACCAAACAAGCCAGACAAAGAGGACTTCGGTCTTACCCCACTGGCTAACCACAAGTCACAGAAGCAATTTCCTTAGACACTCCAGTCTCCCAGTATCCCCACCAGTGCACTTGTCCTGGGGATGAATGGTTATGAAAACCAACACCCCAATAAAAGAAAAAGGTTCTCTCGATCCCAAAGGACCAAGCCCCAGACCCAGGTCAATATACACATCAGATCTTACCCACAAATCACGCTGTTGCCAGTCCTTTAGAATCTAAAATCTAAAGGTTTATTTACAAAGGGAAAAAGGTAGAGATGAGAGGTAGAATTGGTTAAATGGAATCAATTACATACAGTAATGGCAAAGTTCTTAGTTCAGGCTTGCAGCAGTGATGGAGTAAACTGCAGGTTCAAATCAAGTCTCTGGAGTACATCCCCCGCTGGGATGGGTCATTCAGTCCTTTATTCAGAGCTTCAGTTTGTAGCAAAGTCCCTCCAGAGGTAAGAAGCAGGATTGAAGACAAGATGGAGATGAGGCATCAGCCTTATATAGGCTTTTCCAGGTGTAAGAACCTCTTTGTCCTTACTGTGGAAAATTACAGCAAAATGGAGTCTGCAGTCACATGGGCCAGTCCCTGCATACTTCGCTGAGTCATAAGGCATGTCTGCCTTCTTTCCATGGGTCAATTGTGTAGCTGATGGTCCTTAATGGGCCATCAAGCAGGTTAAGCAGAGCTAACACCAACTTGTCTGGGATATCACCCAGAAGCACATCACCAACTTGAAATACAGACAGTATAGAGCCAATATACAAACTTCAACTAAAAGTGATACATGCACACAGACAGCATAATCATAACCAGCAACCCATAACCTGGTCTTAGACACCTTGTATGACCCCCTTTCCCTAAGATTTGGTGCCACTACAGGACCTTGGTTGCAACCCATGTTTTATATGGTCCCAATTTATATCAATAACGTCACACCTGGAGCCAGCAAACAGAGCTGAAAGCAGGGAGCTGGAGTGGAGAGCTCTTGGAAGAGAGGGGAGACAAGCCCCTGTTCCTTAGGGGCAGTGAGTGGCAAAGACGACTGGTGCCGCCCCGTGCTGGGGGGCCACAATCTAAAGGGAAGGACACGTCACTGCCCCACACGTCTCCTCTGCCCAGCGACCCCCGCACCCAGCACAGGGCCACCATGCACTCCCTGCCCCGCCAGAGTTACCTGTGGGGGGCTCTGTCCTTCTCCCGCTGCACCTCCCTCCTCCCCCCAGCATATTCTGCCAGTCTCCCTGGCCGGGCGAGGAGCAGGAGGGAGCCACGTCTCATGCAGCTGAAGCCGGCCGCTCCAGGTCACTGCTCTGTGCAGGGCAGCAGCTGCCTGAGAGCCTGGCTGGGGGCGCAGGGCAGGGACGCCCCCACCAGGGCCCCGCTGCTGGGGACAGGGGCTGAGTGAGCCGGAAACGTGCCAGGGGGCCAGGGGACTCCAGCTTGCTCGACCCCTGTCCCTGGTAGCCTGGCCTTGATGGGGTAGCCCCCGCCACCTCCCCACCAGGCTCTCTCAGGCAGCCGCTGCGCTGCACAGAGCAGAGACCCTGAGTGGCCGACATGAGAAGTGGCTGGTCTTGCCCCCTCCACTCCCTACCTGGGCCCGGCTGTCGGGGAGGGGGCTGAGCGTGCCGGGGGTCAGCGTCAGTGGGAGAAGGACACAGCCCCTCTTCCTCCTTCCCCACCCCCCGGCATGCCAAGCAGAAATCGGGGGTGGTGCTTCACCCTGCACACACCCCCTATGCGTCGCCTCTGGCGAGTGTGTTCTGGAGAGTTTGCTGGTTTGCGGTGTTCAGTTTGCAGAGGCTGGTACGGGCCGTGCGCTGAGCGATGCAGAGCCTGTGATCACATCAGATCGGGCGAGGGGCTTCCCTGGTTAGGGGGCCAACAAAGGCAGCCAAGCCGTGGGAAAGAATCCAGCAAACAACTGGAAACAGAGGATTTAGCGTGCAGGATTGAAAGGAGAGTTTGGGGGAGGGGCGGTGACGTTCTGTTTTTGTGTGGTGTGGGGTTTTCTTTCTCCTTGGCAGGCGCTTAGGCAGGAAGGGTGTGACAGACACAGAGGCAGCAGTGGTAGTGACCCAAGCAATGGAACAGACAGTGACCAGATGACCAGATGTGGAAGCTGCGGGATGTACATGTTCCTGGTGAAGGTACCTGAAAAGAGCTTGTTTGTATGAAGCGCCGCCTGAGAGAGCTGATGGAAGAGAAGAGCCGAGGATTGGAGATGCAGGTGGAAACTCTGGTTGAGTTTTGAAGGGGATTCGAGCAGATGATGGAGGGAAGGCCAGAGGAGGCTGAAGGGAAAACTCAGGACTGGCAGATCCAAGCTGGACTGGAGAACGCGGCGGGGAGACTGCTGGGTGAGTAAAGTGGCCAGTGGAAACGTGATGATGAGAACCGGGCAGAGGAAAAGACCAGCTAGTGAAGGAGAAGTGGAGCTCAGGAATAGGTTTGCTGAGCTGGAAAGTGAAGAAGGCTGCAGCAGGGAGTAGCAGAAGGTGGGAGGGCCAGGGAGAAGAGAAGAGCAGCTAGTCCTACAAGAAGAGGGGAAGAGTCAATGTACATACCCAGAGTTCGGAGCCCCGGGAGGACAGAGGGTGACTTGCAGTAGATCGCAAGGGAGAACAAAAGACAAGAGGACTTTCATGCAGAAGGAACGGGAGGAAGGCTGGAGAATGGCACCAACACCAGGAAGAGGCAGGTCTACGTGATTGGTGACTCTTTACTGAGAAGAATGGACAGGCCTGGCACCAGAGCTGATCCAGGGAACAAAAGGGTGAGCTGTCTGCCGGGAGCTAAATAAAAATAATTACCTATATTATAGAACTAGAAGGGACCCTGAAAGGTCATTGAGTCCAGCCCCCTGCCTTCATTAGCAGGACCAAGTACTGATTTTGCCTCAGATCCTTAAGTGGCCCCCTCAAGGAGTGAGCTCACAATCCTGGGTTTAGTAGGTCAATGCTCAAACCACTGAGCTATGCCTCCCCCCCCCAACATATAGGATGTGGACCTGAGGCTGAAGAGGATCGTAATGGGAGCAGGAACGACTCCACTGATTGTCCTTCATATGGGAATAAATGATACTGCTAGATTCTTGCTGGAACGGATCAAAGGAGATGATGCCAGGCTGGGGGAGACACTTAAAGAAATGGAGGCTCAGGTGATCTTCAATGGGATTCTACCTGTCCCTAGAGGAGGAGAAAAGAGGTCAAACAAGATGATCAACAGACGATTCAGGCAGTGGAGCTATAAGAAGGTTTCTGGGCTGTTCGATCACTGGGAGGTATTCACAGGCATAGGACTGTTCTCATGGGATGGACTCCACCTAAGTAGGGAGGGAAATAGATTCTGGGATGGAGGGTGGCACAACTGATTAAAAGAGCTTTAAGCTTGGAATTCAGGGGAGACAGTTGAGAGATGCTCATGTAATCTCCACTTCTGATTCTAATATTGAGCAGCAGAAAATCAAGTAAGAGCAGACATAGGAGAAAGGAACAGCAGAGGGAAGGAGAATGGACATCAAGAGGAAAGACAGTTCCCAAACCAATGATGCTAACAACCAAGTAGTAGGTGATACTGGCAGTAGCATGACTGTGCCTAATCGTGTGAGGAGCCCTGGCGAAGCCGAGCAGAAACAGGATGTTAGGAATCATTAAAAAGGGGATAGAGAATAAGACTAAGAATATCTTATTGCCCTTATATAAATCCATGGTACGCCCACATCTTGAATACTGCATTCAGATGTGGTCTCCTCCCCTCAAAAAAGATATACTGGCACTAGAAAAGGTTCAGAAAAGGGCAACTAAAATGATTAGGGGTTTAGAGAGGGTCCCATATGAGGAGAGATTAAAGAGGCTAGGACTCTTTAGCTTGGAAAAGAGGAGACTAAGGGGGGATATGATAGAGGTATATAAAATCATGAGTGATGTGGAGAAAGCGGATAAGGAAAAGTTATTTACTTATTCCCATAATACAAGAACTAGGGGTCACCAAATGAAATTAATAGGCAGCAGGTTTAAAACAAATAAAAGGAAGTTCTTCTTCACAAAACTTGTGGAACTCCTTACCTGAGGAGGTTGTGAAGGCTATGACTATAACAGCGTTTAAAAGGGAACTGGATAAATTCATGGAGGTTAAGTCCATTAATGGCTATTAGCCAGGATGGGTAAGGAATGGTGTCCCTAGCCTCTGTTTGTCAGAGGATGGAGATGGATGGCAGGAGAGAGATCACTTGATCATTGCCTGTTAGGTTCACTCCCTCTGGGGCACCTGGCAGTGGCCACTGTTGGTAGACAGATACTGGGCTAGATGGACCTTTGGTCTGACCCGGTACGGCCGTTCTTATGTTCTTAAGCAACTAAGGTGTCTATACACCAATGCAAGAAGCCTGGGGGACAAAATGGAGGAAGTAGATCTACTGGTGCAGGAAGTGAAACCAGATGTTACAGGGAAAACAGAAACGGTGGAATAGTAGCCAGGACTGGAGTACAGACAATGGAGAGTATGTGCTGTTCAGGAAAGACAGAAATGAAGGTGAAAGTGGTGCAGTAGCATTGTATATTGATGAGGAGATAGACTGACTGTAAAGAAATCAGAAGTGCTGGAACGGCTTAATGAGAGACTGTTTGGGTCAAAATCACTTTGGGGAAGAAAGCTACCAGAGGCTCCCCTGAGATAGTGCTTGGGGTCTGCTACAGACCCCAGGATCCTATGTAGATATGGATAGAGACCTCTGGAATACCTTTAATGACATATATACTCCTGGGAGTGTGTGATTATGGGAGACTTTAATTTCCCGGATATAGATTGGAGGACAAGTGCTAATCATCATGATAGTGCCCACACTTTCCTGGCTGTGAGAGCTGACAGATTTCTTCACCACATAGTCACCAAACTAACAAGAGGTGATGCCATTTTCGATTGAGTGTTGGTGAGTCGGGAGGACCTCCAGAGAAGAACTGGCTGTAGGGGACAACCTTGGTTCGCGTGATCATGAGCTAATTCAATTTCAACTAAATGGAAGGATAAACAAAACTAGGTCTGCAACTAGGGGCCTTCATTTCAAAAGGGGAAACTTTATAATATTAAGGCAATTAACTAGGGGAATGGACTGGGCGAAAGGACTCAAGGATCTGAAAGTGGGGGAGGCTTGGAATTACTTTCAGTCCAAGTTGCAGAAGCTCTCTGAAGCCTGCATCCCAAGCAAGGGGAAAAACTTAGAGTTGCAGACCAGGCTGGATGAACAAGCATCTCACACAGGTGATTAAGAGAAAGCAGAAATCCTACAAGGAATGGAAGATGGGATGGATCAGCAAGGAAAGCCACATCTTGGAGATCAGAAAGTGCAGGGAAAAGTGAGAACTGCTGAGAGCCAAGCAGAGCTGGACCTTGCAAAGGGAATTAAAACCAACAGTAAATGGTTTTATAGCTATATAAACAAAAAGGGACTGCCCGACACGGAGGGTGTGTTGGAGATTGGAGATAATCTAGTCATGGGCGAATGCTAAAGAAATATTTTGCCTCCATTTTTAATAAATGGAATGAGGAGTTTAGGGGTAGTGGCAGGCTGGCTAATGGGAACGAGGGTATGGAAGTAGAAATTACCACATCTGAGGAGGAAGGCAAACTCAAACAGCTTAATAGGACCAAACTGGGGGGCCTGGATAATCTCTATCCAAGAATATTAAAGAAACTGGCACGTGAAGTTGCAAGCCCACCAGCGAGGATTTTTAATGAATCCATAAACTCAGGGGTCAGACCCTATAACTTCAGAATTACTAATGGAGTTCCTATATTTTAGAAACAGGGATAAGTAATTCAGAAAACTACAGACATTTTAGTTTGACCTCAATTGTATTCTAGGTCTTCGAACAAATTAAGAAAGAAAAAGTAGTCAGGGGCATAGAGGTTAACAGTAATTGGGATAAAATACAACATGGTTTTACAAAAGGTAGCTCATGCCAAACGAACCTTCTCTTTCCTTGAGAAGATAACTGATTTTGTAGAGAAAGGAAATGCAGTAGATCTCATCTATCTGGATTTCAGGGCATTTGATACAGTTCCACATGGGAAATTATGAGTCAAATTGGAGAAGATGGGGATTAATATTGCTGTTAATCCCTATGTGCGTGACCTAGCACTTTGCACTACTAAATTTCATCCCATTTCTACTCAAGGGGTCAAGGCTGTCCAGCTCTACTCGTATAATATTCCAGTTCTCCTCCACGCTGGATATTGACCTCCCAACTCTGTGTCATTTGCTGATTTCAGTAGCACACTCCCCCTTTTTGTGCAAAGGTCTTTAATGAAAACATTAAATAAGATTTGTTCTAAGACCGGTTCCTGAGGAACTCCACAAGTAACCTCCCTCCCTCCCTCCTGACAGTTCACCTTTGAGCATGACCCATTGTAGTCTCCCATTTAACTGTAGTCTCCCATTATCCACCTTTCAATGAGGCCGGGAAGGAATTTTCCCCCAAATCAGATTGGCAGAGACCCTAAGGTTTTTTGTCGTCTTCTGCAGCCTGGGGCACGGGTCACTTGCAGGTTTGAACTAGTGTAAATGGTGGATTCTCTGTAACTTGAAGTCTTTAGATCATGATTTGAGGACTTCAGTAATTCAGCCACAGGTTATGGGCCTATTACAGGAGTGGGTGGGTGAGGTTCTGTGGCCTGCAGGAGGTCAGATTATGATTATGATGGGCCCTTCTGGCTGTAAGGTCTATGAGACCTGTCTCTGCCTTTGCTCTCCACCTGTAAAACGGGGGGAGGAGATTTCCCTACTTCACAGGGGTATCGTGTGACATTAAATAATATATTCAAGCAGGGCCGGTTCTAGGTTTCTTGTTGCCCCAAGCAAAAAAAAAATTTGGCTGGCCCCCACCCCAGCTCTGGGCTCCCCCCCACACCCGCACCCCCTGCTGCCCCAGGCCTGGGCTCTCCCCCTAACCTGCACCCTCCTGCTGTCCCAGCCCTGGGTCACTGGTAACTCGCTCCCAGGGCAGGTCATTCAACAGGAATTTTGGATGTGCATAGAACATGGACAGGATTGATTCCCATATGGTTACAGAACTGCAGTAAAGTGGAACCATTTTCAGCTTGTGTGATTGGAGGATATCTGGATGCATATTGTAAGACTGTCCTGCATAAATGAGGAAAAGTTGAGATGCCTTTGTTATTCTTTTGTTCCACTCTTTGTTTCTATGGGGAATTTGTCAATGCAATATCACTGTCTTCCTTTTAAACAAACAAACAAAAGGCAATGGCTGTTGAAAATAGAAATTCCAGTCCTAAAAACCACTGGGAAGCATATCTTGCTCATTTTTATCCTACTTTTTCTACAGCAAATTACAGTGGATCAGTGTATTTGATTTGGGAGAAATGAAGGAACAGCTGCCCAAATTGAGCTTGAGCACTCCTGAACTTTGAGGGGGTTCAAATCTGGAAGGCAGGTGCTAGATTCCCTTTCTGAATATTGGATAAATCTAGAAAGGGAAAGTCAAATTCTGCTTCCATGGCTCAGAAGTGGAAATCCTCCTAAGTGCCTGGTACTGAATCTAAGGATGCCCAGGTCCAGAGCTTCCCCTCCCTTACTTTTCATTTTAAATTCTAGTGGGATCCATGTACCTCCCTTGCTAGGCTTCAGATAGAGAGGGGCACTGTCCATTTAGTCCACCTAATTCCTTCTTTGGGGGCTGCAAGGTGAGGTCACACCACTATCCCTAATCCAGTCTGGGGAAGTCTTCTGAAGGGGATATCTGGGGCAAAGCCTTCTACTCCTTGAGCACACTTGTTCCCCATTCACACTGCCACCCCTTCTAGCAGCTCTCAACTCACAGCAAGCTGCAGCACGGCTCAGCTACCTAACTCCCTACCTCTCCCTTTCCTGTTGACAGCGTCCAAGGGATTGCTGGGAAATGTAGTTCTTTCCCTGCTCCAGGGCTGGCTCTATTGACAGGGAGCCAGGCAAGGAACTACAGCTCCCAGGGTCCCGTGGATTCTCAGCTCCCATGCTGGATCCCCAGCTGCTCCGTGGCTCTGCTTCTGCAGGGTTGTGAGAGGGGAGGACGTGAGTTTAAAAAAAAGAAGAAAGGTCCTGCTTTCCATCGCGCTGGTGCTGCACAAACACACAGTAAAATGAGGTCATAGAATCGCAAAACCATCAGGTGAGAAGGGACCGCAGGGGCATCTAGTCTAACCCCGCCAAGATGCAGGATTTGTTGTGTCTGACCCATCCCAGACAGATGGCTCCAGCCTCCTTTTGAAAACCTCCTCTGAAGGGGCTTCCATAACCCCCTGAGGTGTCTGTTCCATCGTCTTACTGGTCAAACAGTCAGGAAGTTTGTCCTGAGATTTAATCTCAATCTATTATCCTGGAGTTTGTAGCTCCCTGCTCCACAGAGCTGACGCCCTACGTTAAGACGGTGTAACATACACCAGGAGAGAGCCCCGAAAGGGGCCTTGGCTGTGCCGGTGTCCCTCCTCGGGAGGGAAGCTGTCCAAGATTAAAATAAAAGACGTCATAGAGAACAGCCTCGCGCTCGGAGCATGTTCCTTCTCTGCGCGTGGCTGGTCTCCAGCCGCAGTTCGGTTCAGTCGCTGACCTGCAGATGTGATTTCTAGATCTCCGGGGACAGAGCAAGCTGCAAGCGGTTGAAGAAGCGGTGCAGAAGCTCCAAGTCTCTCTGCAGCCTGACGACGCCTCGGATGCATCAGCAAAGGGATCGGACAGTAAGTCGCAGGACGAGGGTCTTAGGCATCAGGGTGGGGTCAGTTCCCCTCCCTTGGCCTGGAAGCTGAGCACTCTCCTGCCTACAGGGATGGTGGGTGCTTGGCATCCTCCTGCTCCCCTCCATAGACTTCCCTGCCAGGTAGTCCCGTCCCCTGTCTAACGAGCTGCTGCTCTGCACCTTCCTCTGCCAACAGAGGCTCTGTTCCCAGGGACGGGTGGCTGCTCCTGGCTCCCTTCCTAGCAGTGGCAGGCTGGCTGCATCCGCCCCATGCTCCTGCGCAAGATGCCTCGAGGTCACCATCTTCCGTCCTTTCACTGATGCTCCCTTCGCTCCATAGTTTTCACCTTGGCCCCTGTATTGTCAGGGTTGCATTGGCGGGAAAGACGGATGCAGCTCAGGAGACACACAGGGGCCGAATTCAGACCCTGGTGTAAGCAGGATGTCAGTGGAGCTGCACTCGTGGGTCTCCATTTGCCCCCCAGTCCCTGAGCCCTCCCTGTGCCGCTCCAATAATTTGGGTACCTGCCACAGTCCCATTGCTGGAGGCAGAGCGCCCCCTTGTGGCCACGTCTCACAACTGTCTGTCTGTCTGGCACAGGGCTGCACATACAAACCCGTCCATGGATCAGGTTATTCAGCGTCCAGTCAGAAAATGGGCCTGAACTAAACCCCGGAACAGAACTCGCCTGAATGCTGGGCTGTTCAAAATCCCAGCCTGGAGCCCAGGGCCAGGGCTCGGGGCCACGGATGTTCTTGCAGCCCCAGCTCTGCCCCATGCTGCAGGGGACCCACTCACAGCTCACAAGGGGGGAGTGATTGAGAGGAGGTGGCTGGGGAGATTGAGGGGACAGGGCTAGAATTCAGGAGAGCTGGGGTCAATTCCCAGCTCTGCTGCAAACTTCCTGTGTGATCTTGGGCACCTCTCCCTGCACCTCAGTTCCCCTGCAGGAAAATCATCCTTTATTTCTCCCACCTCGTGTCTATTTTGACTGTGAGCTGTTGAGAGCAGGGACTGTCCCCTCCTGTCCGTACAGCGCCTGGCACACAGGGGCCTGCAGGTGCTGCTCTACTGCACGTGCTGATAATCAAGTGTTCTGCATCTCCACTGACGTCGCTGTGACTTTCTTCTAGGTCTGCAGCTATTGGATGAAGCGCAGGCAGGAGTCCGGCTGCTGAAAGCCCAGCTGGGTAACGTCAATGCAGCGTATGGAGAAATCCAGATCCGTCTGGACAGCGTCAGTGCAGCATATGCAGAAATCCAGATCCGTCTGGACAACAGTGCAGCGCAAGCAGCAGTGCAAGGTCGCTGCTGTAAGTACTAGCTGCAGTTCTGGCTGGTGCCGTTTCTGCTGGTGCTGAGGATGAACAGAGGATTTCAGGCTCCCAGGCTGACAACGCAGTGACTTTCTTCAGCACCAAGTTCTCTTCCTTTGAAAATCACTGGTGGCTGCACCTGGGCCCACACTGTGGTGATCGGTGTGGAATTAAATTACACCCTAGGCCTCGTTAGCCTAATGGGAGCACCCAGCTGTCAGCTCTTCTTAGATGCTCCAAACCCGTCAGGTCACAGGCAGAAAGTAACCCTGGCATTTCAGCGTATGGGGCGTTACTTTCAGAACCATCCCTAAGCCAGCGCCCCCAGCAGGGTGTTGTGGGAGGTGCCAAAGTGCAAGATACCCAAGACCTTCACCACTTATGATCAATGAAAATTGTTGATTCAAAACCAGGAGATCTTCTATCTTGGGCAGCTACATTCCCCCTCCTGAATTCCCCCTGCCAGCTCAGCTGAACAGTGAGTCTCCCCTTTCCCATTACAGCCGTGCTACTCTGCACTGGGACCAGCGCCCATGTTCCAGCCCAGATGCAGCTGCATTTCAGTGCTGGAGGAGTGACCCCGTGGTGTCTGCTTTCTGCAGCACTCTGTGGGATCCATCCCGAGGCCACAAAAAGTTTCTTATTGTGATGCTGGAGAATCAGGATTCAGAAGCTCCCTGGGCTGGGGGCAGCTGAAGGGAAGGGGAAATGCAGCACTAAAAACCCTGAGCTCCCTGCGTGTGTCCCTGTGACTTTAGCCCGGACATCTCACCTCAGTTTCTGCTCCTAGGTGACATGCTGAAAACGGGGTTATCCGGATGCTGGAGGTTTTACGGTGGGAACCTGTATTACTTTTCACAAGGAAAAATGTCATGGGACAAAGCCGAGCAGTACTGTGTGTCTTGGAACTCACACCTGACCTCTGTATCCTCCCAGGCGGAACAGGTGAGCGTAGGAAGCTCCGAGGGGCTTGGATAATGGGTCAGTGCCTTGTTTCACACCATTAGGAGGTGGTAGGTGGCAGCTGAGGTTCCGATTCTGCGATGTGCCTTTTGGCAAACTATCGGAGAGGATGTGAAGCCTTAGTACCTGACTCAGGGCATTCACCCATCAATTTAAAACAGAGATGGGCAGAGGAACAGAGCCAGGATCTGGGGTGCCGGGAGGAGGTGGGGAGATTTGGAGTCAGGCTCATTTCTGATTTTCCCTACTTCCAATGTAGCATTTCCTGCAAACCCAATGGCCTTTCCCAGTGAGGACCCCTTTGATCCCTCTCCCCAGGCCTGAGCTCCTGCTGGACAATCTAGAAGCCTGTATCTGGAAGGCTTGTGTGCAAGGGGCCATGCACCTCTCAGAGAATCCTCGCTCCCCACGTGCCCACTGCAGCCCTCACCCCAGGCCTCTGCGGCACTTTCGGAGGAGGAAAATCCCACCCTCCGGCAGGGCCAGACTTTGCACCCAGTTCTCTGCTCCGAGCTTTGCCTCCTACAAGGGCAGGGGGCTGGTGTGAACTCTGAGGTGCCCGTCAGTACCTGCCGCAGCCCAGCTCGGAGGGGGCCGTGGGGGGAGTGTTCTGAGACAGGTCCCTGCTGTTAGCCCCAGGCAGATACAGATGCAGACGCAGACACAGAGCTGCTCCAGGGCTCCCTCAGGGCCTCCCAGCTAGTCACTGTCAGCGTTGGGGGCAGGACACCGCGTCTCCCGCTGCCCAGTGCCCTGCTCACACCACCAGACGCCCTTTCCTCTCCCCCAAAATCTGTTCAGCCCAGGCAGCTGCGGCTGCATCCTGCAGCCTCTCTTGGGTGACCTGCACATGCTGCAAACTGTGTTGTGCAGGAGTTTCTCTCCAGCGAGACCAAGGGACAAGATCACTGGATTGGACTCACCGACCGGGAGACAGAAGGCAGCTGGCGCTGGGCGGATGGCACAGAATACAGAGCAGACGCAAGCAGGGGGTGAGTAAAGCTTGAGAGACGTGATTATTTATTACACGTTTGGTCACAAGCTCTTTCGGGCAGCGTCTGTGCGGCCCCTGGTGTCTATGCAGCACCCGGCACAGTGGGCCCGATCCTGAGGGAGGCCCCCGGGCGCTGCCACGACAGCAGTGAATCCCCTCAGGAATTTCTGCTAATGCCCCTTTGCTTAGAGCAGGAGCCGAAACACGGAGTGTGTGTTCAGTGCCCACTGAGACCCAGGGCCAGAGCCTCCCCTGGGGTAACTTGGCATTGACTTGAATGAACCACAGGGATTTACACCAGCTGAGGATCTGGCCCCAAGTCGACTCAGTGCAGCCAGGGGAGTCTGGAGTGAGTGGCAGGTTCCCGCTCTCCTTGGGATTGCGCTGCGCTCTCCCCTCGGTCAGGCTGGGCACGGGGAGGCTGTGGGGCCGGGGGCATGGCCGGAGCCAGCTACAGTCGGTGAAGTGACCTCAGGGGCTGTGGGCGAGGCCCATAAGCAGGGCCAGGGAGAAGTTAATGACTGACCCCCGCTGCCCTCTCTTCCCGTTCCTGCGTTCCCATCCCGGGGGTGCCTGGGACGTGCTGTGCCACCTGCTCTGGTTCTGGGCACTGAGATCCGAGTTGCTGCTGCTCAGCGTTTGGAGCCACACACTGACTTTGGCTCTTTGCTGGCCTGTCAGGCGCAGGGCAGGTGCTACCCCCGGCCGTCAGAAGCCCTTCATTACCATGGCCACAAGAGCTGTGGAGAACTCTGAGGGGTGGCCGGGGGGTGCATCGCTTCACCGCGTCATTGCTGGGTGTCTTGGTCCCCTGCCAACAACAGAGTCCACAGAGCAGAACTGAGCTCAGGAATTGGCTGTGGTTCTCCACGGAGACATTAACACTCTGATCCGTAGGTTCTGGGCGGAGAATGAGCCAAACAATCACGATCCAAAGAACGATGGTGGAGAAGACTGTGTTCTCACCGACCCAGGAAACCGGAATTTGTGGAATGATTACAAGTGCACTCAGCCTTTCAGGTGGATTTGTAAGCGGGCCCATGGATAGGCTGGGCTGTGACATGCATGTCCCAGCTCCTCAGAAAGTGCCTTAATTTCCAAGCTATGGAGCATGTTTTCCAGTCACCTGCCGATGAGGAGCCCTGGGCACTGGAGGGGGCCACATGGGATGTGCATCGCAGGGACGCTTTGTCTTGCTGTGATATTTCTGGCTTTAGCAGCGACAGCTGCCCTTATGCTGCTCAGTGTGGCTGGCTCTGTAATTTGTATGTTTCCAGGTCTATCGCTTAATAAAATCCTTGGATCGTGGGTCGTGGAGTTATTGTTTCACAATCACCCAATAAATAATGATTTTCTTGACTTCTGGTAGTCAGACCTGTTCATTATGACAACAGCACCTCCGTTATCAGCCTCTTTGATTATAATGTCAGGGTTATTTCTGAAGCTGTGGATGGCATTGCGTTCTGCACGACTTAGGTTATGAGGCAAGCAATGTTGTTTTTCCACAATTTCTGCCTGTGCATGTCGGCGGAAGCATTCTGTGTATAGGTCCAGACAGTGATGAGCTGCCAAAATTATAACAACCGGTTCCCTCCTCACCCCAGGATCATGCCCCCCCCCACCCAGGGACCCCTGCCCCATCCACCCCCCTTCCCTGTACCCTGACAGCCCCTGGAACCCTTGCCCCTGACTGCCTCCCACCGCCCCCATCCAACCTCTGATCCTTTTTGACTGCCCCACCAGGACCCTTGCCCCTATTCAATCCCCCTGTTCCCTACCCTCTGACCCCCCCCAGCCCCTATCCACTCCCCCCCACCCCCGAACTCCCCTGCCCTCTCTCCAACACCCCCTCCCTGCCTCCTTACCACGCTGCCTGGACGTGGCTGGCTTTGCTACAGTCCGGCTGCGGCTGGAGCCGGTAGCCCGGGGATGCAGGGCCGGGGCAGGAATCGCGCGGCTGGAGAATATGGCGGGAGCCGGGCGGCCGGAGCCTGGCGGTTGGCCGTCTGGAGCCGGGGAGGGCTGCGGCCAGAGCCACACAGCCGGAGCAGGAGCCGGGCAGCCGGGGCCGCCGCCGGGCCCGGACCCCAGCATCTGGGTAGGTGGGGTCGCGGCCGCCGCCCTGCCTGGAGCTGGGGACATGGGGCCGGGCCGGGCCGGGCCAGGCAGGGCCGCGGCCGGAGCTCGAGCTCGAGCCCGAGCCCGAGCCCGGCAGCCGGGGAGGGCCACGGGGCCGGGCAGGGCCTCGGCTGGAGCCGGAGCCGGAGTCTGAGCCGGGCGGCCGGGGAGGGACGTGGGGCCGGGCAGGGCCGCGGCCGGAGCCCGAGCCCGGCGGCCGGGGAAGGACGCGGGGCCGGGCAGGGCCGCAGCCCGAGCCCGAGCCTGGCAGCCGGGGAAGGACGCGGGGCCGGGCAGGGCCGCGGCCGGAGCCAGAGCCAGAGCCAGAGCCGGGTGGCCGGGGAGGGACGTGGGGCCGGGTAGGGCCGCAGCCGGGGCGGGACGCGGGGCCGGGCAGGGCTGCAGCCCGAGCCTGAGCCCGAGCCCGGCGGCCGGGGAAGGACGCGGGGCCGGGCAGGGCCGCAGCCAGAGCCCGAACCTGGCGGCCGGGGAAGGACGCGGGGCCGGGCAGGGACGCAGCCGGAGCGGGACATGGGGCCGGGGAGGGACGCAGGGCCGGGCAGGGCCGCGGCCAGAGCCCGAGCCTGGCAGCCGGGGAAGGACGCGGGGCCGGGCAGGGCTGCAGCCGGAGCCTGAGCCTGAGCCCGGCGGCCGGGGAAGGATGCGGGGCCGGGCAGGGCTGCAGCCGGAGCCGGAGCCAGAGCCGGGCGGCCGGGGAGGGCAGCGGGGCCGGGCAGGGCCGCGGCCAGAGCCGGGCAGCGGCCGGGGAGGGACGTGGGGCCGGGCAGGGACGCAGCCGGAGCGGGACATGGGGCCGGGGAGGGACGCGGGGCCGGAGCCGGGGAGAGACGTGGGGCCGGAGCCGGGCGGCCCGGGAGGGACACGGGGCCAGGGAGGGCCGCGGCCGGAGCAGGTCAGGGCGCACGGCCCTCCTCGTTCCCTTTACCCCTACCTGAACTCCGTCTTCCTGGGCGTGAGTGGGAAGCCTGCTTGCTTCTCAGCCCTCCCAGGCTTCCCGCGCGAAGAGCTCATTCGCGGGAAGCAGGGGGGGAGGAGAAGCAGGGCGGAGCATTCATGGGAGGAGGTGGAGGCGGAGCTGAGGTAAGCCGGGGCCGCAGCAGCAAGCGCTTGTTAAATTTAAATGCCCTTTTAGAACAAGTTGTCCCAGGCAGAGTGCAAGGTCGTCAGCAAAGTCCAGGTCATCAAGCTGGGTCCACAACGTCCACTGAATTCCGTTCCTGCGCTCATAAGTGGATGTCTTCATAATCCAATCAATAACGAGGAGAAAGAGAAATGGAAACAACAAGCATCCTTGTCTGACTCCGGTTCGCACCTGGAAGCTGTTTGTGAGCTGCCCTCCATGGATCACTCTACAGTGTATGCCGTCGTATGAGTTCTTGATCAAATTAACCACCTTTGCTGGGATGCCATAGTGCCGAAGGAGCTTCCAGATGGTCTCTCGATCCATGCTATCGAACGCTTTCTCATAGTCAACAAAGTTGATATACAATGAGGAGTTCCACTCCATAGACTGCTCGACTATGATGCGGAGCGTTGCTATCTGGTCCATGCATGATCTATTCTGCCGGAAGCCTGCCTGCTCATCTCGTAGCTGTGGATCGACTACATCCTTCATTCTCTCTAAAAGGACTCGGTTGAAGACCTTCCCTGGCACCGACAGAAGTGTGATTCCTCTGTAGTTGGCACAGTTGCTAAGGTCTCCTTTCACACAGCAAACAGCAGATGCAAGAGAAGATCAGCATAGTGGCAGCCACGTCATCACAGGTTGGCCTCAACATCCACAAGGACAAGACCAAGATCCTCAAGATCAACTCCATCAGCAATGACCCAGTCACACTGAATGGAAGCCCCCTGGAAGAAGTGCAGTCCTTCACCTACCTAGGCAGCATCATCGACCGGCAGGGTGGCACAGACGCAGACATCAAAGCAAGGATTGGTAAGGCAAGAGCAGCCTTCCTACAGCTCAAGAACATCTGGAGCTCCAGAGAGCTGTCTTTGGCAATAAAGATTCGACTGTACAATTCCAACGTGAAACCAGTCCTACTGTATGGAGCTGAAACCAGGAGGACAACTAAAACAACCACTAGAAAGATCCAGACCTTCATTAATAGCTGCCTTAGAAGGATTCTTCAGATCCGCTGGCCAGACACCATCAGTAACATCCACCTCTTGGAGAGGACCCGTCAACCCCCAGCAGAGGAAGATATTAGAAGGAGAAGGTGGGGCTGGATAGGACACACACTACGCAAGCAGCCAACCAACATCACCAGACAGGCATTGCGGTGGAACCCCCAAGGCAAGCGGAAAAGAGGCGGTCCTAGAAACACCTGGCGACGCGACCTTCAGGCTGATAGCACAAACCATACCTGGAACCAGCTAGAGCAAATGGCCCAGGATAGAGGACTCTGGAGATCTGTTGTTGGCAGCCCATACCCTGATTAGGGTGACGGGCATGAATGAATGAATGAATGTCCCAGGCGGGACAACCGGTTCTAACAGGGTGTCTAAATTTAACAACCGGTTCGCGCGAACCGGTGCGAACCGGCTGCAGCTCACCACTGGATCCAGACTGTCATTGTGACCCTCAGGAGTCTACCAGAAGGAGGCTGCCAGACAACTCTCCAGTACCAAATTCTACAGGCCACCTTCCTCAGATCCCACTGAGGAATATACTAAGAAACTGCACCATCTACTCAGGACACTCCCTACACTAACACCGGAACAAATCAACACACCCTTAGAGCCCTGACCAGGGTTATTCTATCTGCTACCCAGGATCCACAAACCTGGAAATCCTGGACTCTCCATCATCTCGGGCATTGGCACTCTCACTGAAGGACTATGCTGGTGAGTATCTGAGTGTCTGTTGGGGGGACAGTTTGGCAGTTTGTCCGTGTGCTTGATTGTTTGATTGCTTGTTTGACCAGTGTGACCTGGGAGTGCTTTGTTCCAGCTGGGCCTGACTGTTATAAAAAGGCAGTCAGCTGGTTCGCAGCTGAGCAGCGAACAGCAGAGAGGCAAACAGAAGGAGTTTGCCTGGGAGTTCGCCTGGAGAGAGCCTACTGAGCCCCCCCCCCTCGCAAGTTTCTCTGAGTAGCTTCTGCCACAAGTAAGGAAGCTCGTAGAAGGAAGAGACTATGGATGCTGAGCGAGCCGCTGTTGTGACCTGCACAGGATGCGCCATGTTCGTCTTCCTTCCACAGGATAGAAGCGACTTTGTCTGTACAAAGTGCAAGCTGATTTCCATATTGGAAGAGAAGATTCAAGGTCTGGAGAAACGAATATCAACCCTGCGTTCCATAAAAGAAAATGAGGATTTCCTGGATAGACGTCAGGATCAACTTCAGCAGGCACAATGTTCTGAAGATTCAGAGCAGGCTACGCAGCGGGGACAGAAGGCCAGTGAGTATAATTGGCGGCATGTGACTTCTAGAAGAGGAAAGAGTACCAGAAACGTCCATGTACCAGTAACACAGATGCAGGTGAGCAACCGTTTTCATATTCTCTCCGCAGGTACTAGTGCAGAGGGTGGAGTGGATGATACATCTGAGGGAACAGAGCAGAAGGAGACTCCACTGATTGGAAGGCATGAGATGCACCGTCCTAGGGATGGGGGTTCCACGACCACCACTCCCAAGAGGAGGAGGAGGGTGGTGGTGGTTGGGGACTCCCTCCTCAGGGGGACTGAGTCATCTATCTGCCGCCCTGACCGGGAAAACCGAGAGGTGTGCTGCTTGCCAGGGGCTAGGATTCACGATGTGACGGAGAGACTGCCGAGACTCATCAAGCCCTCAGATCGCTACCCCTTCCTGCTTCTCCATGTGGGCACCAATGATACTGCCAAGAATGACCTTGAGCGTATCACTGCAGACTACGTGGCTCTGGGAAGAAGGATAAAGGAGTTTGAGGCACAAGTGGTGTTCTCGTCTATCCTCCTTGTGGCACGAAAAGGCCAGGGTAGAGATCGTGGAAGTCAATGAATGGCTACGCAGATGGTGTCGGACAGAATGGTTTGGATTCTATGACCATGGGATGGTGTTCCAAGAAGAAGGATTGCTAGGCAGAGACGGGCTCCACCTCACGACGAGAGGGAAGAGCATCTTTGCAAGCAGGCTGGCTAACCTAGTGAGGAGGGCTTTAAACTAGGTTCACCGGGGAAAGGAGACCAAAGCCCCGAGGTAAGTGGGGAAGTGGGATATCGGGAGAAAGCACAAGTAGGTGAGTGCAAGAGGGGAGGGCTCCAGCTCCATACTGGGACACCAGGACGATCAGTGAGTTATCTTACATGCCTATACACAAATGCAAGAAGCCTGGGGAACAAGCAGGGAGAACTAGAAGTCCTGGCACAGTCAAGGAATTATGATGTAATTGGAATAACAGAGACTTGGTGGGATAACTCACATGATTGGAGTTTTGTCATGGATGGATATAAACTGTTCAGGAAGGATAGGCAGGGCAGAAAAGGTGGGGGAGTTGCCTTGTATGTAAGAGAGCAATATGACTGCTCAGAGCTCCAGTATGAAACTGCAGAAAAACCTGAGAGTCTCTGGATTAAATTTGGAAGTATGAACAACAAGGGTGATGTCATGGTGGGAGTCTGCTACAGATCACCAGACCAGGGGGATGAGGTGGACGAGGCTTTCTTTCGGCAACTAACAGAAGTTGCTAGATCACAGGCCCTGGTTCTCATGGGTGACTTTAATCACCCCGATATCTGCTGGGAGAGCAATACAGCGGTGCACAGACAATCCAGAAAGTTTTTGGAAAGTGTAGGGGACAATTTCCTGGTCCAAGTGCTGGAGGAACCAGCTAGGGGAAAAGCTCTTCTTGACCTGCTGCTCACAAAAAGGGAAGAAATAGTAGAGGAAGCAATAGTGGATGGGAACCTGGGAGGCAGTGACCATGAGATGGTCGAGTTCAGGATCCTGACACAAGGAAGAAAGGAGAGCAGTAGAACAGAGACCCTGGACTTCAGAAAAGCAGACTTTAACTCCCTCAGGGAACTGATGGGCAAGGTCCCCTGGGAGAATAACATGACGGGGAAAGGAGTCGAGGAAAGCTGGATGTATTTTAAAGAATCCTTATTGAGGTTGCAGGAACAAACCATCCCGATGTGTAGGAAGAAAAGTAAATATGGCAGGCGACCAGCTTGGCTTAACAGTGAAATCCTTGCTCGTCTTAAACACAAAAAAACAGTTTACAAGAAGTGGAAGATTGGACAAATAACCAGGGAGGAGTATAAAAGTATTGCTCAGGCATGCAGGAGTGAAATTAGGAAGGCCAAATCACACTTGGAGTTGCAGCTAGCCGGAGATGTTAGGAGTAACAAGAAGGGTTTCTTCAGGTATGTTAGCAACAAGAAGAAAGTCAAGGAAAGTGTGGGCCCCTTGCTGAATGAGGGAGGGAACCTAGTGACAGAGGATGTGGAGAAAGCTAGTGTACTCAATGCTTTTTTTGCCTCTGTCTTCACAGACAAGGTCAGCTCCCAGACAGCTGCACTCTGCAGCACGGTATGGGGAGGAGGTGACCAGCTCTCTGTGGAGAAAGAAGTGGTTCGGGACTATTTAGAAAAGCTGGACGAGCACAAGTCCATGGGGCCGGATGCGCTGCATCCGAGGGTGCTAAAGGAGTTGGCCGATGAGATTGCAGAGCCATTGGCCATTATCTTTGAAAAATCATGGCGATCGGGGGAGGTCCCGGATGACTGGAAAAAAGCTAATGTAGTGCCTATCTTTAAAAAAGGGAAGAAGGAAGATCCAGGGAACTACAGGCCAGTCAGTCTCACCTCAGTCCCTGGAAAAATCATTGAGCAGGTCTTCAAGGAATCAATTCTGAACCACTTAAAGGAGGGGAAAGTGATCAGGAACAGTCAGCATGGATTCACCAAAGGCAAGTCATGCTTGACTAACCTAATTGCCTTCTATGATGAGATAACTGGCTCTGTGGATGAGGGGAAAACAGTGGATGTGCTATTTCTGGACTTTAGCAAAGCTTTTGATACAGTCTCCCACAGTATTCTTGCCAGCAAGTTAAAGAAGTATGGGCTGGATGAATGGACGGTAAGGTGGATAGAAAACTGGCTAGATGCTCGGGCTCAACGGGTAGTGATCAATGGTTCCATGTCTAGTTGGCAGCCGGTATCAAGTGGAGTGCCCAAGGGTCGGTGCTGGTGCCGGTTTTGTTCAATATCTTCATTAACGATCTGGAGGATGGTGTGGACTGCACCCTTAGCAAGTTTGCAGATGACACTAAACTGGGAGGAGTGGTTGATACGCTGGAGGGTAGGGATAGGATACAGAGGGACCTAGACAAATTAGAGGATTGGGCCAAAAGAAATATGATGAGGTTCAACAAGGACAAGTGCAGAGTCCTGCACTTAGGATGGAAGAATCCCATGCACTGCTATGGACTAGGGACCGAATGGCTGGGCAGCAGTTCTGCAGAAAAGGACCTAGGGGTTACCGTGGAGGAAAAGCTGAATATGAGTCAACAGTGTGCCCTTGTTGCCAAGAAGGCTAATGGCATTTTGGGTTGTATAAGTAGGGGCATTTCCAGCAGATCGAGGGATGTGATCATTCCCCTCTATTCAGCACTGGTGAGGCCTCATTTGGAGTACTGTGTCCAGTTTTGGGCCCCACACTACAAGAAGGATGTGGATAAATTGGAGAGAGTCCAGCGGAGGGCAACAAAAATGATTAGGGGGCTGGAGCACATGACTTATGAGGAGAGGCTGAGGGAACTGAGATTGTTTAGCCTGCAGAAGAGAAGAATGAGGGGGGATTTGATAGCTGCTTTCAACTACCTGAAAGGGGGTTCCAAAGAGGATGGATCTAGACTATTCTCAGTGGTTGAAGATGACAGAACAAGGAGTAATGGTCTCAAGTTGCAGAGGTGGAGGTTTAGGTTGGACATTAGGAAAAACTTTTTCACTAGTAGGGTGGTGAAGAACTGGAATGGATTACCTAGGGAGGTGGTGGAATCTCCTTCCTTAGAGGTTTTTAAGGTCAGGCTTGACAAAGCCCTGGCTGCGATGATTTAGTTGGGTTTGGTCCTGCTTTGAGCAGGGGGTTGGACTAGATGACCTCCTGAGGTCCCTTCCAACCCTGAGATTCTAAGATTCTATGACTGTCCGGATATGTGGACTCTCTACTCAGACCCTATGCCACCAGCACTCCCAGCTATCTCTGTGACACCACTGATTTCCTGAGAAAACTACAATGCATTGGTGATCTTCCAAAAAACACCATGCTAGCCACCATGGATGTAGAGGCTCTCTACACAAACATCCCACACACAGATGGAATACAAGCTGTCAGGAACAGTATCCCTGATGATGACACAGCACAACTGGTTGCTGAGCTCTGTGACTTTATCCTCACACACAACTATTTCAAATTTGGTGACAATATATACCTCCAGACCAGTGGCACCACTATGGGTACCCGCATGGCCCCACAATATGCCAACATTTTTATGGCTGACCTGGAACAACACTTCCTCAGCTCCCATCCACTCACATCCTTTCTGTACCTACGCTACATTGATGACATCTTCATCATCTGCACCCATGGGAAGGAGACTCTGGAAAAATTCCACTACGATTTCAACAGCTTCCACCCCACCATCAACCTCAACCTGGACCAATCTTCACAGGAGGTCCACTTCCCAGACACCACTATGCAAATAAGTGACGGTCACATTAACACCACCCTATACCGAAAACCCACCGACCGCTATGCCTACCTTCATGCCTCTAGCTTCCACCCCGGGCACACCACACGATCCATTGTCTACAGCAGGGGTCAGCAACCTTTCAGAAGTGCTGTGCCGAGTCTTCATTTATTCACTCTAACTGAAGGTTTCGCGTTCCAGGAATACATTTTAACATTTTTAGAAGGTCTCTTTCTATAAGTCTATACTATATAACTAAACTCTTGTTGTATGTAATGGAAACAAGGTTTTCAAAATGTTTAAGAAGTGTCATTTAAAATTAAATTAAAATGCTGATCTTATGCCGCCAGCCTGCTCAGCTCGCTGCCAGCCTGGGGTTCTGTTCACCTAGGCCGGCAGCAGGCTGAGCAAGGCCTGCGGCTGGGACCCCAGACCTGGGGGGGTTCAGGGCAGAAGGCTAGGGTGTGTGGGGTGGTTTCAGGGATCAAGGCAGAGAGCTGGGGTGTTGGGGGGTGTAGAACTGAAGGCTGGGTGTGGTGGGGGTTCAGGGGTCAGAAGAGAGGGATGGGGGCTGTGGGGGTGCAGGGCAGAAGGCTGGGGTTGGGGTGGAGGTTCAGGGATCAAGGCAGAGGGCTGGGGTGTGGGGGAGTGTAGGACAGAAGGCTGAGTGTGGGGGTGGGTTCATGAGTCAGAACAGAGGAATGGGGGCTGTGGGGGTGCAGGGCAGAAGGCTGAGTGTGTGTTGGGGTGGGGAGGTTCAGGGCTGAGGCCTGTGGGAGGGTTCATGGCAGAGGGCTGAGGCATGCGGGGGGTGCAGGGCAGAGGGCTGGGGTGCTCGGCTCGTGGGGGTGCTCCCAGCCCCTGCCCTGAGCGGCTCAGGGCAGGGGGCTGGAAGGGATGTGCCCTGTTCCACCCCCTTCCCCCAGGCTGCGTCCCTACGGAGCTGTGTACACCCTGCCGCTCTTCCCCCTCCCCCTGGCCAGGGCCATCAGCTGATCGGCGCAGGGACGGTGGGGGGGCAGGAAAGCACCACGCTGGGGGAAGAAGCGGGGGAGGGGGAAGCTTGGCTGCCGCAGGACCAATCTTCTGCCTCCTGCCCCCGCAGGGGAGAGCGGTGGGCGGGGGGGCTGAGTGGGGCGGGGGGCCGGGATAGCGGCAGGCAGCTGCGTGCCCCTCAAAATCGGCTTGTGTGCCGTGCTCGGCACGTGTGCCGTAGGTTGCCGACCCCTGGTCTACAGCCAAGCGCTGAGGTACAACCGTATCTGCTCCAACCCCGCAGACAGAGACCAGCACCTACAAGATCTTCACCAAACGTTCTCAAAACTACGATACCCGCATGAGGTGTCCCGGACTCACAGATTGTGCCCACTCATGGCCCCATGCGGTCCGTGGGGGGGCCCCTTTCAGTGCGACAGCCCTTCTCGGGGGGCCACTCGCTTTCGGGGTCAGGCCCCTCCACCTCCTGGAGCCGCAACTCTCTGAGCCTCAGTACGTCTGACTCTGCCGTGGGCCCCCCCAGGGAGTTCACGCGCTCTGGACCCCCCGGGCCTCCTCACCCCCGAAGAGGTTGATGCCCCCACGCCCTGCTCTCTAGCCCAGAGCGACTCTCAGCCAGCGTAACACAGGAGATTTTATTGAGCGTTGAACACAGCACGGGAAACTGTCAGGGCCTCAGGCCTGGCCTCCCTCAGCCCAGCACATCCCAGTCTCTCCTGCATCCAGGGGGGCTCTGCCTGCTCCCCCTCTCCAGCCCCGAGCCCCCCTGCTTCCCAGCTGGGCATCCAATATCCCCAGCCACAAGCCCCCTCTGTCCATTGTCTTCTCTCCAGGTAAACAGGGTCGTAAACAGGAAGGCCTGGGTCTCCTCTCCTCTCAGCCCTCCTCTGGCTGGAAGCAGCTGGTCAGGTCACCGGGGTCCTCTCTTCACAGCCCATTGTCCTCCCACTGGCCAGAACCGGCTGTGTCTCCTGAGCCAGGTCTCTGGGTCACCAGGTCACTGGTCGCTGGGGTCTCCATCCTCCAGGCCATCGGCCGGGGTCCCAAGTCCCTCTCCGGTCCTCGGTAACAACAAACTCCCTCTCCTCTCACCTCGTTAAACCAGTAACACCCGGGGACACTGAGTCCCACCCCCTGTGCATGCAAACCACTGGAAAACACAGAAAACCCCAAGAAAACCCCCCACTTTGTCACATCTCTCCCCCCTTCGTGGCTGAATGGAGCAGGGTTACTTAGTGACCTGGGGAAGTTCAGGGCCCCTGCCCTGTGATAAAGCATCGGCTATAACATTGGCACCCCCCCCTCACATGAACCACCTCCATGTCGTACCCCTGGAGGAGCAGGCTCCATCTCAGCAGCTTGGCATTAGCCCCTTTCATTTGATGTAGCCACGTCAGGGGCGAATGGGCCGTGTACACGGTGAAGTGCCGCCCAAATAGATACGGCTGCAGTTTTTGAGGGCCCACCACTGGCCAGGCCTCCCTTCTCTATGGCTCCCAGGGCAGCAGCTTCTTGCTCAGGTACACGATGGGGTGTCTCTCCCCCTGAGTATCAGTTTGCATCAGCACCGCCCCCAGCCCGGTGTCCCAGGCGTCGCTGAACACCAGGAAGGGTTTGTTAAAATCCGGGTTTACCAGCACCAGGCCCTGGATAAGTGCCCCCTTCAGCGCACAGAGAGCCCCCTGACACTGCTCGGTCCAGACCACCTTGTCTGGCTTCCCCTGGCCACGCCCATGAGCTCCACGAGCTTTTCCCGGAAAGCCAGTACATACTTCACCACTGATTCCCCGTTGGGAGAGGCCTTTCCCTCCCACTCGGCCCTCATCAAGTCCAGGGGTCCCCTCACCTTCCTCCCGTACAGCAACTCGAACGGGGAAAACCTTGTGGATTCCTGGGGCACTTCCCTATATGCAAACAGCAGGTGGGGTAAATACTTATCCCAGTCCTGTGGATGCTGGTCCATAAAGGTTTTCAGCATCCTCTTTAGGGTCCCATTGAATTTCTCCACCAGCCCGTTGGACTGAGGGTGGTAGGCTGAGGCCCAGGTGTGTTGGACCCCACACTTCTCCCACAAGCACTGGAGCAGGGTTGACATGAAGTTAGACCCGTGGTCTGTAAGGACCTCCTTGGGGAACCCCACTCTGCTGAAGATGGTCAGCAGTGCGTCTGCCTCGATAGATGACAAGGCCACCGCCTCGGGGTAGCGCGTAGCAAAATCCACTACCACCAGGATGTATTTCTTCCCTGCCCGGGTCACCCTGCTGAGGGGCCCCGCTATGTCCACGGCCCCTTCTGGAAAGGCTCCTCTATGATGGGCAAAGGTCTCAGCGGTGCTTTACCCTTGTCCCGGGCCTTCCCCACCCTCTGGCAGGGGTCACAGGACCTGCAATACTGTCGGACAGCGTCACAGACCCCAGGCCAGTAAAAGTGCTGCAGCAGCCTTTGCCTGGTGCGCCGGATGCCCTGGTGCCCTGACAGGGGAATATTGTGGGCCAAGTACAACAGTCTGCGGCGGTGCCTCTGGGGAACCACCAACTGCCTCCCACCTGTCCAAGGTTCGGTTTGTCCTGAACCAGCCCATTCCCGGTACAGAAATCCCTTCTCCCACAGGAATCGCTCCTGGCGGTCCTCCCCCTGGGACCCTGCCCCGCCGTGGCCCGCCAGGGCCCTCAGTTTCTCCAAGGAGGGATCCACCTGCAGCTCTGTTTGGAATTCAGCGGTTAGGTTTGAGGATACAGCCCTGGCTGGTGGTGACTCAGTTTCCCCACCCTGGGACGGAGGCACTGGCCCAGCCCTGTCGAGCCCTGCCCTCGGCGCTTCGGGGCCCCCCCCTTTGGGAGGTCCCGCGACCCTCGCTGGCTCTGGCTCCGGGTAAGGACCAGGGCGCTCCGAGTGCCATCCGGCCAGTTCTCCAAGTCATTGCCCATTAGCACCTCGGTAGGCAGATGATCGTGCACCCCGCCCTCTTTGGGTCCCTCCTTAGCCCCCCATTTCAGGTGTATCCTCGCTTCAGGCACCTTGACGAGGGGCCTGAACCCTCCCCTCAGGGTCATGTCGGCATCGGGCACTAGCTGGTCTGGGTCCACCCCCTCGGACCGCACCAGCGTCACCTCCGCGCCCGTGTCCCAGAACCCCTGGACGCTCCTTCCCCCCACCTCAACGGGGATGATGTGGGGATTGTCCCCCGGGGCCTGTCCCGCGCTCACCCGGGGATGGAGTACGGCCGCTCTGGACCTGGGGCCCTGCCTTCCCCTGCTGGCCTGGCCTGGCGGTCCCCTCCCCCTGGCACAGCCCTCTCGACTGCGGCCCCTTGGCCCGGCAGTGCCCCCTCTCGGGGGGCTTCCACCCAGTTCACACCCCGCGGGTTCTGCTTGGCCGCCATCTCCTTCATCTTCAGGCACCTTTTGGCCACCGTAATTACACTTCAGGTCCCTCGAGTCCCAGGCGGGGGGTTGACCCGCCCCGGCGTTCCCGGCCCCCCCTGAGCTGGGCTTCCTGGAGTCCCACCTTGGAGAGGTCCTGGGTGACTCCCCTTCTGAATCCCTGATGGGGGTCTTCCTCCTGCCCCCGATGTGCTGTCCACAAACTCATCCGCCAGTGACCCCGCACTGCGCAGATCCTTGGGCTTCCAGTCCACTAGCCACCAGTCCAGTCCAGTCCAGTCCACTAGGTCTGGAGGGCAGATGTCATCCAGCTGCTCCAACCCCACCCGGTTATACACGTCCTCTGCAGTGGTGGCCCCTGCGCCCTTCCCCCACTTGCGGAGATATTAAAGGTAATAATTGGAGATATACCAATCTCCTAGAACTGGAAGGGACCTTGAAAGGTCATGGAGTCCAGCCCCCTGCCTTCACTAGCAGGACCAATTTTTGCCCCAGATCCCTAAGTGGCTTCCTCAAGGATTGAACTCACAACCTTGGGTTTAGCAGGCCAATGCTCAAACCACTGAGCTATGCCTCCCCCAAAGTAGGTTGGCAACCTCCTTGTAAGTGACACCTGAGGTCTTGCGTACACCCCGGAATCGTTCCTGTACACCTCGGGGGGCAGTTCAAACGTCAGCAGCAAAGCCTATTTGAACAGGTCACACTCCCCCGTCTCAACACCCTCCACTTGGCTGAACGCCTCTATGGCCTTGGGACCCAGCAGGGCCGGGTCACCAGGTCACTGGTCGCTGGGGTCTCCATCCTCCAGGCCATCGGCGGGGTCCCGAGTCCCTCTCCAGTCCTCTGTAACAACAAACTCCCTCTCCCCTTACCTCGTTAAACCAGTAACACCCGGGGACACTGAGTCCCAACCTCCATGCATGCAAACCACTGGAAAACACAGAAAACCCCAAGAAAACCCCCCACTTCGTCACACGAGGAAATAAGGAAACAGATCAACAGAGCCAGACATGTACCCAGAAGCCTCCTACTGCAAGACAAGCCCAAGAAAGAAACCAACAGAACTCCAGTGGCCACCACATATAGTCCCCAGCTAAAACCTCTCCAATGCATCATCAGTGATCTACAACCCATCCTGGACAACGATCCCTCGCTTTCACACGCCTTGGGAGGCAGGCCAGTCCTCGCCCACAGATAACCTCCAACCTGGAGCATATTTACACCAGCAACACCCTCACAGGACCTAACCAGATCAGCCACACCATCACCGGTTCATTCACCTGCACGTCCACCAATGTAATATACGCCATCATGTGCCAGCAATGCCCCTCTGCTATGTACATCGGCCAAACTTGACAGTCCCTACAGAAAAGGATAAATGGACACAAGTCAGATATCAGGAATGGCAATATACAAAAACCTGTAGGAGACACTTCAACCTCCCTGGCCACACCATAGCAGATTTAAAGGTGGCCATCCTGCAGCAAAAAAACTTCAGGACCAGACTTCAAAGAGAAACTGCTGAGCTTCAGTTCATCTGCAAATTTGACACCATCAGCTCAGGATTAAACAAAGACTGTGAATGGCTAGTCAACTACAAAAGCAGTTTCTCCTCGCTTTGTGTTCTCACCTCAACTGCTAGAGGAGGACCTCACCCTCCCTGGTTGAACTAACAACCTCGTTATTGCCTGCATATTTATACCTGCCTCTGGAAATTTCCATTACATGTGTCTGACAAAGTGGGTATTCACCCACGAAACTCATGCTCCAATACATCTCCCCTGTTCCCAGTTGTTTGCTGGCTTCTTTCCCACGGCTTGGCTGCCTTTGTAGGCCCCCTAACCAGGGAAGCCCCTCGCCCGATCTGATGTGATCACAGGCTCTGCATCTCTCAGCACACGGCCCGTACCAGCCTCTGCAAACTGAACACCATTAACCAGCAAACTCTCCAGAACCCACTCGCCAGAGGCGACGCATAGGGGGTGTGTGCAGGGTGAAGTGCCCCCCAGATTTCTGCTTGGCATGCCGGGGGGTGGGGGAGGAAGAGGGGCTGTGTCCTTCTCCCACTGACGCTGACTCCCGGCACGCTCGGCCCCGTCCCTGGCAGCCGGGCCCGGGCAGGGAGTGGAGGGGGCAGAACCAGCCACTTCTCATGTTGGCCGCTCAGGGTCTCTGCTCTGTGCAGCACAGCGGCTGCCTGAGAGAGCCTGGTGGGGAGGTGGGGGGTGGGGGGTTACCCCATCAAGGCCAGGCTACCAGGGACAGGGGTCGAGCAAGCTGGAGTCCCCTGACCCCCCGGCACGTTTCCGGCTCACTCAGCCCCTGTCCCCAGCAGCAGGGCTCTGGTGGGGGCGACCCAGTGCCGCACCCCCTGCCAGGCCTCTCAGGCAGCTGCTGCACTGCTCTGAGCTACCAGGGAGAGTGGGCGAATGTGCTGGGGGGAGGCACGGCGGGAGAAGGACATAGCCCCCCGCAGGTAACTCTGGCAGGGCAGGGAGTGCATGGTGGCCCTGGGCTGGGCGCGGGGGTCGCTGGGCAGAGGAGACATGTGGGGTGGTCACGTGTCCTCCCCTTTAGATTGTGGCCCCCCAGCACGGGGCGGCACCAGTCGTCTTTGCCACTCACTGCCCCTAAGGAACAGGGGCTTGTCTCCCCTCTCCTCCAAGAGCTCTCCACTCCAGCTCCCTGTTTTCAGCTGTTTGCTGGCTCCAGGGCAGGGACTCTTTGGCAGAGCAGGGAATTAAACCCAGCAGTCTGAGCCACAGACAAGCGCCTGAACCACTGGGCCGTCCGGTCTCTCCATAGGGCATTTCAATGGTGCCATGAGGATGCCTGGGGCTGAGGCTCGTGCTGGTGATATGTGGTCAGGAACGGACCCAGCGTGACCCTCAGGGCGCAGGTTGAGCATGTGGAGCTGCCACATGTGATCTGAAGTCCCTGAGGTGATGCTCAGGCAGGATGAAGTTCACCCAGCCCATCCCTGACAGGTGGTTGTCTAACCTGTCCTTAAAAACCTCCCGTGATGGGGATTCCACAGCCTCCCCCAGTGACCTGTGCCAGTGCTGGACCATCGTTAGACTTAGAAAGTTTGTGCTAGTATCAAACCAGCAGGGCAAGATCTTACAGCTCCATTCGAACTCCCTGGAGGAGGAGATTTATTTGGAGGGACAGACTGGAAACACGGTCGATATTCTGCTGAAATATGTTCCACTCCCCGGCCTAGTCGAGCCAGCTGGCCTGTATGGAAGTTGGCAAACGTTGGGCTTGGAGCTGCAGTTGAACTTACATAGAAGCATCACAGCAAGGAGGGACGTGGCCAGGGCCAGACCCAGGAGGAGAAGGACAGCAGTGACGATGCCCCCTGCCCTGTGCCGCCAAGGGACCGATGTCTGGGGAGGGTTTCCTTGAAGGAGAAGAAGAAACGTATCCATGGAAAGTTACAGCTCAAATGCCACTGACCAAAGAAACTCCACCCCCCAAATCCAATACGTGCTCAGCCTCCTATTCCCCGACTGTGGTTAACAGCAACAGCGGAATGAGGCCAAATAAGGTCAGAACTGACCTGAACTCGAATGTGAAAAGCGACCCTCCCTAAATCAGGAGTGACTCTAGTGCCAGGCAGGCGTCCTGTGAGAGAGATCTGGGAGCAGGATTTCCCCCCTGCCTAAGCATTTCTTGGGAGGGTCGTTTCGGGCTTGTGAAATCCAGGCCCAAAGGAATATTTTTAAATGAGAAAAGGAACCTGAAACAACTTATGAAATATGAATACAACGAGGCAGTGAAATGAGGGGAAATGATTCTGTGTAGGAGAAAAGTGAGGCTGACAGCAGCAGTGTGCTCAGAAGCATGGGTGGCAAGTTTGTAGAAATTTTGGTGGTGCCCAGAACCCGCCCCCCAACTCCGCCTCCCCAAACTCCGCCCCCACCTGCCTAAGGCTCTGGGAGGGGGCTCAGGGGGTGGAGGTCTGGGGTGCAGATCCTGGGCTGGGGATTAGGGTGCAGGAGGGGGGCAGGGTGCAGGCTTTGGGATGGAGTTTGGGTGCTGGGTGCAGGCTCCGGGCTGGTACAGGGGGTGGGTGTGCAGGAGGGAGTGAGGGGGGAGGCTTTGGGATGGAGTTCGGGGGTGGGGAGGCCCGGGGGGTCCAGATCACGTGGAGACCCTGAGGGGGCCCACGGCAGAGGCAGACGTGCTAAGGCTCAGAGAGGAGCGGCTCCAGGAGGTGGAGGGGCCTGACACCGAGAGAGAGAGTGGACCCCCGAGAAGGGCTGTTGCACTGAAAGGGGCACCCCCCACGGACCACACGGGGCCACGGATGAGCCTGATCTGTGAGTTCGTGACACCTCGTGCGGGTATCGTAATTTTGAGAACGTTTGGTGAAGATCTTGTAGGTGCTGGTCTCTGTCTGAGGGGTTGGAGCAGATACGGTTGTGCCTCAGTGCTTGGCTGTAGACCAGGGGTCGGCAACCCACGGCACACGTACCGAACACGGCACACAAGCCGATTTTGAGGGGCACGCAGCTGCCTGCCGCTATCCCGGCCCCCCGCCCCACTCAGCCCCCCCACCCACCGCTCTCCCCTGCGGGGGCAGGAGGCAGAAGATTGGTCCTGCTCCCCCGCTTCTTCCCCCAGCGCGGTGCTTTCCTGCCCCCCCCCCGTCCCTGCGCCGATCAGCTGATGGCCCTAGCCAGGGGGAGGGGGAAGAGCGGCAGCGTGTACACAGCTCCGTAGGGACGCAGCCTGGGGGAAGGGGGTGGAACAGGGCACATCCCTTCCAGCCCCCTGCCCTGAGCCGCTCAGGACAGGGGGCTGGGAGCACCCCCACGAGCCGAGCACCCCAGCCCTCTGCCCAGCACCCCCAACAGCCTTCTGCCCTGCACCCCCAGCCCTCTGCCCTGAACCCCCCCACACCAAGCCCTCTGCCCTGACCCCTGCCACACACTCAGCCTTCTGCCCTGCACCCCCACAGCCCCGGCCCTCTGCCTTGATCCCTGAACCCCCCCCCACACACACCCCAGATTTCTGCCCTGAACCCCACCAGGTCTGGGGTCCCAGCCGCAGGCCTTGCTCAGCCCGCTGCCGGCCTAGGTGAACAGAACCCCAGGCTGGCAGCGAGCTGAGCAGGCCGGCGGCATAAGATCAGCATTTTAATTTAATTTGAAATGGTGCTTCTTAAACATTTTGAAAACCTTGTTTCCATTACATACAACAAGAGTTTAGTTATATAGTATAGACTTATAGAAAGAGACCATCCAAAAATGTTAAAATGTATTACTGGCACGCGAAACCTTCAACTAGAGTGAATAAATGAAGACTCGGCACAGCACTTCTGAAAGGTTGCCGACCCCTGCTGTAGACGGTGGATCGTGTGGTGTGCCCGGGGTGGAAGCTGGAGGCATGAAGGTAGGCATAGCGGTCGGTGGGTTTTCGGTATAGGGTGGTGTTAATGTGACCGTCCCTTATTTGCATAGTGGGGTCTAGGAAGTGGACCTCCCGTGTAGATTGGTCCAGGCTGGGGTTGATGGTGGGGTGGAAGCTGTTAAAATCGTGGTGGAATTTTTCCAGAGTCTCCTTCCCATGGGTCCAGATGATGAAGATGTCGTCAATGTAGCGTAGGTACAGAAGGGACGTGAGTGGATGGGAGCTGAGGAAGCGTTGTTCCAGGTCAGCCATAAAAATGTTGGCATATTGTGGGGCAATGCGGGTACCCATAGTGGTGACACTGATCTGTATATTGTCACCAAATTTGAAATAATTGTATGTGAGGATAAAGTCACAGAGCTCAGCAACAAATTGTTCTGTGTCATCATCAGGGATACTGTTCCTGACAGCTTGTATTTCATCAGTGTGTGGGATGTTTGTGTAGAGAGCCTCCACATCCATGGTGGCTAGGATGGTGTTTTCTGGGAGATCACCGATGCATTGTAGTTTTCTCAGGAAATCAGTGGTGTCATGGAGATAGCTGGGAGTGCTGGTGGCATAGGGTCTGAGTAGAGAGTCCACATATCCGGACAGTCCTTCAGTGAGAGTGCCAGTGCCCGAGATGATGGAGTGTCTAGGATTTCCAGGTTTGTGGATCTTGGGTAGCAGATAGAATAACCCCGGTCGGGGCTCTAAGGGTGTGTTGTTTTGTTCCTGGGTTAATGTAGGGAGTGTCCTGAGTAGATGGTGCAGTTTCTTAGTATATTCCTCAGTGGGATCTGAGGAAGGTGGCCTGTAGAATTTGGTATTGGAGAGTTGTCTGGCAGCCTCCTTCCGGTAGACTCCTGAGGGTCACAATGACAGTCTGGACCTATGCATAGAATGCTTCTGCCGACATGCACAGGCAGAAATTGTGGAAAACCAACATTGCTTGCCTCATAACCTAAGTCGTGCAGAACGCAATGCCATCCACAGCCTCAGAAATAACCCTGACATTATAATCAAAGAGGGTAATAACGGAGGTGCTGTTGTCATCATGAACAGATCTGACTACCAGAAGTCAAGAAAATCATTATTTATTGGGTGATTGTGAAACAATAACTCCACGATCCAAGGAAATATTCAGTGACAGACCTGGAAACATACAAATTACAGAGCCAGCCACACTGAGCAGCATAAGCGCAGCTGTCGCTGCTAAAGCCAGAAATATCACAGCAAGACAAAGCGTCCCTGCGATGCACATCCCATTCGGCCCCCTCCAGTGCCCAGGGCTCCTCATCGGCAGGTGGCTGGAAAACATGCTCCATAGCTTAGAAATTGAGGCGCTTTCTGAGGTGCTGGGACCTGCATGTCACAGCCCAGCCTATCCATGGGCCTGCTTACAAATCCACCGGAAAGGCTGAGTGCACTTGTAATCATTCCACAAATTCCACTTTCCTGGCTCGGTGTGAACACAGTCTTCTCCACCATCTATCTCCGGATTGCAATTGTTTGGCTCATTCTCCGCCCAGAACCTACGGATCAGAGTGTTAATGTCTCACTGGAGAACCACAGCCAGTTCCTGAGCTCAGTTCTGCTCTGTGGACTCTGTTGCTGGCAGGGGACCAAGACACCCAGCAATGACGCGGTGAAGCGATGCAGCCCCCGGCCACCCCTCAGAGTTCTCCACAGCTCTTGTGGCCATGGTAACGAAGGGCTTCTGACAGCCGGGGGTAGCAACTGCCCTGCGCCTGACAGGCCAGCAAAGAGCCAAAGTCAGTGTGTGGCTCCAAACGCTGAGCAGCAGCAACTCGGATCTCAGTGCCCAGAACCAGAGCAGGTGGCACAGCACGTCCCAGGCACCCCCGGGATGGGAATGCAGGAACGGGAAGAGAGGGCAGCGGGGGTCAGTCATTAACTTCTCCCTGGCCCTGCTTATGGGCCTCGCCCACAGCCCCCTGAGGTCACTGCACCGACTGCAGCTGGCTCTGGCCATCCCCCGGCCCCACAGCCTCCCCGTGCCCAGCCTGACCGAGGGGAGAGCGCAGTGCAATCCCAAGGAGAGCGGGAACCTGCCGCTCACTCCAGACTCCCCTGGCTGCACTGAGTCGACTTGGGGCCAGATCCTCAGCTGGTGTAAATCCCTGTGGTTCATTCAAGTCAATGCCGAGTTACCCCAGGGGAGGCTCTGGCCTGGGTCTCAGTGGGCACTGAACACACACTCCGTGTTGATGCTCCTGCTCTAAGCAAAGGGGCATTAGCAGAAATTCCTGAGAGGATTCACTGCTGTCGTGGCAGCGCCCGGGGGCCTCCCTCAGGATCGGGCCCACTGTGCCGGGTGCTGCATAGATACCAGGGGCCGCACAGACGCTGCCCGAAAGAGCTTGTGACCAAACATGTAATAAATAATCACGTCTCTCAAGCTTTACTCACCCCCTGCTTGCGTCTGCTCTGTATTCTGTGCCATCCGCCCAGCGCCAGCTGCCTTCTGTCTCCCGGTCGGTGAGTCCAATCCAGTGAGCTTGTCCCTTTGTCTCGTTGGAGAGAAACTCCTGCACAACACAGTTTGCAGCATGTGCAGGTCACCCAAGAGAGGCTGCAGGACGCAGCCGCAGCTGCCTGGGCTGAACAGATTTTGCGGGAGAGGAAAGGGCGTCTGGTGGTGAGAGCAGGGCACTGGGCAGCGGGAGACGCGGTGTCCTTCCCCAACGCTGACAGTGACTAGCTGGGAGGCCCTGAGGGAGCCCTGGAGCAGCTCTGTGTGTGTGTCTGCATCTGTATCTGCCTGGGGCTAGCAGCAGGGACCTGTCTCAGAACACTCCCCCCACGGCCCCCTCAGAGCTGGGCTGCGGCAGGTACTGACGGGCACCTCAGAGTTCACACCAGCCCCCTGCCCTTGCAGGAGGCAAAGCTCAGAGCAGAGGACTGGGTGCAAAGTCTGGCCCTGCCGGAGGGTGGGATTTTCCTCCTCCGAAACTGCTGCAGCGGCCTGGGGTGAGGGCTGCAGTGGGCACGTGGGGAGAGAGGATTCTCTGAGAGGTGCATGGCCCCTTGCACACAAGCCTTCCAGATACAGGCTTCTAGATTGTCCAGCAGGAGCTCAGGCCTGGGGAGAGGGATCAAAGGGGTCCTCACTGGGAAAGGCCATTGGGTTTGCAGGAAATGCTACACTGTAAGTAGGGAAAATCAGAAATGAGCCTGATCCCAAATCCCCCTCCCCCGGCACCCCAGACTCTGGGAAGTCCAGATCCTGGCACAGTTCCTCTGCCCCATCTCTGCTTTTAAACTGATGAGTGAATCCCTTGAGTCAGGTACCAAGGCTTGGCATCCTCTCCGATGGTTTGCAACCTCAGATGCCACCTTCTACTTCCTTCTTGTGTGAAACAAGGCACTGACCCATTATCCAAGCCCCTAGGAGCTTCCTGCACTCACCTTTTCCGCCTGGGAGGAGACAGAGGTCAGGTGCGAGTCCTGAGACACACAGAACTGCTCGGCTTCATCCCACGACTTCCTTTCTTGTGAAAAGTAATAGAGGTTCCCACTGTAAAACCTCCAGCCCCTGGAGAGCTTTGTCAGCACGTCACCTAGGAGCAGAGACTGAGGTGAGACACCCGGGATAAAGTCACAGGGACACACGCAGGGAGCTCAGGGTTTCTAGTGCTGCATTTCCCCTGCCCTTCAGCTGCCCCCAGCCCAGGGAGCTTCTGAATCCTGATTCTCCAGCATCACAATAAGTAACTTTTGTGGCCACGTGATGGATCCCAAAGAGCGCTGCAGAAAGCAGACACCACGGGGTCACTCCCCCAGCACTGAAATGCAGCTGCATCTGGGCTGGAGCATGGCCACTGGTCCCAGTGCAGAGAAGCACGGCTGTAATGGGAAAGGGGAGACTCACTGTGCAGCTGAGCTGGCAGGGGGAATTCAGGAGGGGGAATGTAGCTGCTCGAGGTGGAACATCCCCTGGTTCTGCATCAAACATTTTCATTGATCATAAGTGGTGAAGGTGTCAGATATTTGCACTTTGGCACCTCCCCCAACACCCTGCCGGGGGCGCTGGCTCAGGGATGGTTCTGAAAGTAACGCCCCATACGCTGAAATGCCAGGATCACTTTCTGCCTGTGACCTGATGGGTTTGGAGCATCTAAGAAGAGCTCCCATTAGGCTAACGAGGCCTAGGGTGTAATTTAACTCCACACCAATCACCACAGTGTGGGCACAGGTGCAGCCACCGGTGATTTTTAATGGAAGAGAACTCGGTGCTGGAGAAAGTCGCTGCGTTGTCAGCCTGGGAGCCTGAAATCCTCCGTTCATCCTCAGCACCAGCAGAAACGGCACCAGCCAGCACTGCAGCTAGTACTTACTGTAGCGACCTTGCACTGCTGCTCGCGCTGCACTGACGTTGTCCAGACGGATCTGGATTTCTCCATACGCTGCACTGACATTACCCAGCTGGGCTTTCAGCAGCTGGACTCCTGCCTGCGCTTCATCCAATAGCTGCAGAGCTAGAAGAAAGTCACAGCGACGTCAGTGGAGATGCAGAATACTTGATTATCAGCACGTGCGGTAGAGCAGCACCTGCCGGCCCCTGTGTACCAGGCGCTGTACGGATAGGAGGGGACAGTCCCTGCTCTCAACAGCTCACAGTCAAAATAGATGCGAGGTGGGAGAAATAAAGGATGATTTTCCTGCAGGGGAACTAAGGTGCAGGGAGAGGTGCCCAAGATCACACAGGAAGTTTGCAGCAGAGCTGGGAATTGACCCCAGCTCTCCTGAATTCTAGCCCTGTCCCCCCAATCTCCCCAGCCACCTCTTCCCAATCACTCCCCGCTTGTGAGCTGTGAGCGGGTCCCCTGCAGCATGGGGCAGAGCTGGGGCTGCAAGAACATCCGTGGCCCCGAGCCCTGGCCCTGGGCTCCAGGCCGGGATTTTGAACAGCCCAGCGTTCAGGCGAGTTCTGTGCCGGGGTTTAGTTCAGGCCCATTTTCTGACTGGACGCTGAATAACCTGATCCATGGACGGGTTTGTATGTGCAGCCCTGTGCCCGACAGACAGACAGTTGTGAGACGTGGCCACAAGGGGGCGCTCTGCCTCCAGCAATGGGACTGTGGCAGCTACCCAAATTATTGGAGCTGCACAGGGAGGGCTCAGGGACTGGGGGGCAAATGGAGACCCACGAGTGCAGCTCCACTGACGTCCTGCTTACACCAGGGTCTGAATTCGGTCCTGTGTGTCTCATGAGCTGCATCCGTCTTTCCCGCCAATGCAACCCTGACAATACAGGGGCCAAGGTGAAAACTATGGAGCGAAGGGAGCAACAGTGAAAGGACGGAAGATGGTGACCACTAGGCATCCTGCGCAGGAGCATGAGACGGATGCAGCCAACCTGCCACTGCCAGGAAGGGAGCTAGGAGGGATCCTGGAGCAGCCACCCGTCCCTGGGAACAGAGCCTCCGCTGGCAGAGGAACGTACAGAGCAGCAGCTCATTAGACAGGGGGATGGGACCACCTGGCAGGGAAGTCTATGGAGGGGAGCAGGAGGATGCCAGGCACCCACCATCCCTGTAGGCCGGAGAGTGCTCAGCTTCCAGGCCAAGGGAGGGGAACTGACCCTGATGCCTAAGACCCTCGTCCTGCGACTTACTGTCCGACCCCTTTGCTGACGCGTCCGAGGCGTCGTCAGGCTGCAGAGAGACTTGGAGCTTCTGCACCGCTTCTTCAACCGCTTCCAGCTTGCTCTGTGCCCGGAGATCTAGAAATCACACGTCTGCAGGTCAGCGACCGAACCGAACTGTGGCTGGAGACCAGCCATGCGCAGAGAAGGAACATGCTCCGAGCGCGAGGCTGTTCTCTATGACGTCTTTTATTTTAATCTTTGACAGCTTCCCTCCCGAGGAGGGACACCGGCATAGCCAAGGCCCCGTTCGGGGCTCTCTCCTGGTGTATGTCACAGAGCAGGGACCTGGAGCGGCCGGCTTCAGCCTCATGAGAGGCGGCTCCCTCCTGCTCCTCGCCCGGGCCCGGCTGCCAGGGAGACTGGCCCAATGTGCTGGGGGGAGGCGCGGCGGGAGAAGGACAGAGCCCCCCGCAGGTAACTCTGGCAGGGCAGGGAGTGCATGGTGGCCCTGAGCTGGGCAGGGGGTCGCTGGGCAGAGGAGACACGTGGGCAGTCACGTGTCCTCCCCTTTAGATTGTGGCCCCCCAGCACGGGGAGGCATCAGTCGTCTTTGCCACTCACTGCCCCTAAGGAACAGGGGCTTGTCTCCCCTCTCCTCCAAGAACTCTCCACTCCAGCTCCCTGCTTTCAGCTGTTCGCTGGCTCCAGGGCAGGGACTCTTTGGCAGAGCAGGGAATTAAACCCAGCAGTCTGAGCCCCAGACAAGCGCCCGAACCACTGGGCCGTCCGCTCTCTCCGTAGGGCATTTCAATGGTGCCATGAGGATGCCAGGGGCTGAGGCTCGTGCTGGTGATATGTGGTCAAGAACGTACCCAGCGTGACCCTCAGAGTGCAGGTTGAGCATGTGGAGCTGCCACATGTGATCTGAAGTCCCTGAGATGATGCTCAGGCAGGATGAAGTTCACCCAGACCATCCCTGACAGGTGGTTGTCTAACCTGTCCTTAAAAACCTCCCGTGATGGGGATTCCACAGCCTCCCCAGGTGACCTGTGCCAGTGCTGGGCCATCGTTAGACTTAGAAAGTTTGTGCTAGTATCAAAACAGCAGGACAAGATCTTACAGCTCCATTTGAACTCCCTGGAGCAGGAGATTTATTTGGAGGGACAGACTGGAAACACGGTCGATATTCTGCTGAAATATGTTCCACTCCCCGGCCTAGTCGAGCCAGCTGGCCTGTATGGAAGTTGGCAAACGTTGGGCTTGGAGCTGCAGTTGAACTTACATAGAAGCGTCACAGCAAGGAGGGACGTGGCCAGGGCCAGGCCCAGGAGGAGAAGGACAGCAGTGACGATGCCCCCTGCCCTGTGCCGCCAAGGGACCGATGTCTCAGGAGGGTTTCCTTGAAGGAGAAGAAGAAACGTATCCATGGAAAGTTACAGCTCAACTGCCACTGACCAAGGAAACTCCACCCCCCAAATCCAATACCTGCTCAGCCTCCTAGTCCCTGAGTGTGGTTAACAGCAACAGCGGAATGAGGCCAAATAAGGTCAGAACCGACCTGAACTCGAATGTGAAAAGTGACCCTCCCTAAATCAGGAGTGACTCTAGTGCCAGGCAGGCGTCCTGTGAGAGAGATCTGGGAACAGGATTTCCCCCCGGCCTAAGCATTTCTTGAGAGGGACGTTTAGGGCTTGTGAAGTCCAGGCCCAAAGGAGTGAGAAAAGGAACCTGAAACAACTTATGAAATATGAATACAACGAGGCAGTGAAATGAGGGGAAATGATTCTTTGCAGGAGAAAAGTGGGGCTGACAGCAGCAGTGTGCTCAGAAGGGCCTTTCTACAGCATCCCTGTCTGATAACCCATCCCCAGGATGCTGGGCTCCCCCCTGCAAGGCAGCCAAGGGGCGAATCACAGGGCAAAGCCCGAAGACTGTGTCTCCCCTGCACATTAAAGGGAGAAGACGAGAGCTGCATTCGAGCCAGGATCTATGTGTGGACAGAAGTCAGTGTGCTCGGTGTGCTCTGGATTTGGTCTCCCCAAGGTGAACGGCAGCTGCTTGGAGACGCAATCTGTCGGATTCTCCTCTCCCTGAAAGTCTCAGCCTGCCACACCCCGTCCCTGTCTGATCTGGGCCTCAGCCATTAGCTCGCGCCGCTCCCCCATGGGGTGTGGTTCCTGGAACCAGCAGACAACACTCAGATGCCCAGATAATCCCCTTACATTGCAGAAGTGGCTTCTGTCACGCTAACCAAAGGGTGAAGCTGCCTCTCACTAATGTACTGAGTTTACAGTTCTCAGCCTTTCCTGAAACTGATTCTGGGAGGAGCTTCTCTGTCACTGAGCGCACACTACATTTTTCCTTATGTTTTCATAGAATCACAGAATATCAGGGTTGGAAGGGACCTCAGGAGGTATCTAGTCCAACCCCCTGCTCAAAGCAGGGCCAATGCCCAACTAAATCATCCCAGCCAGGGCTTTGTCAAGCCGGGCCTTAAAAACCTCTAAGGAAGGAGATTCCACCACCTCCCTAGGTAACCCGTTCCAGTTCTTCACCACCCTACTAGTGAAAAAGTTTTTCCTAATATCCAACCTAAACCTCCCCCACTGCAACTTGAGACCATTGCTCCTTGTTCTGCCATCTGCCACCACTGAGAACAGTCTAGGTCCACCTGTGATGAAGGGGAACTGCAAAAAACGGCTGCCCCAAAAGCAGAACTACGCGGCCTCAAAAAAAAAAAATGCCCAGCCATGGTGCAGGCCCTTAGAAAGCTGCAGCACAACTCCCCTGCACCCTTCCCAGGTCAATAGTCCCCTCTCAGCATTCACAGAACCCAGCAAGAACATTCCCACTTCCTCACACCTGCCTGGGCAGACTCGCGTGGGAAGCGCACAAAGGGGACATATGCTACATGCTCCCAGAAGAGACCCAGGAGGTGAAGGCATGTGAGCTTCTTGCCCTGTAGACAGTCTGCTCCATGGGAGAGGAGGCTCCCCAAAGTCCTGACTGGCTTTGTGGAGAGCAGTTCCAGAGCATCGCCCTGGATTCCATAACACCGTCCTCTTTGGAACCCCCTTTCAGGGAGTTTAAAGCAGCTATCAAATCCCCCCTCACTCTTCTCTTCTGCAGACTAAACAATCCCAGTTCCCTCAGCCTCTCCTCATAAGTCATGTGCTCCAGCCACCTAGTCATTTTTGTTGCCCTCCGCGGGACTCTTTCCAATATTTCCACATCCTTCTTGTAGTGTGGGGCCCAAAACTGGACACAGTGCTCCAGATGAGGCCTCAACAATGCCGAATAGAGGGGAATGACCATGATCCTCGGTCTGCTGGCAATGCTCCTACTTATACAGCCCAAAATGCCGTTAGCCTTCTTGGCAACCAGGGCACACTGCTGACTCATATCCAGCTTTTCCTTTGTCGCAGCAGAGAGCCTAGCTGAGCTCGGTGCGTAGCTGCAGCTGCCCACTGAACCTCACATCCTCACCCGCACCCTCCACTTCCGTCAGCCCCGTCTCCCTGCCTGTCTCCTGACCCTTCCTGGGCGTCTTTCATGTGTTCAAATCCAGAACAGCTGCCACATGGCATCTGGATTGCACTGAAACCAAAGGGGATAAACAATCCCCGGAACAGGCCCTTGTCCAGCTGACACCTGCCCAACCAAACATAAGACTGTAAGAACGGCCAGACTGGGTCAGACCAAAGGTCCATCTACCCCAGCATCCTGTCTGTGGGTGCCAGGTGCCCCAGAGGGAATGAACAGAACAGGGAATCCATCCCCAGTTGCCCATTCCCAGCTTCTGGCAAAGAGGCTAGGGACACCATCCCTGCCCATCCTGGCTAATAGCCAATGATGGACCTGTCCTCCATGAGCTTATCTAGGAACTCTGTTATGGTCCTGGCCTTCACAATATCCCCTGACAAGGAGTTCCACAGGTTAACTGTGAAGAAATACTTCCTTTTGTTTGTTTTGTTTGTTTGTTTTAAACCTTCACTTGGTGACCCCTAGTTCTTGTGTTATGAGAAGGAGTAAATAACACTTCCTTATTTACTTTCTCCACCCCAGTCATGATTTTATAGATCTCAGTCACATCTCCCCTTAGTCGTCTCTTTTCCAAGCTGAAAAGTCCCAGTTTTATTAATCTCTCCTCATATGGCAGCCGTTCCATACCCCTAATCCCTTTTCTGAACCTTTTCCAATTCCAATATATCTTTTTTGAGATGGGGCAACCACATCTGCAGGCAGTATTCAAGACGTGGGTGTACCATGGATTTATATAGAGGCAATAGGATATTTTCTGTCCCTTTCTTAATGATCCCGAACATTCTGTTCGCTTTTTTGAAGCCGCTGCACATTGATCCCTCTCTTGAGTGGAAACAGCTAATTCAGACCCCATCGTGTTATAAGTACAGTTGGGATTATGTTCTCCAATGTGCTTTACTTTGCATTAATCAACATTGAATTTCAGCTGCCATTTTGTTGGCCAGTCACCCAGCCAAAGCCCTGAGAGGGGCCCCTTGTGCTGGGAGCTTTAGAAAAACAGCCTGGTCCTTATCTCAGCACTTCCAGCTCCATTTGCTCCTTGTCCCTGGAGGAACAGGCTCCCTCCCCGTCCCCGAGCCCTGGGGAAAACCCTTCTCTGCTAACACAGCTACATCTCCCTGCCCCTGCTCACGGTTAGACGCGTGTGCTCGGGCAGAGAAGGGGCAGAGGGTAAGGAAAGGAGGTGTCACTGTGAAATGGGGGGATGAGAGGGAGCTGGTCCCCAGAGATGGGGGCTGTGAGGATTCGACCCTGGTGATCTCCTCCTGGGAGAGGCTGATGGTGGCAGTGAGCTGGGGAGGGGGAGCCTGGCTGGCTTTTATGGCCAGCCCATGGCACTGCGCTGCCCGGCAGGAGGCTGGGATGCTGGGCAGGGACTCCCATCTCTCCCCCTGTGCCCTTCTCCCGCTGGGGACTGGCAGGGGAGAGAACGCACTGGGAAGCACTGACCGAGCACCCTCGCCCGCTGCCCGTGGTGCTGTCTGGCCAGCACAAGGCTGAGCTCTGGGGACGTGGTCAGTGGAGCAAGCGATCGCTGCCCAGGACGCTCTGCAGAGACTGCAAAGCCAAGGAGAGGCCAGCGGGAGTCCAGGGTCTGGTGCAGCCTCTTGTGCTTACCTTTGGGCTGGGGAGCAGCTTCCGCCATCGGCATGTTCGCATAGATATTGTCCCTGGCCATTGTCCTGCCTTCGCGCTGAGCCGAGCCCCTGATCACTGGCCAGTGGGTCCTTTCAGCAGCCTGCTGGGTTAGAGCCTCCCTCCGACACCAGCCCTGGCCCAGAAATAGAAATGGGAAGTGATGCCTGGTGGTTGGATGAGGGAAGGAGGGGTAGTGGGAGGTCTGGAGATAAGAGATGGTTGGACGGGGGGGGAGGTGGAGAGGGAGGGGAGTGGAGGGGAGACACGGGTGGATGGGGGAAGGAGGCGTGAGGGAAGCGGATGACAGCGCTCTGTTGGCAGTGCCTGGCCATAGGTGCTGGATGTATGGGGGCTGCCGCACCCCCTGGCTGGAGGCGGTTTCCATCACATGCAGGGTTACAGTTCGGTTCAGTGGCTCTCAGCACCCCACTATTCACATTGTTCCAGCCCCCTGGGCCCAGCCTTTCATGGCCCCCTCTTGCGGGTGGGGCTCTGGCCAGAGCGTAAAGGCATCATCCCCGTGCGCGGCGCGTGCGGTTGGCTGTCGGAGGTCGTGCAGCGGAGGGGCTGGGCCTGGGGAAGCCAGGGCCCTCTTCCCTCCTGGGATACCCCCAGCTCCGCCCCAGCCATGGCATCCTGCTCTGTGTCCTGGGCCCACTTGTGTTGTGGGGCCTCCAGCATCATCCCACTGAAGCACGGTGAGGGGCAGTCTGGGGGCAGTGTGGGGCCAGGCCTGTGTCCTGCTCCTTGCCTCCGGACCACGTCCCCTCCCCCCCGACTTTGGCGCCCTGGGCAGTCACCCACATCGCCCGCCCCGAAGGCCGGCCCTATCCTGGGGCATCCACAACTGTCCAAATCTGCATCTTTTTCCTATGTGTGACCATCCACGGGTGGGAGTTCTGCTGTCCAAAGAGACAGACCCTGCTCACTGCTCCGGCGGTAACATGGGATGAGAGGGGGCACGTGTGGAATCAAAGGTTAGCGTGTTACACAAGCACTCCTGGTGAGTACGAGCAGCACTGGTACAAGCAGCCAAGTGGGCACATGCCCAGTGATACACAAACGTTGGTGGCTGAACGCCGACATGACTTTTTAGCGTAGACACGGCCTCGGTCGCCATCTCTGGGGCTGTACAGGAGGTTTCCAGGAAGGACAAGCAGCCTTTCTGGCTTTTTCCTCTCCACTGATCACTCCCAGTTTGTTGAGTTTTGCTGGGAAACTTCCCCAGCCAGGCTGAGTTCACCCTCCAGCTCCCTGGGTGAGACCAGTCCCCACATGGTCAGCTCTGCTCTGGCTGCTAGTCCAGGGCTGCTGCCTGCTGGGGGGGTGTCTGGACGCTGGGCTAGGAGACGACAGTTTGGATGTTAGTGTAGTTGTGTAACGTGCACCTTGAGCCCTGCACCCCTTTGTGGGGAGGGGAAATCCTGGGACCGACGCAGCCTGACTCCTGCCTGAGGAGGATCCCGGCCAGCAGATACCAGCCCCTCTGCAGTGACCGAGGGGTCCAGAGGCAGCTCTGACCCTGAGGATCAATCATGGAGTTTGTGAGTGCACCAGGGAATTTTTTTTGGGGACCCCCTGCTCCCTGAACTGTCAAGCCAGGGAGTGACGGTTTGGGGATTTTATAACCTGCTGCTTATTAAACCTGTGGAAGGACTTACAACCTCCTCCCACTTGTGAGTCCTTGGGGTTGTACTGAACCCAGCCAGCCACACGGCTAAACCACTGCAGAGACGATCTTGTGGTCATAGGTCATTAAAGGCTCCAACAAAGTACGGTACCGACGGGACACTGATCTTACATTTCATACATCAGGTCCCGTGACGTGACTGGGGAAAGTCACGGGTATTAGCAGTGTTTTACCCTGTTATGGTATGTTTGTCTCCTGTTTAATAGAATTACTGTGTTGAATACATTGTATGTGTTTGTGTTGTTTCTTGGGAGTCTCCAACGATCTGGCAAGTAAGTGGGAGTTCCCCTGTGGTTAAAATTTTCCGCCCAAGCTGCCCTGGTGACCCTGCCAGGAAGGAGCGAGGGGGGGTGGAGGCACCGCCAAATAAATTCCTAGGGGAAAATAAAGAAGATTCACCCTGCTGAGGGGGTGGCGGGATCCAGGAGAACCCAGACCTGTCCATCAACTCCTGTAAGCCAACTGGCATTAAAGAAGGTGACCAGGTGGAGCGGGGGCGCTACATGGGAATTGCTGCTGGCCGGACGGGGCTTTGGGCTGGTGTTTCCTGAGGAGATTCTGAGGTGCTGGGCGGGGACGGAGAGGCCGCCATTCTCCTCAGGCCCCGGAGAGTCCAGAGGGGGGACACATACATTTGGTGCCCCCCCCCCCACACACAGAGACTGGGACATGATCAGTGTGAGGTCAGAGGGGAATGCTCGGAAGGTGTGGCCCAAACTCCACACGTGAGTGTTGTGTTGTTACCTTGCACTGAAATACATGCAACAGCAACAGCACCGGGAGTCTCTGTAAGGAACCCCACAGATTTACTGCCGAACCGCGCTGCTGAGGGGACTGAAAAGTGTCCCGCATATTGTCTGCGAGGGGCTGTGTGTGTGTTAAACGTTCGCTCACTAAGAAATTGTCTGCGACTCTCTGAGCTAACTGGCAGCTGTCGTTAACCCCTACAGGCAGGGGCTGGTACCGTAGCTCTGAGCTTCAATTCTGTGCAATACGTTTCTTTTTTGAAGCCCTGAAAAGACAGAGCTCAGGCCTGCGCTTCAGCAGGGAGTTGTGCTGAGGGGCAGGGAAGGGGGGTGTCACAGTTACACATAATTCTGCCTCCGCCTCCCCCAGCCCATTGCATCTGTGTCCTGCTGCAGCATCACCACTGGTCTAGCCCAGCCTGACTCCTGGCAGCGGCTTCCCCCTCACCTGCCAGGTGGGTGGTGTCAGGGGCGGGCTGGCCCTTTTAGGGGATTTGGGCTCAGCCCTATCAGTGTGCAGTTAGCCCCCACCCCAGTGATGGTTTGGGATGCTGACTGGATCAGACATCACGTGATGGTAGCCTGGGGTAGGGGCAGGGCTGCTTGTAAAATGGAGCCTGCTGTCTCACAGAGGGGAGACAAGGGGCTCGGAAAGACATAGGGGGGTGGTGGGAGAGGCCCAGAACCTTGCAAGGGGCTGGTAGAGCTCCCTTACTGAGAGAGAGCTAGTGCCTGGTGCCCTGATAGATGGGGAAAGGGCAGAAAGAGACCTGTGGAGGATCCAGAGGGGATCCTGGGAGCACCTTCCCCCACACCAGCCAGAGGGAAAGGCCTGGCTGGAGCTACCTGAGTGAGGGCCAGGAGCCAACCCTTAAAGCCTGGTCGTCACTGTAGAAGAGGGACATTAACTCAGAGACTCATAAAACCATCAAGTTAGAAGGGACCACAAGGGTTGTCTAGTCTAACCTTGCCAAGCTGCCAGGTTTGCTGTGTCTAAACCATCCCAGACAGTCAGAGAGCCTTTGAAACCCTCCAGTGAAGGAGCTTCCACAACCTCTGTCATAAACAGTTTGTTAAGGGTTAAGGTTTTTTTTCTACCTGTAAAGGGTTAACAAGCAGTACCTGTGGACACCTGACCAGAGGACCAATTAGGGACAAGATATTTTCAAATCCCTGTGGAGGGAAGTTTTTTTCTGAGAAGGTTGATCAGTAGTTGGAAGAGGGGTTGGATTGGTAGGATCATGCTGCTTAGTCTTTTCTAATTCCAGAGCCTGCCGGTGGGCCTCCCTCTGGATCTCCATTTCTCTGTCTTTTAACTGCATTTGTCTCATGTGCTCAGCCTCCTTGGCTTTGTGGTCCGCTTCTTGTTTCTCCATCTCCCTCTTGTGGGCAGCTTCCTCCTTGACCATTTCTACCCTCATTAGTTCTATTTGCAACCTAGCAAGTTCCAGTTTGTCAACTGTTTCACTGCCACTCATGATTGTGTGTCTTCTGGTGCTGGCCACACCCCTCTGCAGTCAGTGATATTTCTGGGTGGTTTGGTAGTGCTGGTCACACCCCTCTGCAGTCAGTGAACTGTCTGTGTTGCTTGCTTCAGTTCCTAACCCTGTCTATCATTGACTAAACAAAGAAAAATCAAATGTATTGTTTTGCAAATTGTGTTCTGCGGGAATGACTGTGCTTTTGACCGAGAAAGAAAATTTTTTTCCCCCCTCCTCCCAAGAGCAAGACAAACCGGTTTAACCAGTGTCTCTCGCCCTTGCTAAGTAGCTCTCAGTATGGGGTCTCCTGAAACAAAGGCTTGTCAGAAAACCTTACCCCTCCTTTTCCTCCAAGGTGCTTTTTGAAGCAACCAGAAAGAAAACGAAAAGAAAAAATCCTTCTCTAACAAAGTATGTCAGAGGACTGTATTTCCTCCAGCTAAACCGAGCTGAAAAACTGCTCCAAAACACAATCTCCCCCTCCTTGCTCCCAAGAAGGTGGAAAACCTGTCTTGCAACTCTCTCTCGCAATTGCTAAGTACCCTCTCAGCAGGGTGTTCCTTGTAACAAAAGGCTGGTTAGAAAAACTGTATTCCCTTCAGCCAACCTAGCTGAAACTCCTTCTAACCCTGAAAGCTGCTTTAAAACTCCCTTTTGGTAGAAAAGCCTTGCCTCTGTATGGCTCCAAATGCTGTTAAGTGGACTGATGAGTGTCAGAAAGCCTTTACCCAGCTTAAGGCGACGCTCATGTCTGACCCTGTGTTAAGGGCCCCGGACTTTGACAAACCCTTCCTAGTAACCACCGATGCATCTGAACGTGGGGTAGGAGCAGTCCTAATGCAGGAAGGACGGGATCACAACTTCCATCCTGTCGTATTTCTCAGCAAAAAACTGTCTGAGAGGGAAAGCCACTGGTCCATCAGTGAGAAAGAATGTTACGCCATTGTGTATGCCCTGGAAAAGCTACAACCATACGTTTGGGGACGGCGGTTCCAGCTACAAACCGACCATGCTGCGCTAAAGTGGCTTCATACTAACAAGGGAAACAACAAGAAACTTCTCCGCTGGAGCTTAGCTCTCCAAGACTTTGATTTTGAAATTCAACACATTTCAGGAGCTTCCAACAAAGTTGCTGATGCACTCTCTCGTGAAAGTTTCCCAGAATCAAGTGGTTAAAAAGTGTTCTTCACATGTTTACATGCTTAGTAGTATATGTAATACTGCATGTGTTTTAGTAATCTGTTTATTTTACAGTTCTAGGAGGAAATCACTGCCAGTGGTTCCCACAGTTGGCGATTTGGGGGGGCGTATCATAAACAGTTAGTTAAGGGTTAAGGTTTTTTTTCTACCTGTAAAGGGTTAACAAGCAGTACCTGTGGACACCTGACCAGAGGACCAATCAGGGACAAGATATTTTCAAATCTCTGTGGAGGGAAGTTTTTTTCTGTTCTTTGTTCTCTTAGAGAGTCTCTCTTGGGAGTTGAGGGAGTCCAGACATCTTAATCAAGTCCTCCCAGGTTTCTGCAATAAATTCTTCTATTCAAGCTAGTGAGTATTAGCAAGGAACTAGTATTATTATACTTTTATTTCTGTATTTGCAATTCTGTGTTTTGCTATAGAATTTCTTTAATTCTGTACTGTTATTGCTTTTACTGAGAAAGAAAGGAGGGGGAATTCTCTCCAGAGATTGATAAGTTTAGACACTGTGTAATGTTCCATCTTGGTTACAGAGACAGTTACTTTCTTTTTAGTCTTTAATAAATCTTTTCTGTAAAGGACTTGGTTGATCTTTCCTTGGGTGGATTCTCAGGGAAAGGGGAGGAGGGAGGCATCCCTCTGTAGTTGGATCCCGGTATCTCTCCTAGGGAAGGGAGGGGGGAGGAAGCAGGGGGGAATGGTTTATTTCTCCTGAGTGTAAGAACTCCATGGATTTGGGGCTCTTGGGATCCCCAAGGATTTTGGGGAAGGATTGTGTCCCAATACACGTACCTTATTGGGTGGTGGCAGCTTTTACCAGATCTAAACTAGGATTTAAGTTTAGATAAACTCATGCAGCTCCCCATATTGGAACCCAACAGCTCTAAGTGGGGGTGAGACCTATGACAACCTCTCTAGGCATCTGTTCCATTGTCCTCCTGTTCTTACAGTGAGGAAGTTTGTCCTGGGATTTAATCTCGATCTGCTGTGCTGTAGTTTGAACTCATTGCCCGTCGTCCTGCCATCTGTGGCAAAAGAGAACAACTTTTCTCCATCTTTCTTATGTCAATCTTTCAAGTGTTTGAAGCCTGCTGTCATATCCCCCCTTAGTCTCCTCTTTTCCAAACCAAAATACCCAGTTCCTTCAGTCTTTGCTGAGATGACTTGCATTGCATTCCATCCCTCTGACCATCTGTGTCCACCTCTGGATACTCTCCAGTTTTTCTACATCCTTTCTATACAGTGGTGACCAGAATTGGACACAGTTCTCCAGCTGAGGCCTACCCAGCACTGAGTAGAGTGTTACTGTCACCTCCTGTGACTTGCATGTGAGGCCTCTGTTACTGCAACCTAAAACTGCATTTGCTTTTTCTGCAACAGCATCGCATTGCTGACTCATGTTGAGGTTGGGATCCACCACAACTCCCTGATCCCTCTCAGCAGTGCTGCTGCCAAACCAGTTTCCCCCCATTCTGTATTTGTGCATTTGGTTGTTCTTCCCTATGTGTAGCACCTTACGTTTGTCTTTGTTGAATTTCATGTTGTTGTCTATAGCCCAGTTCTCCAATTTAGCAAGATCCCTCTGAATTTTAGCTTTATCCTCCAAAGTGTTGCAACCCTTCCCTCCTGGCCTTGTGTCATCTGCAGACTCGATCCGTGTGCTCTCCATACCTACACTCAGTGTACGGGGAGATTTTGGCAAACCAGTGAAGTGCCTGAAACCACCATGGCTTAGTGCTAAAAGCAGGCCGTAAAGTGGCCATGCAGCAGGCTTAGCTTGACCAAGGAAGGAGGGGATGTGGGTTTGGGTGCCACAGAAAGGGCAGCTTGACCCCATGTCCTTCCTGATAAGAACTGTGTTGAAGTTGCTGATGCAGGCATTTTAGAGGAGCAGGATGTGCCCTCAAGAATGTGTCTGACAGGGTCTCAAGGCTGCAAACTCTGCGAAAAACCCCCACCTGATTAATCAATAATCAGAAGGAAGCCTCTTGCTGGGCCATTGGAATTGCTTACTGAACAAGTTTTCTTTAAGGGACATGTCATTGTGTTATAAATAAGTGGGAAAACTTTGAGGTAGGGGGACCCTTCAGGACCGGTCTCTTCCTCGGGATGCATCTTGTGTTCCCCACCGGCAGACGGGCTGCCGCTGTGCCACTTGAGAGCCACACTCAGCCAGGAGAAGGGGAAGAAATTCTGGATCCTTTGTGTTTTTGTTGTTGTTTTTTTTTGTTTTTGGTAACAAAATAGCAGATAAGAGCTGTAGTAAAAGAAATAAGGAAAAAAGACAGTCTCTCTCTGGAGCAACAGCAGGGGTGAGATGCACACAAAAAAAGAGGAACATTAGAAACACTGAGCCTTAAGGTGGCTCTGAGTAATCAGCTTGTACTTTGATGAAGGTACATGAAAACTCTGTGAGCACAAAAGAAACAGTTACACCTTATGTAAAAGTTGATATGGCTAATATAATGTTATAGAAGTAAAACTATGAAAGGAAGGTGCATTTTTCCCCAGGACATGTGCAGTGTATATTGTAGAAGGGGTAAAAGAAATGCAAACAAAACATGCTACTTAATTAAAATCCTATTAGAGCTCTAAAGGGAGCCACAATAGGTTGTGTTTTCTTTTTCAGCTCGCTGGGTGTTTTGGAAACAGGAGTTGAAAGTGAAAAGAAATCAAAACTCGGGTGGAAGTTGATTTTGTCCCTTTTAAGACAGGGTCTCTGAGCTGCTGATGGCTTTGGATGCAAAAGCAAGCCAGAAAGCGTCTGTGTTAATGCAAATTACCTAACTGATAGAGGAAAGAGAGAACAGTCCATACATGGCACCACAAAGGAGCTGTAGATAATGAATATGCCTGGTCAGCAAACAAACTACCTGAAACCAAAAGGCTCAAATTATGACCCTCCAGAGGAAGATGGAAAACAAAGTCAAACCTAAAAACATGAGAGGGACAGGTTAACCCCAAGTAGGAAAAATATCCTTTTTCTGTGTGTATGCAGTGCTGAAATCTGAAGACAGGTACGAAAGGGGTCTGCTTATATGCATGACACCCCTACCTTTTAATTCACCCAAACCCCAAGGATATAATTACATTAAAAAGCCTATGCAAAGATTTCAAGAGAACATTGAACACACTGGCCTCAAAAACAGATTGTCTAAATAAAAGGCATGGTATAACAAGATACTTTTAATAGACTTGATCTTAATATTAAACACTGGGATAAATTTAATGTTAATAAGTACCCCTGTAACAATGTAGAGTGTGTATGATTTTTGGAAAAACCTTTAAGGTCATATGGTATTGATGCTTCTCAGCTATTACCTGTGAACACACTTAAAGCTTAGCACAGCAGAGAAACATTGCAAACTTGGTCTGCTGTATAAGAAGGCAAACCGAGGTTCACCACCTCATGAATGTAATGACTGAACAAGGACTCCTCGTAGTTTTTGCTGATACAGACTAACACGGCTACCACTCTGGAACCTGTCACCATGCAAGGCACTGAATTCAGCCGTATGAAGTGGAAATCCATCAACTTAATGAAAAAACTCGTGCAGATACAGACACACATCATCTTCCTTTCCAAATGCAAAGAAATGGACATAATACCAAAGGACTGAAGGTAAAGAATCCATTACAATCAACATACCACACAGACTGTGGTGAGAGATTGTGCCACACTCTCAAAGAAACTGCGGAACCACCTGATCAACATCCTATACAGCAAACCAGAGAGGATAAAGAATGAACTCTTATCTCCTTAGACTAACCTCACCCTTGGTAAAGCAACCCCCTTCCTGTCATGTGTTTACACCTGCTCCTCTATTTTTCACTTTATGCATCTGAGGGAGTGGGCTCTAGCCCACAAAAGCTTATGCCCAAATAAATGTATTAGTCTCTAAGGTGCCACATGGACTCCTTGTTGTTTATGCTGATACAGACTAACACGGCTGCCGCTCTGAAACCGGTGGGATAATAATTCCCCCTAAACCCTTAAAAGGTAGGAGCCATTGAAACCTGGCCTGCCTATAGAACAAAACCACAGGAACGTGTGGGGGTATTTCCTCTTTGTTCCAGTAATCAGCAAGGATATTTGTAAAGGGAAGGGATATTTTAAGCAATAATCTGCCACCCCAAAGGGGTAGAAATACGTTCTTTTTGTCTTTCAGAAAATCAGGAAAAGCTGGTACCAGCTGAGGAGCAACCCAGAATACCATGGATCTATTGTTGCGACAAAGATTGTGTTTTGTGTTTTATGTTTTGTCTTGTGTTGTTTGTCTTGTTGCTACCATTGTTGTGTACTGTGTTACAATAAAAAAAAAAAGAAAAATACTGCATTAGGCAGAAAAGGCTTAACAACCATTTTAACTGTATTTCCAGAAACCAATGTTGCAGAAGGGCGGAGCTCAAGAAACGCCAGCCTGTTAACAGGGAAACATCCTGAGGTGGTAAAGGCACATTTAAAGGCAAAATATGCATGAGATACAGGGTTTATCTGTTGGGGGAAATAAAAGGATGGACATAAATTTTTTTTAAGGCACAAAGTGAAATTACCAAGGGACAAAGGGTATGTAAAAACATTGGCTACTCAAAGACTAAGACTTGCCAATTGTTACTTCTTAGTCAACTTCCAGCATGCAAGCCCAGCTGAATGCACCTGGGTGTCTTATGACACTGGATGTAAGGAAAGAAAAGCCATTGCCACACCTTCCCTGATTACTATACTGGGCAGTACAGTAACAGCCCAGCGAAGGCAGAGCTGCCCTAATACTTCCTCAGTGTGAACTACTGAAGGTTATTGGAGTTCCCTGGCAGCCAGAGGGGGTGGGCAGCCTACAGAAAAGGCCCCAAAGAAATGCACTGAACTGCTTTGGGTGGAACTGGATTAGAAGCTGGAGTGCTGGATGCTACTAGCATAGAGGTATTGGCAAACAAACCAAGTTATGTTCATAAAGTAAATCATAATCTGTATGAGAATAAATGTTTCTGTCATATTGTAGCAATCAGGGGATGTGAGTTTGACTTTCATGTACCCGAATTTCAATATAGTCAGTTAAAAGTGTCTTATACTTTGTATTCTGTTGTAACACCTGTACCTCTTGGAATGGATTTAACTGCCTTACAAACATTGCTTGTACACCCTGATTTACAGAACCAGCTAGATACTGCAAAAAGGAAGGGTGCAGAGTCATGGTCACCGTGCATCAGAATGTGGATGAAATTAAACAGGTATTTGCCAGAATTGGCCAAGACCTGTTACACCACTGGGGGGAAGTGTTATTGGGATGGTCCCCCACTAGCACATCCTGAATTTGGCCCTACACCCCGTCATAGTAATCTTGGGGTCCCAGTTAGTAGTGATTTTTGTTACCAGCCAAATCACATGCTGGACCTGGCGCAAAATCCAGCAGTGGCAAGTCCCCTGACAGATGAGTCAGTGGTTACTGCCACCGGCACTCGTACTCCCGGGAAAGGAGCTTAAAACGATCACTTGTCAGTTGCTATGCTGGTGTGCTAAGTATGGGATGCCAACAAGAAGACAATTTGCTCAGTCTCGGTTAAGAGCCTTGAGCTTTCGTTGGATCTCAATGCAGGTGCATCCAGAAAAGATGTGGCGGTGACCATGTAAAGGCCCCCTTGTGTGAAAGGTGACCTTTAAAGAGGGAAACTGTACGGGGAGATTTTGGCAAAGCAGTAAAGTGCCTGAAACCACTATGGCTTATTGCTAAAAGTAGCCAAGTCAGCAGGCCGTAAAGTGGCCATGCAGCAGACTTAGCTTAACCAAGGCAGGAGGGGAGGGGGTTCTGGGTGACACAGAAAGGGCAGTTTGACCTCATGTCCTTCCTGACAAGAATTGTGTTGAAGTTGCTGATGCAGGCATTTTAGAGGAGCAGGATGTGCCCTCAGGAACGTGTCTGACAGGGTCTCAAGGCTTCAAACTCTGGGAAAAACCCACACCTGGTTAATCCATAATTAGAAGGAAGCCTCTTGCTGGACCATTGAAATTGCTTGCAGAACAAGTTTTCTTTAAGGGACATGTCATTGTATTATAAATAAGGGTGAAAAGTTTGAGGTAGTGGGACTCTTTGTGATGTCCTGTTTGTGCCAGCCATCTAGCAGTCGGACAGTCACTTCTCCCCTGATTTATTTACGGACACCACCTCGCACAGAGTAAATGTTACCAAGAGCTTTCGGTTGAAAGAACCCCGGGTAACACCAGGTCATTACTGAAGATGTTAAACAACACTGGATCTAGAACTTGAGTTAACAAACTTGAGGTAAAATCCTAGTGAAGACAAGGTGGTGTGTAGTTTTCATATGAGTTGTTAGCAGGTCAAGTTAAAGCCTGTGGAGGTGCCTAATAACTAACGTGACAAATATGACCTACCTTGTCTCCATGAGGTTTTAGCTTGAGTTAAGGGCAAACCTTTCTTCCCATCCAGACGAGACCATCCAGAGCTCAGAAGCGTTGCAGGGGACTGCTTAGCATGGCGAGAAAGACTTTCAATTAAAATTAGAATCTTTTGGTTAAAACCAAATGACAAAATCTCCTGCCACACAGAGTACAAAGAGATCCCGAATGCACGTTCTCTTGATGTTAACACTAGGCTGGGGCGGAACTTGGTTTTAACAGGAACCCCCCCTTTCCTCCTCTGAAAATATTTCTCACGTTGGCTGAGGATGGAAGCTATATTAGAAAAACCTCCCGATGCAGTAGGGCTGGGTTCTGCCCTGCTAATCCACACTGGGTTATACCTTCCTCCACAAGCAGCCTCACTCATTTGAAGGGGATCAGCTGCAAATTAAAGGATTTCTCATATTGAGTAAAATTGGCAGAATCTCACCCTCTGGCTTGGTCTACAGTACAGAGTTAGACACTGCGGGTTTCAATGTTAAAATCAAAGCCATGAGAGTGTTGAAGAATAGTCACTATGTCAAATGTTATCGATTCCAGGCTTTGGAATGCCGGAGTGAGAGGTTCTGAGAGGGGGGCTGCATCATGGCCCAATTCTCCTAGACACTTAGCCAAATATTGCTGACCCACAGCATTAAGTACCCCCCAAATAGCTCCCATTCTGCCTAATAAGATTGCTCCCAAATCTCGCTTCTTCCTCTTGATTACTGAAGAAGTTGGAGGCAACACTCCCTTTAGCAACACTCTCCCCCACAAAAGCAGCAGAGAGATATAATGGGCACAAGGGGCACACAGTGTGGCAATAGATAATCGAGTTGGCATTATTGTTTTATAGAGTATTGCAGATTTATCATTAGACTTCTAGTTATATCCCTCTTTACCACAAATGGTCCTACTTGGTACCTGGAGGGTGATGTCATTATTTGCATCTTTCCCAACCCTAAGTTCGAAAGGAGCTTCAAATGTCCATTCTCCGTAATGGTTCAGGGAAAGATTCAGTGTCAGTGTATTAGAACATAACGTAGCAAACTGAATATTAACATCTTCTACTGGACAAAATTTATATTTAATTTACTCTTTCTTGGAAATATCATAGTTAAACTCATGGTAAGTACAATTCAAGTTCAGCACCATGACATCATGGTTAGGCGATTTTACATGGATATTCCCAGATTTTATCAGAGCATCTTGATGATGCATTATGACAGACAAAGATATTTCTCCAGGTGATACCACAGATGGGGATATGACATTTAATAAAGTGCATCTAGTGAGGTCCCTAGAACAGCTAGAAAAATTATTTGTGGAGACCTGCTATACACATTCTGGGAGAGATGAGTGTATAGGGCCAAACCCCTGGGTTGAATTCTGCAGATGTTTGGTGACAGCTGGACAGCACAATCCCTTTGATTTACATGCAGATAACGTGGCCCATTCCTTTTCCTCATCTCTTATTTCTCTTCCAAATCGCATCCCTTTTCTTAGCCCTATGCCTCTGTTCTTCTTGGTCTTGCTGTAGCTCTCCATCCACGTCTCCAATCCCAATGCAAGGCGTCAGAGCAAAGACTGAGGGAAATGGGCATGTTTGGTTAGGAACGTTTGGTTAGGAACGTTTGGTTAGGAAAAGAGGAGCTTAAGGGGGGATATGACAGCAGTCTTCAAACACTTGAAAGGTTCCCTCCCCATGCTGAACTCTGGAGTACAGATGTGGGAACTGCATGAAAGACCCTGTAAGTTTATATTTCACCAGCTTAGATTAAAAACTTCCCCAAGGCACAAATTCCTTTCCTTGTCCTTGGACGGTATTGCTGCCACCACCAAGTGATTTAAACAAATATTCAGGGAGGGACCACGTGGAGCCCTATCCCCTGAAAAAATATCCCCCCATGCCCCTTCAGCCCCTCTCCTGTGGGGCTTGAGAATAATATACCAACCAATCGGTAAACAAACTGAGCACAGGCCAACCCCTATGGAGTTTAGGACATTAAAAATTAATTAGGTTCTTAAAAGAAGAATTTTATTTAGAAAAAACCAAAAGAATCACACCTGCAAAAATCAGGATGGAAGGAACTGTTTACAGGGTAATAAAAAGATTTAAAACACAGAAAATTCCCCTCTAGGCTCAAGTTCAAAGTTACAAACAAACAAACAAACAAACAAAAAACCCAGGAATAAACCTCCTTCTTAGTACTGGGAAAATTCACAAGCTAAAAGAAAAGATAATCTAACACATTTCCTTGCTATTACTTACAATTTCTGTAATTGTAGATGTATCATGTCAAGATCTTTTTAGGAGCTGGTTTACCTGCTTGGTCTCTCCCTTTGTCCCGAGAGGGAAGCAAACAAAAAGAGCACCAACAAAACCTTCCTCCTCCCACCCCCGATTTGAAAATACCTTCTTTCCTTTTTGGTCCTTCTGGTCAGGTGCCAACTAGGTTAATTGAACTGATTAACGCGTTACAGGTAAGTGATTCAGTACCTCTGACCAGGAGGGATTTTTTGTTACTGAACACATAAGGGTTGTTACCCTTCCCTTTATATTTATAATAGTTATCATAAAAAAAGATGGAGAAAAGTTGTTAGTAGTACGCGGCTCGATAGTATTCATTACCATGTATTTTGGCAGGTTTCCATGCCCCCTTTAGGGCTAATGTCCTGCCCTCCATTCCCATTTCCGTTGGTGATGATGTTTGGCGCCATCGGACACTTTTAAAAATATTTGAATGGGGAATGTTGCATGCTTGTGCTTTGATATATTTTGGTTGATTATTTAGAGAAAAGGGTTGAAAGAATAGAGTGAGAGAACAAAGAAAATAAAGATTTTTGTTTTTAAAGGGTTAGTTTGAAAGAATAGAGGCAAGTTATTAAAGAAAACAAAGATTTTGGTGAGGTTGAGAAAGGAGAGATGATTTTAAAGGCCTAGTTTGGCATTTTATTAAAGAATAAAAATTTTTGAGATAAATTTAAAAGGTGTATTAAATACAAGGGTAGGTTAAGCAAAGAGCATTTAGAAAGAATTATATAAAAGAGAAACGTATAAGGTAGGTTAAAAGAGAGAACAGGGTAAGGAAAGGGAAAAGAAAGCCCCTTTGCAAAGGGCAAAGATAGACAGCACGTGGTTGAGTCAGAGAGAGAGAGAGATCCTACCCTTGTGGCTGTCCCTGGGGAAAGAGGCAGCTCCCAAGGCTCACAACCCCTCAGGACACTTATCTTCGCCTCTGGAGCTGACCAATCAGATGCTGTTCTACAGTTGTGTCATAAAATACATTTTCCTGAACCAGTCCTATAGTCCCAAGATTTTTAAACACGAGCCATCTCCCTCCCCTCCCCTCACAACCCCTCTACCCTTAACTGTTTCTTAGCTAAAAAAAAAAAAGCAGACCCCAAGCATCTTTCTCGCCATGTAGCACATTTACAAAGGTGTGTTAATAAAGGTTAAAACCATAAGCCCTTACTAACTAAGAGTTTTTAAAAGCTTTTCCCCTATGTTTTAGACTAACATTGGTCATTTTTTAGTGAGGACAATTTGAAATATTATGCTTTTGCAGCAAAGCTGCTGTTGACAAAAACAGCTTCTGTGAGCCAGTGGATCAGAGATAAGAAGGCTGCTTCCTCCCCAGCTTTTTAACAAATACAAGTGAAAGTTATATTAAGTTTAGTAAAAGAAAAAACACTTTAAAAGGCAAGTCTGGGGAGGAGGGATAGCTCAGTGGTTTGAGCATTTTCTTGCTAAACCCAGGGTTGTGAGTTCAATTCTTGAGGAGGCCACTTAGGGATCGGTGGCAAAAATTGGTCCTGCTAGTGAAGGCAGGGGGCTCGACTCAGTGACTTTTCAAGGTCCCTTCCAGTTCTAGGAGATTGGTATATCTCCAATTATTACCTAAGCCTATATCAAGACAGAGCCCTTTATTTAACATTTGTATGTGTGTGTTTCAATTTAAAAAAATGAGCATGCAGCAACACCCTAGAGTGAAAACCACAGAACCTTAGTAACAGCCAGTTTATATTCCCCTTATTCCGTAAATCAGTGGATCAGAGAGAAGTTTATTTTCCTCCCCACTTTTTAACAAATCCATGAGAAAGTTAGATTAAGTTTTCATTTTCTTAGGACTTCTAGATTGAAATTTTCTGTTGCCTTATCAGAATGTCTGTTTTTAAATGTTGCAACCCATGTGCTGAGACACAGGTACAAGCTCCTGTGTTTGGTTTGGCTCCATAGATTTTATTAAAATAATACATCACGGGCTGGAGCTGTGGTTTTCTCTACATTTTAAAGCAGATAAGACTAGTAAGGCTACCAGTGATCCACGCACTATAGTCTGCCTTAGCAATGCGCTAGGGTCACCCCGTCGGTTTGCTTGGTTTTTACACAGACGTCTTTCCTAGCCTTTTAAACACTGTTACAGTTGTAAGAAAAGGTGAGATTGCAGTGAAAGACACTTTGTGAAAGTTATAACAAGTATTTTATTCCATTTACTGATAGTAAAAGACAAAAGCCGTCGCTTTGTGTCCGTATGAAGCCTATCTGAAGAACACATGACTTTCCCCCCTTTATCAGTCAGTTTGATGATTTCATCTAACATGCTATTTGGGTCCTCGGCCTCTGTCACTTTCTTCACCAATTCTGCCTCTAAAGCTAAATGTTCCTGGGTTAAACAGAGGCACTGCAGTGCGTATCCCAGTGTGATGATGATATTTAACAGACTCTCCAGACACAAACTACCGCTAATTTCTTTAATTTTACAGTTTACAGTCATGATGCCTCTGACCATGGCATCTATGGGGCACCCAGGACAATCCTCATTTTGTTTCTCTCTCAGGCAGTGTTTGATGATTCCGTGCACAGCTGCTCACACCATTGCACACATAACGGTTTTACAGTTATGAACTCGCACAGGCTTAATACCGAATTTCTCCCTCAGCTTTAGATAGTACAGGCCTATAGAATAAGCATCCCCCTCTGTTTCAGTATTCTGTTGAGCATCTGGTGTTGGGTCTGGGCCAAATCAGACTGGGCCCAATCCGCTCGGCCCTTCGGAGCTGTCGGTGTCCAGAACCGCCAAGTCCTCTGAAGAACCATCGCTCAGCTGCTGAAAAATGTACAGTAAGAAATACGTGTAAGGCATCTTTGTACTTTTTCATAGCATGCAGCTTTTAAAACCTTTTACAAACTTTTAGACCCCTTCCGCATTCAGCTTTTAAAAACAACAACAACAAATGCAGCATGTCTCTGTGCAGGCTTGATCCAAAAGGCTCTAGCCAACCGAGCACCAGTGATCGGGTCCCTGCCAAACCATCCCTTGAACATTCTTACATACAACGTACCAGTGCCTCATCTCTGTACAGCCCTTTGTTTGATTCGTTTGGGTTCTCCTGGCCGGGGTCCGGAGTCTCAAACAAATCTTGGTCTGGCGGTCTGGCCTCGTGTTTCTCCACCGTGTCATTCTTGTGCGTACAGGCTGTGACGATGCTGTTCTGGCGGGACCCAACTGAGAGTGCCAATTCAGGACCAATTGCTTAAACAAGGCAGTTACAGCCCAAGGCTGGGGTTTTTCCACCTCTAAGGCAAACCAAACCAGCCAGAAAAAGGGGACTTTGGTTTCACCCCACTGGCTAACCACATGTCACACAAGCAATTTCCTTAGACATTCCAGTCTCCCAGTATCACCTCCAGTGCCACTCGTCCTGGGGATGAATGGTTATGAAAACCAACACCCCAATAAAGAAAATGGTTCTCTTGATCCCAAAGAATCAAGCCCCAGACCCAGGTCAAAATGCACATCAGATCTTACCCAAAAATCATGCTCTTGCCAATCCTTTAGAATCTAAAATCTAAAGGTTTAGTCATAAAAGGAAAAAGGTAGAGATGAGAGCTAGAATTGGTTAAATGGAATCAATTACATACAGTAATGGCAAAGTTCTTAGTTCAGGCTTGTAGCAGTGATAGAATAAACTGCAGGTTCAAATCAAGTCTCTGGAACATCCCCTGCTGGGATGGGTCATCAGTCCTTTTTGCAGAGCTTCAGTTTGTAGCAAAGTCCCTCCAGAGGTAAGAAGCAGGATTGAAGACCAGATGGAGATGAGGCATCAGCCTTTTATAGGCTTTTCTAGGTGTAAGAGCCTCTTTGTTCTTACTGTGGAAAATTACAGCAAAATGGAGTCTGGAGTCATATGGGCAAGTCCCTGCATACTTTGCCGAGTTACAAGGCGTATCTGCCTTCTCTCCATGGGTCAATTGTGTAGCTGATGGTCCTTAATGGGCCATCAAGCAGGCTAGGCAGAGCTAACACCAACTGGTCTGGGATGTCTCCCAGAAGCACAGCATAAGTTTGAAGTACAGACAGTACAGAGCCAATACTCATAGCTTCAACTACAAAATGATACACAGACATACAGACAGCATTATCATAACCAGCAACCCAGAACCTGGTCTTAGACACCTTATATGACCCCCTTTACATAAGATGTAGTGTAACTACAGGACCTTGGTTGCAACCATGTTCTATATGGTCTCAGCTTATATCAATAACGTCACACAGACATCATTAACTATCCCTGTTTCCCCACTCCCATGACCCATCTCAAACACTCTTCAGGTCCCATAGCAGCGATCGTATAATGTCTCTCCATGAGAGGCTTGACTGCCGGTGTTGGCCAGGGCCTTCTAGGTGCAGCCATCTTTCATCATCAGATCTGTTTAAATAGAAGCTCCTCCTTATCTTATCTAGTTTCTGATCCACTGGCTCACAGATGCTGTTTTTGCTCACAGAGGCTTTGCTGAAGAAGCACGTGTCACGGAGTGTGGGGGAGAGAGGGCCCTGCACCCCCCACTTCCTGCAATTCACCGTGACTCTCAGTTACCCAGCCAATAAAACAGAAGGTTTATTAGATGACAGGTATGCAGTACAAAACAGAGCTTGTAGGTACAGAAAACAGGACCCCTCAGTGAGGTCCATGTTGGGGGGCAGGGAGCCCAGACCCCGGTTCTGGGCCTCCCTCCATTTCCCCAGCCAGCTCCAAACTGAAACTCCCTCCAGCCATCCCACCCACCCACACACCCCAGCCCCTTCTCCAGCCTTTGTCCAGTTTCCCGGACAGAAGGTGTCACCTGGCCCCAACCACCTCCTGGGCTCAGGTTACATGCTCATGTATCATCCCTTAAGTGAAGCACCAATGCAGACAGTACCAGTAAACCCCCCACGCAACATTACCAGGTCAATACTCCCCATTCACTACTTCGTCACACCACACTGCTTCAAATTGTCCTTACTAAAAAATGGCCGACCTTAGTCTAAAACAGAGGGGAAAACTTTTTTATCACTATAAATTACTTCTATAAACAGGTTCTCTGTGTTTTTAACACTGGGATGTCTCTGCACGCTCACTTTTTATTGGGGCATGAGCTTTCGTGAGCTATAGCTCACTTCTTCGGATGCATAGAATGGAACACACAGACAGGAGACATTTATACATACAGTCTCTGTTTAGGCCAGTGTTAATTGTATCTAATTTGCATATTAATTCGAGTTCAGCAGTTTCTCTTTGGAGTCTGTTTTTGAAGTTTTTTTGTTGCAAAATTGCCACCTTCAAGTCTGTCACTGAGTGGTTAGAGAGGTTGAAGTGTTCTCCCACTGTTTTTTGAATGTTATGATTCCTGATGTCAGATTTGTGTCCATTTATTCTTTTGCGTAGAGACTGTCCGGTTTGGCCAATGTACATGGCAGAGGGGCATTCTTCTTCATCTCCATCTGGTCTTCAATCCTGCTTCTTACCTCTGGAGGGACTTTGCTACAAACTGAAGCTCTGCACAAAGGACTGATGACCCATCCCAGCAGGGAATGTTCCAGAGACTTGATTTGAACCTGCAGTTTATTCTGTCACTGCTACAAGCCTGAACTAAGAACTTTGCCATTACTGTATGTAATTGATTCCATTTAGCCAATTCTAGCTCTCATCTCTATCTTTTTCCCTTTATTAATATACCTTTAGATTTTAAGTATCAGAGGGGTAGCCGTGTTAGTCTGGTTCTGTAAAAGCAGCAAAGAATCCTGTGGCACCTTATAGACTAACAGACGTTTTGCAGCATGAGCTTTCGTGGGTGAATACCCACTTCTTCCCGTCTGTTAGTCTATAAGGTGCCACAGGATTCTTTGCTGCTTTAGATTTTAGATTCTAAAGGAATGGCAAGAGCGTGATATTATGCTTTGCTGCAAAAGCATAATATTTCACATTGGCCTCACTAAAAAATGACCAATGTTAGTCTAAAACATAGGGGAAAAGCTTTTAAAAACTCTTAGTTAGTAAGGGCTTATGGTTTTAAGCTTATTAACACACCTTTGTAAATGTGCTTCATGGCGAGAAAGATGCTTGGGGTCTGCTTTTTTTTAGCTAAGAAACAGTTAAGGGTGCAGGGGTTGTGAGGGGAGGGGAGGGAGATGGCTCGTGTTTAAAAATCTTGGGACTATAGGACTGGTTCAGGAAAATGTATTTTATGACACAGCTGTAGAACAGCATCTGATTGGTCAGCTCCAGAGGCGGAGATAATTGTCCTGAGGGGTTGTGAGCATTGGGAGCTGCCTCTTTCCCCAGGGACAGCCACAAGGGTAAGATCTCGCTCTCTGCCTCAACCACGTGCTGTCTATCTTTGCCCTTTGCAAAGGGGCTTTCTTTTCCCTTTCCTTACCCTGTTCTCTCTTTTAACCTACCTTTATACGTTTCTCTTTTATATAACTCTTTCTAAATGCTCTTTGCTTAATCTACCCTTGTATTTAATACACCTTTTAAATTTATCTCAAATTTTTTATTCTTTAATAAAATGCCAAACTAGGCCTTTAAAATCATCTCTCCTTTCTCAACCTCACCAAAACTCTTTGTTGTCTTTAATAACTTGCCTCTATTCTTTCAAACTAACCCTTTAAAAACAAAAATCTTTATTTTCTTTGTTCTCTCACTCTATTCTTTCAACCCTTTTCTCTAAATAATCAACCAAATGTATCAAAGCACAAGCATGCAACATTCCCCCATTCAGACATTAAAAAAAAAAAGGCCGATGGCGCCAAATGTCAACACCAACGGAAATGGGAATGGAGGGCAGGACATTAGCCCTAAAGGGGGCATGGAAACCTGCCAAAATACATGGTAATGAATAATATCAAGCCGTGTACTACTAACAACTTTTCTCCATCTTTTTTTATGATAACTATTATAAATATAAAGGGAAGGGTAACAACCCTTATATGTGCAGTAACAAAAAATCCCTCCTGGTCAGAGGTACTGAATCACTTACCTGTAAGGTGTTAATCAGTTCAATTAACCTAGTTGGCACCTGACCAGAAGGACCAAAAAGGAAAGAAGGTATTTTCAAATCGGGGGTGGGGGGAGGAAGGTTTTGTTGGTGCTCTTTTTGTTTGCTTCCCTCTCGGGACAAAGTGAGAGACCAAGCAGTACTAAGAAGGAGGTTTATTCCTGGGTTTTTTGTTTGTTTGTTTGTTTGTAACTTTGAACTTGAGCCTAGAGGGGAATTTTCTGTGTTTTAAATCTTTTTATTACCCTGTAAAAAGTTCCTTCCATCCTGATTTTTGCAGGTGTGATTCTTTTGGTTTTTTTTTAAATAAAATTCTTCTTTTAAGAACCTAATTAATTTTTAGTGTCCTAAACTCCATAGGGGTTGGCCTGTGCTCAGTTTGTTAACCGATTGGTTGGTATATTATTCTCAAGCCCCTCAGGAGAGGGGCTGAAGGGGTTTGGGGGGGATATTTTTTTGGGGGATAGGGCTCCACGTGGTCCCTCCCTGAATATTTGTTTAAATCACTTGGTGGTGGCAGCAAAACCGTCCAAGGACAAGGAAAGAAATTTGTGCCTTGGGGAAGTTTTTAATCTAAGGTGGTGAAATATAAACTTACGGGGTCTTTCATGCGGGTCCCCACATCTGTACGCAGGGTCACCAGGGCACATGCAGAGTCACCAGGGCAGCTTGGGCGGAAAATTTTAACTACAGGGTAACTCCCACTTACTTGCCAGATCGTTGGAGACTCCCAAGAAATAACACAAACACATACAATGTATTCAAAACAGTAATTCTATTAAACAGGAGACAAACATACCATAACAGGGTAAAACACTGCTAATACCCGTGACTTTCCCCAGTCACGGGACCTGATGTATGAAATGTAAGATCAGTGTCCCATCGGTACCGTACTTTGTTGGGGCATTTGATGACCTATGACCACAAGATCGTCTCTGCAGTGGTTTAGCCGTGTGGCTGGCTGGGTTCAGTACAACCCAAAGGACTCACAAGTGGGAGGAGGTGGTAAGTCCTTCCACAGGTTTAATAAGCAGCAGGTTATAAAATCCCCAAACCGTCACTCCCTGGCTTGAGGACACAGTTCAGGGAGTAGGTGGTCCCCAAAAGAAATTCCCTGGTGCACTCACAAACTCCATGAATGATCCTCAGGGTCAGAGCTGACTCTGGACCCCTCGGTCACTGCAGAGGGGCTGGTGTCTGCTGGCCGGGATCCTCCTCAGGCAGGAGTCAGGCTGCGTCGGTCCCAGGATTTCCCCTCCCTACAAAGGGGTGCAGGGCTCAAGGTGCAGGTTACACAACTACACTAACATCCAAACTGTCGTCTCCTAGCCCAGCGTCCAGACACACCCCCCCCAGCAGGCAGCAGCCCTGGACTAGCAGCCAGAGCAGAGCTGAGCATGTGGGGACTGGTCTCACCTAGGGAGCTGGAGGGTGAACTCGGCCTGGCTGGGGAAGTTTCCCAGCAAAATTCGACAAATTGGGAGTCATCAGTGGAGAGGAAAAAGCCAGCAAGGCTGCTTGTCCTTCCTGGAAACCTCCTGTACAGCCCCAGAGATGGCGACCGAGGCCGTGTCTACGCTACAAAGTCATGTCGGCGTTCAGCCACCAACGTTTGTGTATCGCTGGGCATGTGCCCACTTGGCTGCTTGTACCAGTGCTGCTCGTACTCACCAGGAGTGCTTGTGTAACACACTAACCTTTGATTCCACACGTGCCCCCTCTCATCCCATGTTACCGCCGGAGCAGTGAGCAGGGTCTGTCTCTTTGGACAGCAGAACTCCCACCCGTGGATGGTCACACATAGGAAAAAGATGCAGATTTGGACAGTCGTGGATGCCCCAGGATAGGGCCGGCCTTCGGGGTGGGCGATGTGGGTGACGGCCCAGGACGCCACGGTCAGGGGGGAGGGGACGAGGTCTGGAGGCAAGGAGCAGGACACAGGCCTGGCCCCACACTGCCCCCAGCCTGCCCCTCACCGTGCTTCAGCGGGATGACGCTGGAGGCCCCACAACACAAGTGGGCCCAGGACACAGAGCAGGATGCCATGGCTGGGGCGGAGCTGAGGGTATCCCAGGAGGGGAGAGGGCCCAGGCTGCCCCAGGCCCAGCCCCTCCGCTGCACGACCTCCGACAGCCAATCGCATGCGCCGCGCACGGGGATGATGCCTTTACGCTCTCGCCAGAGCCCCACCCGCAAGAGGGGGCCATGAAAGGCTGGGCCCAGGGGGCTGGAACACTGTGAATAGTGGGGTGCTGAGAGCCACTGAACCGAACTGTAACCCTGCATGTGATGGAAACTGCCTCCAGCCAGGGGGTGCGGCAGCCCCCCTAGATCCAGCACCTATGGCCAGGCACTGCCGACAGAGCGCTGTCTTCCTCTTCCCTCATGCCTCCTTCCCCCATCCACCCGTCTCTCCCCTCCATGCCTTCCCCTCTCCGCCTCCCTGCACCCGTGCAACCATCTCTCATCTCCACACCTCCCACTACCCCTCCTTCCCTCATCCAACCACCAGGCATCACTTCCCATTTCTATTTCTGGGCCAGGGCTGCTGTCAGAGGGAGGCTCTAACCCAGCAGGCTGCTGAAAGGACCCACAGGTCAGTGATCAGGGGCTCGGCTCAGCGCGAAGGCAGGACAATGGCCAGGGACAATATCTATGAGAACATGCCGATGACGGAAGCTGCTCCCCAGCCCAAAGGTAAGCACAAGAGGCTGCACCGGACCCTGGACTCCCGCTGGCCTCTCCTTGGCTTTGCAGTCTCTGCAGAGCATCCTGGGCAGCGATCGCTTGCTCCACTGACCACGAACCCAGAGCTCAGCCTTGTGCTGGCCAGACAGCACCACGGGCAGTGGGCGAGGGTGCTCGGTCAGTGCTTCCCGGTGCGTTCTCTCCCCTGCCAGTCCCCAGCGGGAGAAGGGCACAGGGGGAGAGATGGGAGTCCCTGCCCAGCATCCCAGCCTCCTGCCGGGCAGCGCAGTGCCATGGGCTGGCCATAAAAGCCAGCCAGGCTCCCCCTCCCCAGCTCACTGCCACCGTCAGCCTCTCCCAGGAGGAGATCACCAGGGTCGAATCCTCACAGCCCCCATCTCTGGGGACCAGCTCCCTCTCCTCCCCCCCATTTCACAGTGACACCTCCTTTCCTTACCCTCTGCCCCTTCCCTGCCCGAGCACACGCGTGTGACCGTGAGCAGGGGCAGGGAGATGTAGCTGTGTTAGCAGAGAAGGGTTTTCCCCAGGGCTCGGGGATGGGGGGAGGGAACCTGTTCCTCCAAGGACAAGGAGCAACTGGAGCTGGAAGTGCTGAGATAAGGACCAGGCTGTTTTTCTAAAGCTCCCAGCACAAGGGGCCCCTCTCAGGGCTTTGGCTGGGTGACTGGGCAACGAAATGGCAAATGAAATTGAATGTTGATTAATGCAAAGTAACGCACATTGGAAAACATAATCCCAACTGTACTTATAACACAATGGGGTCTGAATTAGCTGTTTCCACTCAAGAGAGGGATCTTGGAGTCATTGTGGACAGTTCTCTGAAAACAACCACTCAATGTGCAGCGGCTTCAAAAAAGCGAACAGAATGTTCGGCATCATTAAGAAAGGGACAGAAAATATCCTATTGCCTCTATATAAATCCATGGTACACCCAAGTCTTGAATACTGCGTGCAGATGTGGTTGCCCCATCTCAAAACAGATATATTGGAATTGGAAAAGGTTCAGAAAGGGGATTAGGGGAATGGAACGGCTGCCATATGAGGAGAGATTAATAAAACTGGGACTTTTCAGCTTGGAAAAGAGACGATTAAGGGGAGAGATGACTGAGATCTATAAAATCATGACTGGGGTGGAGAAAGTAAATAAGGAAGTGTTATTTACTCCTTCTCATAACACAAGAACTAGGGGTCACCAAGTGAAGGTTTAAAACAAACAAACAAAACAAACAGAAGGAAGTATTTCTTCACAAAATGCACAGTTAACCTGTGGAACTCCTTGTCAGGGGATATTGTGAAGGCCAGAATCATAACAGAGTTCCTAGATAAGTTCATGGAGGATAGGCCCATCATTGGCTATTAGCCAGGATGGGCAGGGATGGTGTCCCTAGTCTCTTTGCCAGAAGCTGGGAATGGGCAACTGGGGATGGATTCCCTGTTCTGTTCATTCCCTCTGGGGCACCTGGCACCGGTCACTGTCGGCAGACAGGACACTGGGTTAGATGGACCTTTGGTCTGACCCAGTGATGAGCTGCCAAAATACTAACAACTGGTTCCCTCCTCCTCCTCACCCCATGAGGGGGTCATGCCCCCCCCGGGGGACTCCTGCCCCATCCAACCCCTCCATGTTCCTTGAAAGCCACCCCCCAGACCCGTGGCCTATCCACCCCCCTTCCCTGTCTCCTGTCTGCCCCTTGCCACCCCATCCAACCCCTTCTCTCATTCCTGATGGCACCCGGGGACCCCCACCCCATCCAACCACCCCTTCTCTGTGTCCCGACTGCCCCTGAAATCCCTACTGCTAACTGCTCCCCACCGCCCCATCCAACCCCTGCTCCTTCCTGACTGCTCCCCCGGGACCCTTGCCCCCATTCAATCCCCCTGTTCCCTGCCCTCTGACTGCCCCGACACTAATCCACCCCCACAACTCCCCTGCCCTCTATCCAACATCCGCTCCCTGCTCCCTTACCGCGCTGCCTGGAAGTGGGGGCCCAGCCGGACCCCGGGGGCCGGAATCGCGCCGCCAGGCCGGAGCTGCGCCACCCGGCTGAGCTCGCGGCAGGACGCGGGGGCCAGGGCAGGAGCCGCGCCACCCGGCCGAGCTCGCGGCAGGCCCCGGGGGCCGAGGCACGAGCCGCGCCGCCCGGCCGAGCTCGCAGAAGGACCCGGGGGCCGGGGCAGGAGCCGCGCCGCGCCGCCCTGCCCGACGAGGTCGCAGCTGGACCCCTGGAGCCCTCCTCCCGCTGGCGCCCCCGCCCTCCAGCCTCGGCCCAAGCTCAAACTCACCTGGTGGAAGCCGCTGCTTTCTTCTCAGCCCTCCCAGGCTTCCTGCGCGAACAGCTGATTCGCGGGAAGCTGGGGAGGGGGAGGAGAAGCCGGAGGAGCGTTGAGAAGAGGAGGCGGAGTGAGGTGAGCTGGGTCCGGGGGAAGGGCAGGGAGCTGCTAGAGCTTTTATTAAATTTAAAAGCCCTTTTGGAACTAGTTGTTCCTCCAGGAACAACCGGTTCTAAACGGGCTTCTAAATTTAACAACCAGTTCCCGCGAACCGGTGCGAACCGGCTGCAGCTCACCACTGGTTCTTACCCAGTCTGGCCGTTCTTATATTCTTATGTTTGGTTGTACAGGTGTCAGCTGGACAAGGGCCTGTTCCGGGGGTTGTTTATCCCCTTTGGTTTCAGTGCAATCCAGATGCCGTGTGGCAGCTGTTCTGGATTTGAACACATGAAAGATGCCCAGGAAGGGTCAGGAGACAGGCAAGGAGACGGGGCTGACAGAAGTAGAGGATGCGGGTGAGGATGTGAGGTTCAGTAGGCAGCTGCAGCTACGCACCGAGCTCAGCTAGGCTCTCTGCTGCGACAAAGGAAAAGCTGTCTATGAGTCAGCAGTGTGCCCTGGTTGCCAAGAAGGCTAATGGCATTTTGGCCTGTATAAGTAGGGGCATTGCTAGCAGATCGAGGGACGTGATCATTCCCCTCTATTCGACATTGGTGAGGCCTCATCTGGAGCACTGTGTCCAGTTTTGGGCCCCACACTACAAGAAGGATGTGGAAAAATTGGAAAGAGTCCAGCGGAGGGCAACAAAAATGATTAGGGGGCTGGAGCACATGACTTATGAGGAGAGAGTGAGGGAACTGGGATTGTTTAGTCTGCAGAAGAGAAGAGTGAGGCGGGATTTGATAGCAGCCTTCAACTACCTGAAATGGGGTTCCAAAGAGGACGGTATTACGGAGTCCCCCGGGCGATGCTCTGGAACTGCTCCCCACAAAGCCAGTCAAGACTTTGGGGAGCCTCCTCTCCCATGGAGCAGACTGTCTGCAGGGCAAGAAGCTCACACGGCTTCACCTCCTGGGTCTCTTCTGGGAGCATGTAGCATATCCCCTTTGTGCGCTTCCCACAGCGAGTCTGCCCAGGCAGGTGTGAGGAAGTGGGAATGTTCCGGCTGTGTGATGTGAATGCTGAGTGGGGAGTATTGACCTGGGAAGGGTGCAGGGGAGTTGTGCTGGGACTGGCTGCACTGGGGAAGGGAGGATACCTGAGCATGTAACCTGAGACCCCAGGAGGGGGGTTGAAGGCCAGGTGACACCTCTGCCTGGCACACTGGACAAAGGACACAAAGGCTGAGGGAAGAGCCTGGGGGAGGCTGAGTGAGAGGCTGCGGGGAGTTTCAGTTTGGGAGCTGGCTGGGAAATGGAGAGGGGCGCCCGACGGGGCTTGGGCTTCCCAAGGGGCTGTGGCCTCCATGGGGCCCACAGATGGACCTAACTACAGGGGGTCCTGTTGTCTGTACCAGCAAGACCTGTTTTGGACTCTGTTCCTGTCGTCTAAATAAACCTTCCGTTTTACTGGCTGGCTGAGAGTCATGGTGAATTGCAGGAAGCTGGGGGTGCCAGGCCTAGTCTCCCCCACACTCCGTGACAACAGGGTTCTGGGGAAGCCAGAGGGTCCTGCACACACCCCACTTTTCAGTTAGACGTGACTCTTAGCTAGCCAGTAAAACAGAGGTTTAGTTGCTAGGCGACAGAGTGTCCGGTTAGAAACTGAGGCACCCACACAGTATTCAGAGGAAACATTAAGAACAACCCCATTTTGTCACATCTCTCCCCTCTTCAAGACCGAACTGGGCGAGGTCACTTCAGCCAGTGATCTGGGGAAGTTTGAACCCAGCAACGTTTCCATGGGTGCCCCAGCATCTCTCCCATTCCTTGGTGGGAGTTACACCAGGACAGTCCAGTTTCACCCGCTCCTGTGGGTCTGTTGTACTTGATGGCACTTGCAGGCTGCCTGTGGGAAGGTTCATGCAGCCCGGGCCCTTTTGCCACCTCAATGCCCCTGGGGTTTAAACTGGGATTGGGTCTTTTCCCAGCGCTCCAGTTTGGAGGGCTGCAATTTGGGCTCTCTTGGTTAAGAGCCCCCAGCTTGACCGTGGCCACCCTCTGAACAGGTGTGTCTGTTCCCAGCAGCTTGGCCTCAGCCCCTTGCATTTGACGCGACCACGTTGGAGGAGAGTGGTCAGTATACACAGTAAAGCGCTGAACAAAATGATATAGCTGCAGCTTTCCAAGAGCCTGCACCAGGGCTGGGCATTTTTTTTTGAGCCGCATAGTTCTGCTTTTGGGGCAGCCGTTTTTTGCAGTTCCTCTTCGTCACAGGTGGACCGAGACTATTCTCAGTGGTGGCGGATGACAGAACAAGGAGCAATGGTCTCAAGTTGCAGTGGGGGAGGTTTAGGTTGGACATTAGGAAAAACTTTTTCACTAGTAGGGTGGTGAAGAACTGGAATGGGTTACCTAGGGAGGTGGTGGAATCTCCTTCCTTAGAGGTTTTTAAGGTCAGGCTTGACAAAGCCCTGGCTGCGATGATTTAGTTGGGTTTGGTCCTGCTTTGAGCAGGGGGTTGGACTAGATGACCTCCTGAGGTCCCTTCCAATCCTGAGATTCTAAGATTCTATGACTGTCCGGATATGTGGACTCTCTACTCAGACCCTATGCCACCAGCACTCCCAGCTATCTCTGTGACACCACTGATTTCCTGAGAAAACTACAATGCATTGGTGATCTTCCAAAAAACACCATGCTAGCCACCATGGATGTAGAGGCTCTCTACACAAACATCCCACACACTGATGGAATACAAGCTGTCAGGAACAGTATCCCTGATGATGATACAGCACAACTGGTTGCTGAGCTCTGTGACTTTATCCTCACACACAACTATTTCAAATTTGGTGACAATATATACCTCCAGACCAGTGGCACCACTATGGGTACCCGCATGGCCCCACAATATGCCAACATTTTTATGGCTGACCTGGAACAACACTTCCTCAGCTCCCATCCACTCACATCCTTTCTGTACCTACGCTACATTGATGACATCTTCATCATCTGCACCCATGGGAAGGAGACTCTGGAAAAATTCCACTACCATTTCAACAGCTTCCACCCCACCATCAACCTCAGCCTGGACCAATCTTCACAGGAGGTCCACTCCCAGACACCACTATGCAAATAAGTGACGGTCACATTAACACCACCCTATACCGAAAACCCACCGACCGCTATGCCTACCTTCATGCCTCCAGCTTCCACCCCGGGCACACCACACAATCCATCATCTACAGCAGGGGTCGGCAACCTTTCAGAAGTGCTGTGCCGAGTCTTCATTTATTCACTCTAACTGAAGGTTTCGCGTTCCAGGAATACATTTTAACATTTTTAGAAGGTCTCTTTCTATAAGTCTATACTATCTAACTAAACTATAGTTGTATGTAAAGTAAACAACGTTTTCAAAATGTTTAAGAAGCGTCATTTAAAATTAAATTAAAATGCTGATCTTATGCCGCCAGCCTGCTCAGCTCGCTGCCAGCCTGGGGTTCTGTTCATCTAGGCCGGCAGTGGGCTGAGCAGGGCCTGTGGCTGGGACCCCAGACCTGGGGGGGTTCAGGGCAGAAGGCTGGGGTGTGTGGGGGGGTTCAGGGATCAAGGCAGAGAGCTGGGGTGTGGGGGGGTGTAGATCAGAAGGCTGGGTGTGGTGGGGGTTCAGGGGTCAGAAGAGAGGGATGGGGGCTGTGGGGGTGCAGGGCAGAAGGCTGAGTGTGTGTTGGGGTGGGGAGGTTCAGGGCTGAGGCCTGTGGGGGGTGCTGGGCAGAGGGCTGGGTGTGTGTGGGGGGGGTCAGGGCAGAGGGCTGGGGTGCTCGGCTCGTGGGGGTGCTCCCAGCCCCCTGCCCTGAGCGGCTCAGGGCAGGGGGCTGGAAGGGATGTGCCCTGTTCCACCCCCTTCCCCCAGGCTGCGTCCCTACGGAGCTGTGTACACGCTGCCGCTCTTCCCCCTCCCCCTGGCAAGGGCCATCAGCTGATCGGCGCAGGGACGGGGGTGGGCAGGAAAGCACCACGCTGGGGGAAGAAGCGGGGGAGGGGGAAGCTTGGCTGCCACAGAACCAATCTTCTGCCTCCTGCCCCCGCAGGCGAGAGCGGTGGGCGGGGGGCTGAGTGGGGCGGGGGGCTGGGTGCCACTCAAAATCTGCTTGTGTGCCGTGTTCGGCACGTGTGCCGTGGGTTGCCGACCCCGGTCTACAGCCAAGCGCTGAGGCACAACCGTATCTGCTCCAACCCCGCAGACAGAGACCAACACCTACAAGATCTTCACCAAACGTTCTCAAAACTACGATACCCGCACGAGGTGTCCCGGACTCACAGATTGTGCCCACTCATGGCCCCATGCGGTCCGTGGGGGGGCCCCTTTCAGTGCGACAGCCCTTCTCGGGGGGCCACTCGCTTTCGGGGTCAGGCCCCTCCACCTCCTGGAGCCGCACCTCTCTGAGCCTCAGTACGTCTGACTCTGCCGTGGGCCCCCTCAGGGTCTCCACGTGATCTGGACCCCCCCGGGCCTCCCCACCCCCGAACTCCATCCCAAAGCCTCCCCCCTCACCCCCTCCTGCACACCCACCCCCTGCACCAGCCTGGAGCCTGCACCCAGCACCCAAACTCCATCCCAAAGCCTGCACCCTGCACCCCTCCTGCACCCTAATCCCCAGCCCAGGATCTGCACCCCAGACCTCCACCCCCTGAGCCCCCTCCCAGAGCCTTAGGCAGTTGGGGGCGGAGTTTGGGGAGGCGGAGTTGGGGGGCGGGTTCTGGGCACCACCATAATTTCTACAAACTTGCCACCCATGCTTCTGAGCACACTGCTGCTGTCAGCCCCACTTTTCTCCTACACAGAATCATTTCCCCTCTTTTCACTGCCTCGTTGTATTCATATTTCATAAGTTGTTTCAGGTTCCTTTTCTCATTTAAAAATATTCCTTTGGGCCTGGATTTCACAAGCCCGAAACGACCCTCCCAAGAAATGCTTAGGCAGGGGGGAAATCCTGCTCCCAGATCTCTCTCACAGGATGCCTGCCTGGCACTAGAGTCACTCCTGATTTAGGGAGGGTCGCTTTTCACATTCGAGTTCAGGTCAGTTCTGACCTTATTTGGCCTCATTCCGCTGTTGCTGTTAACCACACTCAGGGACTAGGAGGCTGAGCAGGTATTGGATTTGGGGGGTGGAGTTTCCTTGGTCAGTGGCAGTTGAGCTGTAACTTTCCATGGATACGTTTCTTCTTCTCCTTCAAGGAAACCCTCCCCAGACATCGGTCCCTTGGCGGCACAGGGCAGGGGGCATCGTCACTGCTGTCCTTCTCCTCCTGGGTCTGGCCCTGGCCACATCCCTCCTTGCTGTGATGCTTCTATGTAAGTTCAACTGCAGCTCCAAGCCCAACGTTTGCCAACTTCCATACAGGCCAGCTGGCTCGACTAGGCCGGGGAGTGGAACATATTTCAGCAGAATATCGACCGTGTTTCCAGTCTGTCCCTCCAAATAAATCTCCTGCTCCAGGGAGTTCGAATGGAGCTGTAAGATCTTGCCCTGCTGGTTTGATACTAGCACAGACTTTCTAAGTCTAACGATGGCCCAGCACTGGCACAGGTCACCTGGGGAGGCTGTGGAATCCCCATCACGGGAGGTTTTTAAGGACAGGTTATTCAACCACCTGTCAGGGATGGGCTGGGTGAACTTCATCCTGCCTGAGCATCACCTCAGGGACTTCAGATCACATGTGGCAGCCCCACATGCTCAACCTGCGCCCTGAGGGTCACGCTGGGTCCGTTCCTGACCACATATCACCAGCACGAGCCTCAGCCCCAGGCATCCTCATGGCACCACTGAAATGCCCTACGGAGAGACCAGACGGCCCAGTGGTTCGGGCACTTGTCTGGGGGCTCAGACTGCTGGGTTTAATTCCCTGCACTGCCAAAGAGTCCCTGCCCTGGAGCCAGCGAACAGCTGAAAGCAGGGAGCTGGAGTGGAGAGCTCTTGGAGGAGAGGGGAGACAAGCCCCTGTTCCTTAGGGGCAGTGAGTGGCAAAGACGACTGGTGCCTCCCCGTGCTGGGGGGCCCCAATCTAAAGGGGAGGACACGTGACACCCCACATGTCTCCTCTGCCCAGCGACCCCCTGCCCAGCCCGGGGCCACCATGCACTCCCTGCCCTGCCAGAGTTACCTGTGGGGGGGTCTGTCCTTCACCCGCCGTGCCTCCCCCCAGCACATTCGGCCGCTCTCCCTGGTAGCTCAGAGCAGTGCAGCAGCTGCCTGAGAGGCCTGGCAGGGGGTGCGGCACTGGCTTGCCTTTTAAAGTGTTTTTTCTTTTACTAAACTTAATATAACTTTCACTTGTATTTGTTAAAAAGCTGGGGAGGAAGCAGCCTTCTTATCTCTGATCCACTGGCTCACAGAAGCTGTTTTTGTCAACAGCAGCTTTGCTGCAAAAGCATAATATTTCAAATTGTCCTCACTAAAAAATGACCAATGTTAGTCTAAAACATAGGGGAAAAGCTTTTAAAAACTCTTAGTTAGTAAGGGCTTATGGTTTTAACCTTTATTAACACACCTTTGTAAATGTGCTACATGGCGAGAAAGATGCTTGGGGTCTGCTTTTTTTTTTTTAGCTAAGAAACAGTTAAGGGTGGAGGGGTTGTGAGGGGAGGGGAGGGAGATGGCTCGTGTTTAAAAATCTTGGGACTATAGGACTGGTTCAGGAAAATGTATTTTATGACACAACTGTATAACAGCATCTGATTGGTCAGCTCCAGAGGCGGAGATAACTGTCCTGAGGGGTTGTGATCCTTGGGAGCTGCCTCTTTCCCCAGGGACAGCCACAAGGGTAAGATCTCTCTCTGTGACTCAACCACGTGCTGTCTATCTTTGCCCCTTGCAAAGGGGCTTTCTTTTCCCTTTCCTTGCCCTGTTCTCTCTTTTAACCTACCTTTATACGTTTCTCTTTTATATAACTCTTTCTAAATGCTCTTTTCTTAATCTACCCTTGTATTTAATACACCTTTTAAATTTGCCTCAGAAATTTTTATTCTTTAACAAAATGCCAAACTAGGCCTTTAAAATCATCTCTCCTTTCTCAACCTCACCAAAACTCTTTGTTGTCTTCAATAACTTGCCTCTATTCTTTCAAACTAACCCTTTAAAAACAAAAATCTTTATTTTCTTTGTTCTCTCACTCTATTCTTTCAACCCTTTTCTCTAAATAATCAACCAAATGTATCAAAGCACAAGCACGCAACATTCCCCCATTCAGACATTAAAAAAAAAAGGCCGATGGCGCCAAATGTCAACACCAATGGAAATGGGAATGGAGGGCAGGACATTAGCCCTAAAGGGGGCATGGAAACCTGCCAAAATACATGGTAATGAATACTATCGAGCCGCGTACTACTAACAACTTTTCTCCATCTTTTTTTATGATAACTATAATAAATATAAAGGGAAGGGTAACAACCCTTATGTGTGCAGTAACAAAAAATCCCTTCTGACCAGAGGTATTAAATCACTTACCTGTAAGGCGTTAATCAGTTCAATTAACCTAGTTGGCACCTGACCAGAAGGACCAAAATGGAAAGAAGGTATTTTCAAATCGGGGGTGGGGGGAGGAAGGTTTTGTTGGTGCTCTTTTTGTTTGCTTCCCTCTCGGGACAAAGTGAGAGACCAAGCAGGTAAACCAGCTCCTAAAAAGATCTTGACATGATACATCTACAATTACAGAAATTGTAAGTAATAGCAAGGAAATGTGTTAGATTATCTTTTCTTTTAGCTTGTGAATTTTCCCAGTACTAAGAAGGAGGTTTATTCCTGGGTTTTTTGTTTGTTTGTTTGTTTGTTTGTAACTTTGAACTTGAGCCTAGAGGGGAATTTTCTGTGTTTTAAATCTTTTTATTACCCTGTAAACAGTTCCTTCCATCCTGATTTTTGCAGGTGTGATTCTTTTGTTTTTTTCTAAATAAAATTCTTCTTTTAAGAACCTAATTAATTTTTAATGTCCTAAACTCCATAGGGGTTGGCCTGTGCTCAGTTTGTTAACCGATTAGTTGGTATATTATTCTCAAGCCCCACAGAAGAGGGGCTGAAGGGGCATGGGGGGATATTTTTTTGGGGGATAGGGCTCCACGTGGTCCCTCCCTGAATATTTGTTTAAATCACTTGGTGGTGGCAGCAATACCGTCCAAGGACAAGGAAAGGAATTTGTGCCTTGGGGAAGTTTTTAATCTAAGCTGGTGAAATATAAACTTACGGGGTCTTTCATACGGGTCCCCACATCTGTATGCAGGGTCACCAGGGCACATGCAGGGTCACCAGGGCAGCTTGGGCGGAAAATTTTAACCACAGGGTAACTCCCACTTACTTGCCAGATCGTTGGAGACTCCCAAGAAATAATACAAACACATACAATGTATTCAACACAGTAATTATATTAAACAGGAGACAAACATACCATAACAGGGTAAAACACTGCTAATACCCGTGACTTTCCCCAGTCACGGGACCTGATGTATGAAATGTAAGATCAGTGTCCCATCGGTACCGTACTTTGTTGAGGCATTTGATGACCTATGACCACAAGATCGTCTCTGCAGTGGTTTGGCCGTGTGGCTGGCTGGGTTCAGTACAACCCAAAGGACTCACAAGTGGGAGGAGGTGGTAAGTCCTTCCACAGGTTTAATAAGCAGCAGGTTATAAAATCCCCAAACCATCACTCCCTGGCTTGAGGACACAGTTCAGGGAGTAGGGGGTCCCCAAAAGAAATTCCCTGGTGCACTCACAAACTCCATGAATGATCCTCAGGGTCAGAGCTGACTCTGGACCCCTCGGTCACTGCAGAGGGGCTGGTGTCTGCTGGCCGGGATCCTCCTCAGGCAGGAGTCAGGCTGCGTCGGTCCCAGGATTTCCCCTCCCCACAAAGGGGTGCAGGGCTCAAGGTGCAGGTTACGCAACTACACTAACATCCATGGGCGCCAACTTATATGGGCTCCTGGGGCTTTAGCCCCAGGAATATTCACAGACAGGGGCTCTGCTCCAGCAATATTTGGAGCTAGGTTTCTCCCCTGCTCTGGGCTGCCGGCAGCTGCCGCGAGCCCAGAGCCTTTTAAATCCCAGCCGTGGCCGGGAGTCAGAGGGCTCTGGGCTGCCTGCAACCGCGCGGAGCCCAGAGCCTTTTAAATTCCAGCCGCGGCGGGGAATCAGAGGGCTCTGGGCTGCCCGCTGCGGCGGGGAGCCCAGAGCCCTTTAAATCCCAGCCGCGGCCTGGAATCAGAGGGCTCTGGGCTGCCCGCAGGAGAGGGGAGCCCAGAGCCCTTTAAATGCCAGCCACGTCCGGGAGTCAGAGGGCTCTGGGCTGCCCGCTGCGGCGGGGAGCCCAGAGCCCTTTAAATCCCAGCCGCGGCCGGGAATCAGAGGACTCTGGGCTCCCCGCGGCTGCCGGCAGCCCAGAGCCCTTTGAATCCCAGCCGCTGGCCGCTGGCTGCCCCCTCCCCAGACCCCTGCCCCAACTGCCCCCCAGGACCCTCACCCCCTATCTAAGCACCACTTGTCCTTGTCCCCCGATTACCCCCTCCCGAGACCCCTGCCCCTAACTGTTCCTTGGGACCTCAGCCCCTATCTAAGCCTCCCTTCTCCTTGTCCCCAACTGCCCCCTCCTGAGACCCCACCCAACTTCCCCCCAGGACCCTCCTACCTGTCCCCTGATAAACCTCCTGTACTCCCATGCCGATCCAATTGCTGCCTGTCCCCTGACTGCCCCTCCGAACCTCTGCCCCATCCAACCCCCCCTGCTCCTTGTCCCTTGACTGCCCCCAAACCGCTTACTGTGCCACTCAGACCAGCGTGTCTGGCTCCGTGCAGCTCCAGACAGTTGCTGCCATGCTCCCCCATGGAGCCCACAGCCCTCTCCCACCCCCAGCACCTACCTTCCATATTTGAACACCTCAAAATTCAGGAGTGCTCAAGCTTGGTTTGGGCAGCTTTTACTTCATTTCTCCCAAATCAGTTTCCCCTGCAAGGTGCCAACTGAAGGTGTTGGAGAACAGAGAGATCGGGTGGCCTCCTAATGCCTGGAAAAGAGACAAAGGCCGGAGGAGGGAGTGTCAGTGCCTGTGCGGACTTCTGGGAAGTGCACGGTGTGGAAGGGGATGCTGTGATGCTTTGGAACAACTCCATACAAAGCCAGTCAGGACTCTGGAGGAGCCTCCTCTCTTGGAGCATACTGTCTCCAGGGCAAGAAGCTTACACCTTCCTGGGTCTGACCTCGGAGCATTCAGCATGCCCTTCCACACCATGCACTTTCCACAGCGAGTCTGCCCAGGCTGGTCCTGGGGCAACCAGAGGTCCCTGCACACCAACTCCGCAGTCAGATGTGACTCTCAGCCAGACAGTAAAACAGAAGGTTTATTAGATGACGGGAACACAGTTTAAACAGAGCTTGTTGGTACAGAAAACAGAACCCCTCTGTCAGGTCCATCTTGGGGGGTGGGGAGCCCAGACCCAAGTTCTGGGTCTCTCCCCATTTCCCCAGCCAGCTCCAAACTGACACTCCCTCCTCTGGCCTCTGTGTCTCTTCCGGACAAGGAGGCCACCTGATCTCTCTGTCCCCAACACCTTCAGTTGGCATCTTGCAGGGGAAACTGAGGCACCCACACAGTATTCAGAGAAAGTATTAGGAACATTCCCACTTCATCACAACAGGTACAACAAAATTTAATACTGTATATTGAAGTAGGCAAGTGCTGCTTCTGACTTTCCACTTTTAATTGACCCTTGTAATCTTGTGGCACTGACGCGTTGTAGCTTCATTTTATATCGGCTTACAGGGCGGGAGCGGGGGGGCACCACCCGTTTGGGCCCCACCAAAAATTATACAAACCTGCCGGCTATGCTAACATCCAAACTGTTGTCTCCTAGCCCAGCGTCCAGACACCCCCTCAGCAGGCAGCAGCCCTGGACTAGCAGCCAGAGCAGAGCTGAGCATGTGGGGACTGGTCTCACCTAGGGAGCTGGAGGGTGAACTCAGCCTGTCTGGGGAAGTTTCCCAGCAAAACTCGACAAATTGGGAGTCATCAGTGGAGAGGAAAAAGCCAGCAAGGCTGCTTGTCCTTCCTGGAAACCTCCTGTACAGCCCCAGAGATGGCGACCGAGGCCGTGTCTACGCTACAAAGTCATGTCGGCGTTCAGCCACCAACGTTTGTGTATCGCTGGGCATGTGCCCACTTGGCTGCTTGTACCAGTGCTGCTCGTACTCACCAGGAGTGCTTGTGTAACACGCTAACCTTTGATTCCACACGTGCCCCCTCTCATCCCATGTTACCGCCGGAGCAGTGAGCAGGGTCTGTCTCTTTGGACAGCAGAACTCCCACCCGTGGATGGTCACACATAGGAAAAAGATGCAGATTTGGGCAGTCGTAGATGCCCACAGGATAGGGCCGGCCTTCGGGGCGGGCGATGTGGGTGACTGCCCAGGGTGCCACGGTCGGGGGGGAGGGGACGTAGTCCGGAGGCAAGGAGCAGAACACAGGCCTGGCCCCACACTGCCCCAAGCCTGCCCCTCACCGTGCTTCAGCGGGATGACGCTGGAGGCCCCACAACACAAGCGGGCCCAGGACACAGAACAGGATGCCATGGCTGGGGCGGAGCTGAGGGTATCCCAGGAGGGGAGAGGGCCCAGGCTGCCCCAGGCCCAGCCCCTCCGCTGCACGACCTCCGACAGCCAACCGCACGCACCGCGCACGGGGATGATGCCTTTACGCTCTCGCCAGAGCCCCACCCGCAAGAGGGGGCCATGAAAGGCTGGGCCCAGGGGGCTGGAACACTGTGAATAGTGGGGTGCTGAGAGCCACTGAACCGAACTGTAACCCTGCATGTGATGGAAACCGCCTCCAGCCAGGGGGTGCGACAGCCCCCATACATCCAGCACCTATGGCCAGGCGCTGCCGACAGAGCACTGTCATCCGCTTCCCTCACGCCTCCTTCCCTCATCCACCCGTCTCTCCCCTCCATGCCCTCCCCCCTCCACCTCCCTCCCCCGTGCAACCATCTCTCATCTCCACACCTCCCACTACCCCTCCTTCCCTCATCCAACCACCAGGCATCACTTCCCATTTCTATTTCTGGGCCAGGGCTGCTGTCAGAGGGAGGCTCTAACCCAGCAGGCTGCAGAAAGGACCCACAGGCCAGTGATCAGGGGCTCGGCTCAGCGCGAAGGCAGGACAATGGCGGATGAGGATATCTATGAGAACATGGCGATGACGGAAGCTGCTCCCCAGCCCAAAGGTAAGCACAAGAGGCTGCACCGGACCCTGGACTCCCGCTGGCCTCTCCTTGGCTTTGTGGTCTCTGCAGAGCGTCCTGGGCAGCGACCGCTTGCTCCACTGACCAGGTCCCCAGAGCTCAGCCTTGTGCTGGCCAGACAGCACCACGGGCAGTGGGCGAGGGTGCTCGGTCAGTGCTTCCCAGTGCGTTCTCTCCCCTGCCAGTCCCCAGCGGGAGAAGGGCACAGGGGGAGAGATGGGAATCCCTGCCCAGCATCCCAGCCTCCTGCCGGGCAGCGCAGTGCCATGGGCTGGCCATAAAAGCCAGCCAGGCTCCCCCTCCCCAGCTCACTGCCACCATCAGCCTCTCCCAGGAGGAGATCACCAGGGTCGAATCCTCACAGCCCCCATCTCTGGGGACCAGCTCCCTCTCATCCCCCCATTTCACAGTGACACCTCCTTTCCTTACCCTCTGCCCCTTCCCTGCCCGAGCACACGCGTCTAACCGTGAGCAGGGGCAGGGAGATGTAGCTGTGTTAGCAGAGAAGGGTTTTCCCCAGGGCTCGGGGATGGGGAGGGAACCTGTTCCTCCAAGGACAAGGAGCAAATGGAGCTGGAAGTTCTGAGATAAGGACCAGGCTGTTTTCCTAAAGCTCCCAGCACAAGGGGCCCCTCTCAGGGCTTTGGCTGGGTGACTGGGCAATAAAATGGCAAATGAAATTGAATGTTGATTAATGCAAAGTAACGCACATTGGAAAACATAATCCCAACTGTACTTATAACACGATGGGGTCTGAATTAGCTGTTTCCACTCAAGAGAGGGTTCTTGGAGTCACTGTGGACAGTTCTCTGAAAACAGCCACTCAATGTGCAGATATTAGGAAAAACTATTTCACTAGGCGGGTGGTGAAGCACTGGAATGGGTTACGTAGGGGGGTGATGGAATCTCCTTCCTTAGAGGTTTTTAAGGTCAGGCTTGACAAAGCCCTGGCTGGGATGATTTAGTTGGGGATTGGCCCTGCTTTGAGCAGGAGGTTGGACTAGATACCTCCTGAGGTCCCTTCCAACCCTGATATTCTGTGATTCTATGAAAACATAAAGAAAAATGTAGTGTGCGCTCAGTGACAGAGAAGCTTCTCCCAGAAGCTGTTTCAGGAAAGGCTGAGAACTGTAAACTCAGTACATTAGTGAGAGGCAGCTTCACCCTTTGGTTAGCGTGACAAAAGCCACTTCTGCAATGTAAGGGGATTATCTGGGCATCTGAGTGTTGTCTGTTGGTCCCAGGAACCACACCCCATGGGGGAGCGGCGCGAGCTAATGGCTGAGGCCCAGATCAGACAGGGAGGGGGTGCGGCAGGCTGAGACTTTCAGGGAGAGGAGAATCTGACAGTCTTGCGTCTCCAAGCAGCTGCCGTTTCCCTTGGGGAGACCAAATCCAGAGCACACCGAGCACACTTACTTCTGTCTACACATAGATCCTGGCTCGAATGCAGCTCTAGTCTTCTCCCTATAATGTGCAGGGGAGATGTAGTCTTAGGGCTTTGCCCTGTGATTCACCCCTTGGCTGCCTTGCAGGGAGGAGCCCAGCATCCTGGGGAGGGTTATCAGACAGGGATGCTGTAGAAAGGCCCTTCTGAGCACACTGCTGCTGTCAGCCCCACTTTTCTCCTGCACAGAATCATTTCCCCTCATTTCACTGTCTTGTTGTATTCATATTTCATAAGTTGTTTCAGGTTCCTTTCCGCACTTAAAAATACTCCTTTGGGCCTGGACTTCACAAGCCCTAAACGACCCTCTCAAGAAATGCTTAGGCAGGGGGGAAATCCTGCTCCCAGATGTCTCTCACAGGACACCTGCCTGGCACTAGAGTCACTCCTGATTTAGGGAGGGTCGCTTTTCTCATTCAAGTTCCGGTCGGTTCTAACCTTATTTGGCCTCATTCCGCTGTTGCTGTTAACCACACTCAGGGAATAGGAGGCTGAGCAGGTATTAGATTTGGGGGATGTAGTTTCCTCGGTCAGTGGCATTTGAGCTGTAACTTTCCATGGATACGTTTCTTCTTCTCCTTCAAGGAAACTCTCCCAAGACACCTGTCCCTTGGCGGCACAGAACGCGGGGCATCGTCACTGCTGTCCTTCTCCTCCTGGGTCTGGTCCTGGCCACATCCCTCATTGCTGTGACACTTCTATGTAAGTTCAACTGCAGCTCCAAGCCCAACATTTGCCAACTTCCATACAGGCCAGCTGGCTCGACAGGAGGGGAGGGGCACCTTCACATTTCAGCAGAATATCAACTGTGTTTCCAGTCTGTCCCTCCAAATAAATCTCCTACTCCAGGGAGTTCGAATGGAGCTGTAAGATCTTGCCCTGCTGCTTTGATACTAGCACAGACTTTCTAAGTCTAACGATGGTCCAGCACTGACACAGGTCACCTGGGGAGGCTGTGGAACGCCCATCACGGGAGGTTTTTAAGAACAGGTTAGACAACCCCTCTGCCCAGCAACCCCCACTCCCAGCCTAAGGCCACCATGCACTCCCCGCCCCACCAGAGTTACCTGCGGGGGGCTCTGTCCTTCTCCCGCCGCGCCTCCCCCCAGCACATTAGGCCAGTCTCCCTGGCAGCCGGGCCCGGGCAAGGAGCAGGAAGGAGCCACGTCTCATGCGGCTGAAGCCGGCCGATCCAGGTCACTGCTCTGTGCAGGGCAGCAGCTCCCTGAGAGCCTGGCTGGAGGCGCGGTGCTGGGTCGCCCCCACAAGGGCCCTGCTGCTGGGGACAGGGGCTGAGTGAGCCGGAAACGTGCCGGGGGGTCAGGGGACTCCAGCTTGCTCGACCCCTGTCCTGGTAGCCTGGCCTTGATGGGGTAGCCCCCACCACCTCCCCACCAGGCTCTCTCATGCAGCCGCTGCGCTGCACAGAGCAGAGACCCTGAGCGGCCAACATGAGAAATGGCTGGTCCTGCCCCCTCCACTCCCTGCCCAGGCCCGGCTGCCAGGGATGGGGCCGAGCGTGCCAGGGGTCAGCGTCAGCGGGAGAAGGACAGAGCCCCTCTTCCTCCTTCCCCACCCCCCGGCATGCCAAGCAGAAATCTGGGGGGCGCTTCACCCTGCACACACCCCCTATGCGTCGCCTCTGGCGAGTGGGTTCTGGAGGGTTTGCTGGTTTGTTGTGTTCAGTTTGCAGAGGCTGGTACGGGCCGTGCGCTGAGAGATGCAGAGCCTGTGATCATATCAGATAGGGCGAGGGGCTTCCCTGGTTAGGGGGCCTATAAAGGCAGCCAAGCCGTGGGAAAGAAGCCAGCAAACAACTGGGAACAGGGGAGTTCGCATGCGGGATTGTAAGGAGAGTTTGGGGGAGGGGCGGTGACGTTCTGTTTTTGTGTGGTGTGGGGTTTTCTTTCTCCTTGACAGGCGCTTAGGCAGGAAGGGTGTGACAGATACAGAGGCAGCAGTGGTAGTGACCCAAGCAATGGAACAGACAGTGAAGATGACCAGATGTGGAAGCTGCGGGATGTACATGTTCCTGGTGCAGGTACCTGAAAAGAGCTTGTTTGTATGAAGCGCTGCCTGAGAGAGCTGATGGAAGAGGAGAGCTGAGGTCTGGAGATGGAGGTGGAAACTATGGTTGAGTTTTGAAGGGGATTCGAGCAGATGATGGAGGGAAGGCGAGAAGAGGCTGAAGGGAAAACTCAGGACTGGCAGATCCAAGCTGGACTGGAGAACGCGGCAGGGAGACTGCTGGGTGAGTAAAGTGGCCAGTGGAAACGTGATGATGAGAACCG